>NC_058134.1:108142190-108289462 GCF_016433145.1 Gracilinanus agilis
TGACCCCTAGGGATCCAGGAGAGCTTTGGCTGGTATCTTCTAGAAGGCTCTGAGCACGTTGAACTTCTTTTAGTTCCCTAAAAAAAAAAAAGAAAGAAAGAAAGGAAGAAGGAAGGAAGGAAGGAAGGAAGGAAGGAAAAGAAGAAAAGAAAGGAAAGAAAGAGAAAGAGAGGGGGGAGAAAGAAAGGGGGAGAGAGAGGAAAAGAAAAAAGTTTGTTTTCTTCGATCCAGCCAATTAACATTAAAACAGCATCAGAGGAAACTACTGATGCCTCCCCTCATTTTATTGTTTTCATAGACAGTGTTATGGTTGAGATTAACTGTGTGGCAAACTGCAAACATAATTAGCCAAAAATGAACTAGCCGAAACACCAAAAAACTCATCCAAAAACCACCTTTGTAAGAGCAGGCAGCTATTCTATTTCCCCATTTTATGGCTAAGGCACGAGTGTACTCAAAAGACAAGTCCAAGTATCAACCACATGAGGCTCTTTCAGGTAAAACAAAGTTCTTTAAGACTGGTTTCCTCTAATATTAGATTGTTCTGGTATGAAATTCCATAGAATAAACTGAAGTCATAGGGATCTTTTGGCTAATGGCAATTGTAAATATGGTTCTAAACTATAACATGAGTGCTCCTTGACTAGGTTATTAGCTCCAGTATTCAGAACCCACCTCTCTAACTCAGCTGTCTTGAACTTTTCTCTAACCAGTTCCTTCTGAAGCTTTGCAGTCATACTCAAAGAAGGTCTGAGGATTGTGTTCCTAGTTAAAGATGCTGCCGTAGGTCTCTCTTCTGGTTTAGGATGGATCATACACTATGAAGGAAAATAAAGTGTTATTGTCTTAAATGTGGTTCTTTTCTAAGATTTTAAAACTTCTTGACCCCCTTGTGCAATAGTGTGCTGATAAATGTTTAGCAATCAGTTCCCTGGAAGGAAATATGTACATACAACACTTTTAACTTTCAAATGCATTATTAACATCTTTTCCATCAATTTAAGTCTAGGCAACAGAAAAATAAAGAAAGTCCCCCTTGCCAGCTTCCAAGATATAAATGTTCACACTGAAAATTTAACAGTCGGCTCTCTTGAGTCAGTTCAAGACAGCTCTGGTATTTCTCTATGGATCTCCTTTTTGTGACCCTTGATATTGTTGGCCATCTAGTCTTCCTTGTGCTGCTCCCTTCTCTTCACATTCAGTTCCACTTATTGTTTGACAGGTCCTCCTTAGAAGCCCCTTCTAGAGATTCCTCCTCTTGTTCATAACTGGGACCATTTCCAAAGGAGTAGTCATCGACTTCTGTATCTAAGTTTGTCCAGTCTCATAGCTTCCAGTATTGCCCCTGTGTGGATGACTCCAAAGCCTATATACCACATGTACCACTTAAAATATTACTAATTAGATGGCCAATCATCACAATCTCAATAGCCCTAAACTGAAATCTCCCTTTACCGTGCACAAAAATGCTTCTTTAAATGTCTCTCTCTCTCTTTTTCTTTTTTATGAAGATACTATACTGTCCCTGTAGTCTAAGGAGTAGGGAACATTTAATGCTTTCCTTTATCCTTAACTTTCACTTAAATCCTACATTTGTCTCTTAAAAAATCTTTGGCATAGGGGGCAGCTGGGTAGCTCAGTGGATTGAGAGTCAGGCCTAGAAATGGGAGGTCCTAGGTTCAAATCCAGCCTCAGACACTTCCCAGCTGTGTGACCCTGGGCAAGACACTTGACCCCTCCATTGCCCACCCTTACCACTCTTCCACCAAGGAGCCAATACACAGAAGTTAAGGATTTAAAAAAAATCTTTGGCATCCATCAATTTCCTTTTCATTTTTACAAAAACCACCCTAGTTCTATTTTTTGCCTACTTCATGCCTGAATTATAACAATAGTTTCCCTGATTTCTTTATCTCTTGCTTCTCCCTTCTTAATCCATTTTCTATCTAGATTCCACTTAAGATCTCTTCCTGTTCTAAAAATCTATGTTCCTACCAAAGGAAAACCACTTATTACCTATGAAAGGACCCTGTTATAAAGAGAAAAAATAATTAAAATAACTAGTGTTAATAAAGTAATTTAAGATTTAAAAATCACAATACATACTCATATGTATTATATTTAGTCTTTACTGTGGGGTAGGTACTATTATTATCATCCCCATTTGAAAGATGGGGATAGAGGGAAAACATTTGGGAAATTATACACAGACAGGTAAATATGAGAAATCTACAATTTCTAACCCATAATTTAATGTACCTAATTACCACCGTCTAACTTGACATTTGAGGTTTTCAACCACATAGCCCCAGTCTTCTAGTTTTAACTTTTTTTGCCATACCATGTCACTACATGTGCAGGATATGTACAATATATAATAGGATATGTCCTATTAGGATCTAAGTTCCTAGAATACAAGAGCTGTCTCCTTTTAAAATTTGAATTCTCAGTGCCTGACACATAATAAATGCTTGCTGATGGATACTAATCATTGGCACCAGCTACTAATTAGTAGTAGCTGCATTGTTTTAAATTATTTCTATGTATCTTTACCTTTAGTCATAATTTTCTCCCGTCCTGGAAATGCTGAAATAATTTCCCTACCTGGAATGGTTTTCTGAAACAGGGAAGAAGAGGGAATATAAAGTGTAGACATAAAAACGAATTTAATTTATAAAGGAGTAGGGAAAAGGAAGCTCATTGAAGAAGGGAACTGTAGACTTTTTTTGTATTTTCCTCTCCCTCCCCACCCCCAAGAAGAATTGAGAGGATTAGGACATGTGATTAATTGATGCAATTGAGTGAACCACACTGACTCCATCTTGTTAGTCAATTTTGGAGCTAGCTCAATTCCCTTTCTATTTAATTATGGACCTAATCCAAATTCTGTCTTATGAGAAAAGTTTGCTCACTTGTCAGAAAAGGGGAAAATCTTATTGCATTGTTTGGACCTAGCCCTGCATGGGTAGGAAAACTGGACTACCTGTACCTGTTGTTTAGAGACCCTTAAACCAAGGACCTAAGTCATCATTGGTGAACGTTTTCAAGATCATGTGCCAGAATTACAACTTCAAGCTGCCTGTGAGACACCTCTCCCCATTATCCCAGACAACAGAAGGAGGAAGTGCTCCCATTGGGCTGCTAGACAGAAGGACAGGTCATGCAAAAATGTGCTTAGGTTTGGTGGAGAGGGGGAACAGAGCAGCCCTTTCCGTGCCACCCCGGCACTCATGCCAGTTTCACCAACACAGACCTAGGTTATGTTGACCAAAAACATAGTCAGATCCCAAGACTGATGAAAGAAGTTTTTTCATAATTGTACAGCTCAAGCAACTCATATGTTTTACTTGAAAACTAGCCCTGCCTTGTATGGCTCAGTCAGTTGTTTCCATGTTTTTTTTTATTGTTTACAGATATTTGAGGAGGAGTGGGATACCTCCTTTCCTGAATTTCCAGAATTCAAGGAATTATACCTGTTCACTTTCCACCTCTTAATTTGGAAAGTCCCTAATCTTTCATCCAGTTAGAAATCAGATTAACTAAAGTTTTATTGCTTCCATTTAATTAATTGGTCCTATTTGATTGTTTTTAATGTATGAAAGTCTACCTTCCCCTGTATTTGGAGCCTAGCACTAAATTGAAGAAAGGACATGAACTATATCCAATTTTTTGGCAATTAGCATGCATTTTTTAATAAATCAATATGCTCTGAAGCTCAAACTTTTGTTTCCTCAATCATTTCATCTTTTGCTCAATGCATCCCTCTGCCTACCATCTAACCATAGCATAATACTAAGCATAAGTAGCACACAAATACTTTAATTAAACATACAATTTTTCAAAAAGCATAAAAGATAAAATGTTATAAAAATTATAAAGGGACCAGACAGTAAAATAGCAACTTTTAACCACTCTTTTTTTTTTGGTTTTTTTTTTTTTGGTTTTTTTTTTTGTTTTTTTAAACCCTTAACTTCTGTGTATTGACTTATAGGTGGAGGAGTGGTAAGGGTAGGCAATGGGGGTCAAGTGACTTGCCCAGGGTCACACAGCTGGGAAGTGTCTGAGGCCGGATTTGAACCTAGGACCTCCCATCTCTAGGCCTGGCTCTCAATCCACTGAGCTACCCAGCTGCCCCTTAACCACTCTTTTAACACACTTCAAGTTCAAATCTGTGACTTGATCCTGATTCTACCTTGATGCCTTCCCCTGCCCTGTTTGCTGCTCTCTAGATCATCCTCTTAATTTTTTTTCTTCCTTTCAGCCTAAATCCACCAATTTGCTCCATTCTTCTCACCCAACCTCTACCCCAACTCTGAAATGCCACCCTAATGTTATAAGAGCTACCACCTTAAGTAACTTGTAAAAGTCTTCAGAGAGTTCCTGCGGGAGATCTGGAAGATTCCCCTGACGGATATGATGCCAAGGTTCATCATTGCGGGGTAATGACTTTGCCCCTGCTGCCACAGCAATTGTCAATCCAAGGGCAAACACGTCAGCTTTGGGAAGGTGTTTATAATCCTTAAAAAAAAAAAAAAAGGTTAAGCAAAAAGTCTGCTAGTGAACCTGGGCAGTCTCTGGGAGAAATAGTTTTTCTTTCAAGGACACAAGGACAAATATATACATTTTGTACTCTTAAGCTAGTTGCTTTGTTCCTGAAGGGAAGAAAAAAACTAAGAAAAATTTTTTCACTCAATTTATGGGCACTTGTAGATTTTGAGGAACCTGAAAGATGATATGCTCAGAGAGAAGGATATTTTTTTTAAAGAAAAAAAGAGGATAGGTGATACTGAGAAAAAGAATTCTTTCCCTTCTCTCATCAAAGCCACAAAGGGATACCAAGTTATTATACATATGTGTTTATATTTATATTTAATACTTACCTTCTGTCTTAGAATCAATACTAAGAATCAGTTTCAAGGCAGAAGAGAAGAACTAGGCAATTGGGAATAAGCAATTTATTCCATGCCACAGCTAGGAAGTGTCTGAGGTCAAATTTGAACCCAGGACCCTCCTATCTCCAAGGCTGGTTCTCTATCCATTGAGTCACCTAGCCACCTCTTACACTATATTTCCTGACAGATATCTTCAGAGGGAAGATTCTAAAAGCCATTACAGTTACAAGGAGCAATCAGCACTACCAGAAGTACTGGGGACATGGGGCTTTACAAACAGGAGCTTGGCAAGAAGATCTCCATTCATCTGACTTTTGGATATTTTATCTCAGAGCAGTATGGGACTTTCTTTAAAAGCATGTAAAGTCCTTGAGGGCTAGAACTATATTTTTAACCTTTTTCTTTGTATCACTTAGTATATAGCAGGTTCTCAATAATAAATACACAAACTGTACTATTCCATAATGAACAAGGGATTCATCTAGAGTAGTGATTCTCAAACTTCCTGGTCTTAGAACCTTTGTACACTCTTAAAAATTGAGAACCCAAAAAAGTTTTTTCTCATGTGGGTTATATCTGTCAATATTTACCATACTAGAAGTTAAAATGCCACATTTTTATGAAAATAGTTTTGACCTCAGACAACTTGAAACAAGTCTCAGGAAAACCCAGGAGTCCCTGAACGATTACTTTGAGAACCACTCATCTAGGAGAATATCTATTGTAGACTCCTACATCTGGAATAGGAAAAGAGATTCTACAATATCATAGGAATACTTTTACATTTCCTGCATTCTGAATGGCAGCAGGTTCATCTTCCCTCAGTATATATCATCCACAACTACGTTCCTGATTTACAGGGAGGGGTACCTCTTGTAAAATTTCATTGGCCAAGAAGCGACTATCTCCCTCCTCTACTTGGGGGTTCTGGATTGAAGTCACAAGGCCCAGATCACCTAAGAGAAAGAATTAAAGAATTACTTTAGAGGTCTCTCCTAGAAAGAGGTACAACAGGAAAGGAATTATCAGTACAGATTTCATCAGATCACAATCAAATGTATATAAAGCTGTCCTCACCAATTTTATATATCACATTAGCAGAAAAGAACCAGTCATCTTCATTTTCCCCTTCTTCTGGGATACATGGGGCATCATCCTTGTCTTTTCTACAGATGAAGATGTTACCTGTATAGTTGGATTTATTAAAGAGTTAATGGTGGAGCAGCTGGGTAGCTCAGTGGATTGAGAGCCAGGCCTAGAGACGGGAGGTTCTATGTTCAAATCTGGCCTCAGACACTTCCCAGCTGTGTGACCCTGGGCAAGTCACTTGACCCCTATTGCCCACCCTTACCACTCTTCCATGTAGGAGCCAATACACAGAAGGGTTTTAAAAAAAAAAAAAAGAATTAATGGCTCTTCTCAGAGGAGAAAAAAATTTGGAAAATATTTTATTTTGAATAAAGGCTTCTGAAATTTTTTTAGCTCCATGATCACATTTCACTGGGACTCTTTTCCCTCTTCAAATTACCTTCCCTTTTGTCTTTACAACAAAGACTATTGCCCCTTCATTGAAATTTCCTCTGAAGTTATTCTTTTTAACATGATACAATCCAAATAAATTGGATATGGATTATGGACTATGACCAAAAGATGTTATCAGCTTCTCATGGAGGACTCAGTTTTTGTTAGACCAGCATTTTCAGTTGCTAAACTAATAAGAATAAATGAATACACCTAGAGATGGGCTAACAAAAATTCAGGGTTCCAAGTTCAAATCTAGCCTCAGATACTTCCAAGTATCCTGGGCAAACCACTTAACCTGTCATTACTGCTCTTCTGCCTTGGAACCGGTACATGGTATTTATTCCAAGACTGAAGGTCATGGTTTTAAAAAAAAAAGAAGAAGAAGAGAACACTCATAAGAATAGCAATTATCACTCCTTGAGAGCTTTTCTATGTGTATCTCCACCAGCATTTAAAACAGTACTGTGCATAGAGTAAACACTAAATAATTGCTTTAGTCATTCATTTAGTGCTCATTAACACTCCCCCCAAAAGTTATGATTATATCAATATAAAATACATACTATTTTTTAAAGAACAGCTAGTTTCATATAATCCTTTAAGTTCACAAAATATTTTATAGATAAATAAATATTATCTCATTTGATCCTAACATCATTTGGAGGCTGAAACAACCAATATTCCCACTTTAACAGAAAAAGAAAGTGAGGCTCAAAGAAATAAAGTCACTTGTAAATTACACTATCATTCTTTCCCCTTGTCCTGAAAAGCAAGAAAATATTCAGCCAGCTTCTGATATTCTAGTTATTAACATTTGACTACTCAGTTAATTCTTGCTCTTAAAAGAACACTACTATATTTTTATCCTAGCTACTACATGATTCAGAAAGCTACAGGAATAGTGTGAAAATAGATATACAAACCCACCCAATATGCAGATAGATTTTCACTAATAATGGTAGTAGGACCTTCTTTCCCTTTTCTCTTCTCAAATGTATATTGGGGAAAAGCGGGGTTTTGGGGTCAAATATATTAAAGATTGGTCACCAGAGGGAAAATCCCCAATTAAAGAATAACCTCAAGTCAAAATTGACTTTTATGGAAATTTATTTACAATTTAGAAGAGGAAGAAGAAAAAAGGAAAGAAGAGTCTAACACAGTAGGTAAATTGCTACAATCCCCTAATTAATCCAGGTAGAACTAATTAACCCAAACCAAGAGTCAGAGGGCCAGAGGCAAATGAAGCAAAAGCTTCAGTCACAGAGTCTCTATTAAAGGGAATTTCCTTAAGAGAAGTTCAGGAAGAGTCAGTCTTTAAACTCACCACATGGAATTCCAAAGGAAGATTTAAGAACAGTCTCACCAAGGTCTCAGGGTCCCAGCCAGCACTCCTCCACGAACCAGAAGAGCTCCTTCTCCAGAAGACCTTCTGACTCACTCAACTCTCTCTTTTTAAAGGGGTCACTTCCTGTGCCTCCCTCCTAGTTCGTGTGTCCAATCACAACAGATGCTTCTCTTAGGACTGCCAAGGGGGCAGTCAGTAGATTCCGATTTGTCACCCACTATAGCACACGTGGGTTATAGACCTCCCAAAAATGGAGATGTTTTCACCTTTGGTGATTAAATCTAAAGATGGGCAGTGTAGATTTAATCTAATTATCACAAATGAAAGGTGGATGTAGTTTTCCTTTTTTCCTCACTTTAACTCATTCCTTCCCCACCCCACCTCCCACCCCCACCCTGGCCCCAGCCCCACTGTAGGAGAAGGAACAATTCTTATCTCATGCTATACCAGTAAACAAGAATATTTGTTTTACTACATCCACAAATTCTGACAATAGATGATTTGGAAGGTCACAAAAGTAACAGCAAGGGGAAGAAAGCAGGGATATACTGACTGGGCTTGATGTCCAGGTGCACTAGGCCTGATTGATGGATATACTTCAGTCCCAGGGAGATTTGCAGGAGCATATTCTTGAGTTCCGGCTCTTCGAAGAAACGACCAAGTCTCTCATTTTCAGACACAACAGCTTGCAAGCTCCCACCTAATAGAGAACAATACCAAGAAGTCAAATGGAGAGAGCTAAAAGGCAGTGGCAAAATACATGAGCCAATCTTTGAACAACCACTTGTTTGTAAAATGAAAATCTTCTATAAGAAGCATGAGGAGGGAGTAGCTAAGTAGTACAATGGAGAGAACCTCAGACCTGGAAATGGGAAGTCTCGTCTTCAAATCTGGCATTGGACACTTCCTAGCTGGGCAAGCCACTTAAAACCCCAATTGCCTAGCCCTTGCTGCTATTATGTCTTAGAATTGATCATCAGACAGAAAGTAAGGCTTTAAGGTAAAAAAAAAAATGAGGAGGAATCAAAGACTTTGGAAAAAAAGAGACCAAAAGAAAGATTTTCTAATATCCTCTGTGGATTCTGGAATACCTCTACATAGTTCCCACTGCGTTAAACCATTGAGTGTCTTTACAAATGACTTGGGTGATGGCCCTCTCTTAATTAAGATCTATGAACAATTCTGGAGTATAACTATTACTGATTATAACACCTGCCTCTCAAGGAAGTGTGAGCACAGTGCTTTAGCATCTACTAAGTCCTATACATTTGTAAAAATGAATCCTAAGGACCATTCTAGGACAAAGGACTAAGGCAGATGATAAAACTCTAAGGATGCTACTGTGTAAAATACATTTAGACCCTTTTCTGTTCAAAAACCTATCCTCTGTCATGTGAAAGGTTAAATCCACCTCTCTTCTACTGAGGGTCAGAGGGCTATGGCAGCTTATTTAAAAATAGTTGCCAGGACCCTGTTTGGGAAGAAATGGTTAAAGATGGATGACCTATTCATCAGAAAGGAAGAAACAAGTACAAGAAAAAAATAAGAGATGAACAACTGGAAAAAGAATAAGTAAATAGAGAATTGGAATCCTTTACTAAGTTTTAAGTTCCCCAAGTGACCACATCCTACTTGGAAGGTAAGAGCAAGATAGTATAGGAAGAAGAAATTCTATATGTGGATTTTATGTTCTTTGGAGTCCTGTTGTGATTCTAGGAGATAACTGGAAAGCTTAATTCCTCAGAGAGGAGAGGAAACACCCCAAACTGAGCTTAGAAATCATTTAATATTAAAGTTGTGGGCAGGGAAGTGAAAACAATTATATTTAACTCCTCCAGGGCCAGAGCTAGAATGAGGGAGAGGGAGAGGGAATGCTAGTTTCCCCCAGTAAGCTCCTTAACTAGAGACTATTTTTTTTGTTTTAATATTCTATGGAATATACAGTACCTGGCACCTTAATGCTTCTTTTTACATTGACCTAATATGGGACTTCTAACCAAGAGCACTCAGGAGGCTCAGATAAAACAAAGTGCCCTTTAACAAGTGGCAGGCCCAGTAAGGTGATGATGATGATGATATTTATACAGCGCTTTCAAATTCTTTTTATATATTACTTCATTTTGTTCTCACAGTTTTTTTCATTATTTAGAAAATATTTGATTACTTTCTGTAATTAAATCCACATAAATAAGACCTTACATATTTAATACAGTGTGATATCACTGGGGAAAAAACTTTAATGTTAATTTCTGAACAAAGCCAACTCAACACAGTAGAAGTAGTATACCTTTTCAAAAGTTATCATCACAGCTAAAGTTTCCAAAAATTCAAATTATATATATAAAACCAATAGCAATTTAGTAGGCATAAATAGCAATAATAATCTTTCAGGGTTCTGAAGTCATTGAACAAAATTATACCTCACTGTTTCCCAAAACAAACAAAAACCCCTAAAATACTCCTTTCCTCCTACAAAGAAATTATTTTTAAATGCCAGAAAAACAACATTCTGTTATTGATGTGGTACCTGCTGCCTTTTATTTGCTTCTCAATCATCATCTGTAAAAAAAAAAAAAAGTCTAGCTAGAATAGTATCACTAATAATAATAACATAGGTGTTATTATGATCTCCCATTTTACAGAGAAAACTAAAACATAAAGAGGTTAAGGGATCTGCCCAGGAAGTGTCTAATACAAGATTTAGCCTTGAGTTTTCCTGACTCCAGGCCCCATGTTCTATCCACTAAACTACCACTCTTATAGTAAATTTGGTCTGTTCAGGGAATGCTGAGCAATCAACAGGCAGGCAGTACTTTGGTCTCCCATATTAGGAGAACATTTCTTTTTTTTTTCATGACTTTGAATTTTTATTTTTTAGAAAAATTTTCCATGATTACATGATTCATGTTCTTACTCTCCCCTCCATTCCCCCCAAACTCCCAACCTCCCCCCACTCCATAGCCAACGTGCATTTCCACTGGTTTTAACGTGTGTCTTTGATCAAGACCCATTTCCATATTATTGATAGCTGCACTGGGGTGTTCGTTTAGAGTCTACATCCCAAATCATGTCTTCATCAACCCATGTGTTCAAGCAGTTGTTTTTCTTCTGTGTTTCCATTCCTGTAGTTCTTTCTCTGAATGTGGACAGCATTCTTTTCCATAAGTCCCTCAGAATTGTCCCGGATCATTGCATTGCTGCTAGTATAGAAGTCCATTACTTTCAATTTTACCATAGTATATCAGTCTCTGTGTACATTGTTCTTCTGGCTCTGCTCCTTTCACTCTGCATCAATTCCTGGAGGTCTTTCCAGTTCACATGGAATTCCTCCAGTTTATTATTCCTTTCAGCACAAGAGTATTCCATCACCAGCATATACCACAATTTGTTCAGCCATTACCCAATTGAAGGGCATACCCTCATTTTTCCAGTTTTTTGCCACCACAAAGAATTTTTGTACATGTCTTTTTCCCTTTGATCTCTTTGGGGTATAAACCAAGCAATGGTATGGCTGGATTAAAGGGCAGGCAGTCTTTTAAAGTCCTTTGGGCAAAGTTCCAAATTGCTATCCAGAATGGTTGGATCAGTTCACAACTCTACCAGCAATGCATTAATGTCCCAATTTTGCCACATCCCCTCCAGCATTTATTACTCTAGGAGAGCATTTCTAACATGAAAACAGCCGTCCTTTGGAATACTTGAGAATTCTTTTCAAAAGTTCAACAGGTGAATGAAAATTAAAAATCAGAGACAGTCTTTGGTGGTTCATACCCATAGATTCATTAGCATAGGGACATTCATTCCAAAAGCCAATGTAGAAACTCCCTTCCCTTCCCTATTCCTAACAGGATCTGTTACTTAAGAGGTTTAAAAACTGTAACTATGGTCATCCAGCTAGTATGTGTGAGAGAGAGGATTTGAACCCTGGTTTTCCTAACTCCAAAGTTGTCTGTCCACCCCATTATGCCATGAATGCTTCTCTAATCAATGTTAGAATAATCATATAAAACAAAATGCTCTGGGGAAAGCACTGTATTAAAAAAGCAGAGAATCAAGGCTACAAGGTAGCATAGTGGATAGAATGGCATGGCACGTGTGGAATCAGGAAAACCTGGGTTTTTAATCTGGCCTTGGACATTTCCTAGCTCTGTGGCCACGGGCAAATTACTTAGCCCCAACTGCCTAGCCCTTGCTGCTCTTGTGCCTTAGAACTGTTCACCAGAACAGATAATAGAAGGTAAGGATTTAAAAAATAGAGAATCTGGTTTCAAATCTTGGATCTTGTAAGACTTTAAGCAAATCATTTCATTTCTCTGGCACTCACTTTTTCCATCTATAAAATGAAGGAAGGGAGGAAGGGGAGATGAAAGTTCTGGAAAACCTGAGATCCTTTCTAAATCTAGATTGTAGAATCCTAAACAAGTTAGAAGGTATATAGGTAGTAATATTTCCTCAAATCCAGCTATGGATGTGGTGACTTACCAAATCAAACCATATAAGTTAATTAGTTAACAAATGGATACAGAATCATACTGTTATAGAAAAAGCAATGTAGTAAATGGTGAGATGATTCACTATTCTGGACTAGTTAGACTTAAGGAGAATTTACTACAGTCAAAACCCAATGCAGTAAAGTTAGGTCACAATTAGTATGAATAATCAATCTCCTAAAGTAGTTCAAAGTATTTGAAATGGAACTCTTCAAAAATAAAATTACATAAGATATGCTTATTTGTCCCAGTCCAATTTACAAAAAAAAGTATGAATTTGAATAATGTAACCACTTTAGGAGAAATGTGTTCCTAGTAATTGGGACCTAGTTATATAATTCATCTGGTATTATCTACTAGAAATGCAAAACTAATGCTCTATGGAAGGAATAATCAGCTTTTAATTTTTTTAGGTGAAAACATTACAGAAGGATAGAGAGAGATGGGGGATTATGATATGATGACCACCACTACTAGCATCCACCATCTATTTGAGAGATATCTGTTTCAAATTGAGGCTGATATATTCAATGCAATGTCATCCTCTTAGAGCAATGGTCGGCAACCTTTTTGGCCATGAGAGCCATAAACGCCTGCAGAAGGAGGAGGATGGAGGCAGAAGGCGCTGGAATATGGGGCGGGGGCTGAAGGGCCCCCTGGGGCACATCCTAGGGGCTCTGCCCAGACTGGTGGGTTGGGAGGTGGAGCTAGATATGGCTTGAGAACCATACATTGCCAACCCCTGCTCTATGTACTAAAATCCTGGAAATTTCAAAACCAACCCACAGTCTAACAAGCATCCTGTAGACTTCCAGAGTTAGTCTGCTATAGGCCTATATAGTAGGTACAAATGTAAAAAGATCTTCCAAGTTGATCCCACAATAAATCTCTTCGAAAGTACAGTGAAATCTATGGACTCCTCAGAATAATATTTTAAGTGCATAAAATATATAGGATTGCAAAGGAAATCAATTATGTTGAAAAAGTTATTGGAGGATTAAAAAGTTTTTGGACTCCTAGTATAGAATCCCTGATTACGCTGAAATACAGTTATCAGAGAATTAAAAAGTTGTTGACCTCCTGGTTAAGAATCCCTGCCTTATGTAGCTCAAAGACTCCATCTCAGTACAGCCAACCCACTGACCATGGCATTACAATGCATAATGTAATTACTTCAGGCCATATCTAAGACTCAAGTTTCAACTTTGTATTCTCAGTACATTGTAGGCATTTAATAGAATTTTTGTTGAATCACTTTCCATATCCTACACATGAGATTATTTACCCTGACATAATTTTCTCTGAATTTTAATAATATCTAACAAGTTGTTTAGCAATAATAAGTTTATAATTTAAAGATTAGCAATTATGGAAGTTGGAATAGATGTTGACCATAAAACAGGAGGGTCAATAACATAGATATAGCCATATGGTGGATTTGGACATAGTTGAAGTCAAGAAGTAGAAAATGGATTTGCAGAGTTCGTCTTGGTTATTCTCCTTTCTCTGGGCAAGAATACCATTGAGACCATCCCAGAGATGTACTGCCTCTGTAGACCTGTAGCAGACAATGAATGGTTTTTGCTAGTCACCGGTAGTACCATGATGTGAGGTATCACCAATGAAGGTCAGTCCCTAAAGACCCTGAACTTCATTTTGTTCCCCAGAAATCAGAATTCCTGAACTCACCATTGCAGTACTCATTCTGAATGATCATACGGTCATCCTCTGCCCATGCAGAATAGTAACGAACGACATGGGGATGCTGTCCAAGCACTGCATGTGCATAAACTTCTCGCAAAGCTGAGTTTCTTAGAGACAGAGGGATAACAAAACAAGAACATACATGAAAATGTTTTGGAAACAAACTTAGTAGTGGTGTTGCTGAGCCAAAAGTTATATATATACATATGTGACCCTGGGCAAGTCACATAACCCCAATGGCCTGTCTCCTCCTCCCACTCTTCTGCCTTGAAACTAATACCTAGTTTCAGCTCTAAGACAGAGCCTAAGGGTTGTGTTTTTTTAAGCCATATACAGTTTCAAAACTCTTTGGGTATAATTCCATATTGTTCTCCAAAAACGGGTGGATCAGTTCACAGTTCCATCAGTGTACTGTTGGGTTCTAGTGTCTCTATCTTCCATATTTCCTCCAAAATTTGTCATTTTGCCTTTTTATCATTTTAGTCAATTTGATAGGTGGGAGATATCTCGTAGTTATTTTGATTTGTATTTCTCTAATCAATAAGGATTTTAAAATATGTTTTCATATAGTTATATACAACTTTGATTTCTTTATCCAAAAACTATCTGTTCACATCTTTTGACCATTTATCAAGTGGGTAATGGCTCATAATCTTATAAATTGGAGAAAGTTCTCTATATGTTTTAGATCTGAGACCTCTCTCTGAGAAACTCTATAAATTTTCCCCCAATTTACTGTTTTCAAACTAATCTTGGCTGCATTTATTTTATTTGTACAAAACCTTTGTAATTTAATTAAGTTAAAATTATCCATTTTACATCTTATAATCCTTCCTGTCTTTTGTTTATTCATAAATTCTTCTCCTATTTAGGTAATATGTTCCCTGCCATATTCTACATGTGTAGAAAATGCTAATAATGATGGATCTAGGAGGAAGCTTCTCAATGGTTATTCCCAGAAATGCAAGTGTGCTTCTAATTCTAGTCCCATTACAAAGTATTATGGGTGAGGAGGATTTGAACTCTCACAATATTCCATCATTCTTCAATAAGGAAAAAAAGGATACTTTCCTCCATCTGGGAATGACTCTTTAGAATTCAGTGGATAACTGGATTTTAACTTTTTGTCCAACCAAGAACAAAACTAGAGATAACCTATGAGAGTATGACCACATAGGTCCAGCCCTTAAGGGAAGAAGAATGAACAATATAAAATGGGAAATACATGGAATAGGTGAGTATAATGCTTGGTCAATTTCAGTATTAATACCAAGACTCTATTTTGGACCCACATCTTTAAATTCTATATTACTGATCTGTCTTATTCCATCTCAACAGTGCTATAAAAGTCATAGCTAACCTAATTCATATGGCTAATTTTCATGAGAAGAATGGGAAAGTTTATTATTTTTACACTCAAGGCTAATTAATACTTTGTACCTCTTCACATAAGAATGGTATCTGACTCTAACAACCTGATGCCAAGTGTAGTTTCATTTCACAATGCTATACTCATTTCACAATGGTATACTCAGAGCAGAACTTAGACAATAATTGTTCAGTTCTAGGACAGAAATAGAAAGCAAACTTGCTCATTTTTTCTTATTTGTTAAACAAAGTCTTGGATGTTTAAGCTGTTCATACAGAAATTAAAAGAAAACTCTCTTTAGCCAACATGAATATTCTATTGGAAGAATTCCTGACCCACTGGATATTCCTAGAAGGGTCATTTCAAGGAAGACATACATACTAAGGGCTTATTTATGTAAAATTAAAATGGCAACAACCAAAAGCCCAATAAAATTATGCTGCTGACTGAAAAGCATCATCAAGTTATTCTGTAAGATTTAATCCCCTACCTCTGAACATGAAGTCTTGGGAATAGGAATAGCTAACATTTATAGAATACTTAATATGTGCCAGGCAATGTGTTAAATGCTTTACAAATAGCACCACATTTAATTTTCATAAGAACCCTGGGAGGTAGAAGCTATTTTTCTCTTCATTTTACAGATGACGAACCTGAGGCAGACAGAGTTTAAGGTACTTGCTGAGGGTCTCAAAGTTAGTGAGTGTCCAAGGTTAGACTCTAAGCTTAGAGCTCTATTCACTGTACCACATAGCTACCCCAATGTTATGGATGAAGGATGACATACAAGTAATAAGGACACTGAGGGAAAAAGCAAAAAAATTTTGTATGGGGCTTTAAGCTGTGTTCTAATTAAGTATCTAAGGATATACTGAAATATTAGCACTTTATGAGGTTGTGTTGGAAAATGTTGAATGTTCTGGATGAATTCTTATACTTTAAAGCAATTAATTTTAAACTCACTCATTTGCGGATCCTCCCAAACGTTTTGTTGAGCATTTAATAGCATAAATACATCCATCCAGCCTTTTGATGCACTTGTAGACTGAGCCAAATGCTCCTACCCCAATTTTTTCTAACTCCAGGAATTCTTTTTCGTAGCGGGAATTTGTCCTCTCTCCTGTGACATGTCTCTGAGGAGATTAAAAATAGGAAGGTTAGACTGAAATGTGCTAGAAAGGACATAGAAAAGCACATTAGTCACCTTACCTTTCTAAAGTATTCTAAGGTCATCAGCAATCTTCTGAAGAAATCCAAAGGGTTATCCTTCTTCTTTTATCTTTGACACCAATAACAACAGTGACTTTCTCATTTCCTTAATCTTATCTTCACTCATTTCTTCTCATACTCAAACTTTCTTTTCTTCTTTCTCCAGACAATGACTATGGATGCTTATGTTGTTTAAACTGCTCATACACAAATGGTTCCCCCCAAGTTGTATTTGGTTTTTGCAACTTCCAAAGCCGAAGTTATCTTTAATAACAGTATTAGGAGGTGACGCCCAGATGGCAGAGAAGGTATAGGACCCTTCAGATTTCTACCAAATTACCCTCCAAAAAGCAATGATATAATACCTCGAAGTAAATTTTGGAGCAGCAAAACCTACAAAAAGATATAGTGAAGTAAAATTTCAGACCAAAACAACTTAGAAGGCCATCATGAGGGATCTAGGGTACCAGGATAGAGGAGGAACACAAGGGTGACAGGGCAGACACCAGCCAAGCAATAGGTTCTGGGCAGAACTAAAGCAACAGTCTAGGCTTCTGGAACACTCAGCCACAGATGCTAAGGGGGGCCAGACAACTGCTCAATAAGGGATTATAGGGGCCTTTTGCTGGAGTGCAAGACTCTTGGTATATTACTCATAGCCAGTACCAGGTCAAAGTCCTAGGGTAAAGTTCCAAGGTGAGGAGCATTTGCAGCCACAGGGAAGTAAAGGAACCTGGGCACAGTTCCAAAAGGTAAAAGGGTGCTTGGGTTTACTCAAAGAACAGAGCACAGGCCCAGAAAATATTAAATACAGTTCTCCTTACATCATATTCTCTTGGAAGAACTTAAGGCAGATAGATTCTCAAAGTCAGCTCTGAAGGTAGCTGCACAAACAACCTGAAGCTTGAAACAGTGCTCCCCTTGCTACAGTTACAGAGCTCAGTTTTGACAGTTTTTTAATTAAAAAGAAAAGGAAGAAAAATGAGTAAATAAAAAAATGCTCAATATAGAAAGTTATTTTGGTGACAGGGTAGACTCAAACTCAGAAGAAGACAACAAAGTCAATACTGCTGCATCCAAAGCCTCCAAGAAAAAATATAGATTGCTCTCAAGCCCATAAAGGATTATTGGAGGTCAAAAAGGATTTTTTAAATCAAATAAGAGAAGTAGTATTAAAATTAGGAAAAGAAACGAGAGTAATACAGAAAAATCATAAAGAGTCAATGGTTTGGTAAAGAAGGCACAAAAATATTAAAGAAATTAATTCCTTGAAAAACAGAATAGGCATTTGGCAAAAGAGGCATAAAAATCCAAAGAAGAAAAGAACTTCCTAAAAATCAGAATTGGTTAAATAGAAAAAGATATTAAAAAATGCAGAAAGGAGAAAAAATTCTTGAAAGACAAAATTGGCCCTTTGGAAAAAGAGGTAGAGAAATTCACTGAGGAATAGAACTCTTTACAAAGTAAAAGTAGAACTAGCCAAATGGAAAATGAAGTACAAAAGCTCACTCAAGAAAATCATGCTTTAAAAATTAGAATTGGGAAAATGGAAGCTAATGACTCCATAAGACATAAAGAAAAAAATCAAAGTTTAAAAAATTAAAAACAGAAGAAAATGTGAACTATTTCATGGGGGAAATAACTGACCTGGAAAATAAAGTCAGGAGAGATAATGTAAGAATTACTGGACTACCTGAAAATTATCAAGAAAAACTGCCCTGCTATTCTAAAAACAGACGGCAAAATGGAAATTGAAGGATTTTTGTGTGTCACCTCCAAACAGCAAATAGAAGAGATCCCAAAATGATAACTCCAAGGAATATTATAGCCAAATTCCCAAACTCCAGGGCAAGAAGAAAATACTCTAAGCAGTCAAAAAGAAATAATTCAAATATTGTGGAGCCACAGTTAGGATAACACATGACTTAGCAGCTTCTACATTAAAGGATGAGAGGGCCTAGAATAGGATATTCCAGAGGAAAAAGGAGCTAGGACTTCAATCAAGAATCAGTTACCCAGCAAAACTGAGCATAATCCTTCAGGGGGAAAATGGGTATTCAATGAAATAGGGGACTTAAAAACATTCCTGCTAAAAACACTAGAGTTGAATGGGAAATCTGACTCTCAAATACAAGACTCAAGAGATTCATAAAAAGATAAACAGGAAAGAGAATCAAAAGACATTCAAACTATACAAATTATTTGATATAAGCAAAGAAGGAGTCCTACCAAATTCCTTTTATGACACAAATATGGTACTGATCCCAAAGCCAGGGAGATCAAAAACAGAGAAAGAAAACTACAGACCAATCTCCCTAATGAACATAGATGCAAAAATCATAAATAGAAGACTAGCAAAGAGACTCCAGCAAGTAATTAAGAAGATCATCCATCATGATCAGGTGGAATTTATACCAGAAATGCAAGGATGGTTCAACATTAGGAAAACCATCCACATAATTGACCATATCAACAGTCTAACAAACAAAAATCACATGATTATCTCAATAGATGCTGAAAAAGCCTTTGACAAAATACAGCATCCATTCCTATTGAAAACACTGAAAAGTATAGAAATAGAAGGACCTTTCCTAAAAATAATAAACAGTATATACCTAAAACCATCAACAAACATCATATGCAATGGGGATAAATTAGAAGCCTTCCCAATAAGATCAGGAGTAAAACAAGAATGCCCATTATCACCTCTATTATTCAACATAGTACTAGAAACACTAGCAGTAGCCATTAGAGAAGAAAAAGAAATTGAAGGTATCAAAATAGGCAAGGAGGAGACTAAGCTATCACTCTTTGCAGATGATATGATGGTATACTTAAAAAATCCTAGAGAATCAACTAAGAAGCTTGTAGAAATAATCAACAACTTTAGCAAAGTTGCAGGATACAAAATAAATGCACATAAATCATCAGCATTTCTATACATTTCCAACACATTAGAGTAGCAAGAGGTAGAAAGAGAAACACCATTTAAAATCACCCTAGACAATATAAAATACTTGGGAATCTATCTACCAAAACAAACACAGCAATTATATGAAAACAACTACAAAACACTTTCCAAACAAATAAAACTGGATCTAAACAATTGGAAAGCCATTGATTGCTCATGGGTAGGACAAGCTAACATAATAAAAATGACCATTCTACCCAAATTAATATACCTATTTGGCGCCATACCTATCAAACTAACAAAAAACTTCTTTACTGAATTAGAAAAAACTATAACAAATTTCATTTGGAATAACAAAAGATCAAGAATTTCAAGGGAAATAATGAAAAAAAATGTGAAGGAAGGGGGCCTAGTAGTACCAGATATTAAACTATACTATAAAGCAGCAGTCATCAAAACAATATGGTATTGGCTAAGAGACAGAAGGGAGGATCAGTGGAATAGACTTGGGGTAAATGACATCAGCAAGACAGTGTATGATAAACCCAAAGAGCCCAACTTTTTGGGACATGAATCCACTATTTGACAAAAACTGCTGGGAAATTTGTAAAACAATATGGGAGAGATTAGGTTTAGATCAACATCTCACAGCCTACACCAAAATAAATTCAGAATGGGTGAATGACTTGAATATAAAGAGGGAAACTATAAATAAGTTAAGTGAACACAGAATAGTATACTTGTCAGATCTCTGGGAAAGGAAAGATTTTAAAACCAAGCAAGAGTTAGAGAAAATTACAAAAAGTAAATTAAATGATTTTGATTATATTAAACTAAAAAGCTTTTGTACAAATAAAAACAATGTAGTCAAAATCAGAAGGGAAACAACAAATTGGGAAAAAATCTTCATAACAAAAAACTCTGACAGAGGTCTAATTACTCAAATATACAAGAAGTTAAAGCAATTGTATAAAAAATCAAGCCATTCCCCAATTGATAAATGGGCAAGAGACATGAATAGGCAATTTTCAGGTAAAGAAATCAAAAGTATCAATAAGCACATGAGAAAGTGTTCCAAATCTCTAATAATTAGAGAAATGCAAATCAAAACAACTCTGAGGTATCACCTCACACCTAGCAGATTGGCTAAAATGAAAGAAGGGGAGAGTAATGAATGTTGGAGGGGATGTGGCAAAATTGGGACATTAATGCATTGCTGGTGGAGTTGTGAACTGATCCAACCATTCTGGCTGGCAATTTGGAACTATGCTCAAAGGGCTATAAAAAAATTCCTGCCCTTTGATCCAGCCATACTATTGTTGGGTTTGTACCCCAAAGAGATCATAGATAAACAGACTTGTACGAAAATATTTATAGCTGCGCTTTTTGTGGTGGCAAAAAACTGGAAAAGGAGGGTATGTCCTTCAATTGGGTAATGGCTGAACAAATTGTGGTATATGCTGGTGATGGAATACTATTGTGCTCAAAGGAATAATAAACTGGAGGAATTCCATGTGAACTGGAAAGACCTCCAGGAATTGATGCAGAGTGAGAGGAGCAGAGCCAGAAGAACATTGTACACAGAGACTGATATACTGTGGTAAAATTCGAATGTAATGGACTTCTGTATCAGCAGCAATGCAATGACACAGGACAGTTCTGAAGGATTTACAGTAAAGAACACTACCCACATTCAGAGGAAGGACTGCAGGAGAGGAAACATATAAGAAAAACAACTGCTTGAATGCATGGGTTGGGGTGGACATGATTGGGGATGTAGACTTGAAACTACCACACCAATGCAACTATCAACAATTTGGAAATAGGTCTTGATCAATGACACATGATAAAACCAGTGGAAATGGGCGTCGGCATGGGTGGGTGGGGGTACGGGGGGTGAAGGGGGAAAGTAGGAGCATGAATCATGTAACCATGTTAAAAACGAATATTAATAAATGTTTAAAAAAAAGACATTCAATAAGGTTAAGTGGTACACAATCCTATGTGGGGAGATGATTCTTGTAATGCCAAAGAACTTTGTCATTATTAGGGCAATTAGAAGGAGTATAGACAATATGAGCTAAATATAATAGAAGTATATAAAAATTAAATTGGGACATAAGAAAGAGAAATGCATTGGGAAGAGGGGGAAGAGGGAAATAGAATGGGCTAAATTACTACTGCACAGAAAAGAACATTCACAGTGCAAAAGAAAATGGTGGAGGTAGGGAGGAGCATGTGATCCTTACTCTCATCAAAACTGGCTCATTAACCCGGCCTCAGCCACTTCCCAGCTGTGCGACCCTGGGCAAGTCACTTGACCCCCATTGCCCACCCTTACCAGTCTTCCACCTATGAGACAATACACCGAACTACAAGGGTTTAAAAAAAAAAAAAAAACTGGCTCATTCACAGAAAAAGATACATTCAATTAGGCATAGAAAGCAATAAAATGGGAGGGGAAGGGAACAAGGAAAGAGGACAAAGTAGGGGAGGCAAAGATCAGAAAATAAACAGTGTTAAATAGGATAGAAAGTTATATGCAGTAATCATAATGGTGAAAAAAAAATTACAAGTCTCTCTAATAAAGGCCTCATTTCTCAAATACATAGAGAAATGAGTTGAATATATAATAATAGTCATTCCCCAATTGATAAGTGGTTAAGGGATATGAACAGACAGTTCTCAAAAAAAAAAAAAAAAAAAAAGGAAAAAGCTCTCTATAGTCATGCAAAAAAAATGCTCTAAATCACCATTAGCTAGAGAAATGCAAATTAAAAGAACTCTGAAGTACTACCCCACATGTATCAGATTGGATATTATGACAGAAAAGGAAAATGAGAAAACAATGAGGGGATATGAAAAAGCTGGGACCCGAATGCATTGTTGGGAGAGTTGTGAACTGATTCAATCATTCAGGAGAGCAGTTGGGACCTATACCTAAAGGGCTATAAAACAGGACATCCCCTTTGACCCAGCAATACCATTACTAGGTTTGTATTCCAGAGAGATTTAAAAAAAAGGGGGGGGGGGGAAGGACCTATATGTACAAAAATATTTTAAAAGTAGCTCTTTTTTGGGGTGTCCAAGATTTGGAAAGTGAGGGGATACCCATCAACTGAGGAATGACTGAGTAAATTACAGTACATGATTGTAAATGAATACTATTGAACTCTAAGAAATGATAAACAAGAGAAGCTGATAAAAACCTGGAAAGACCATGAACTGAAGTAGAGTGAAATGAACAGAAACAGAAGAACATTGTATAGTGAAAGGAATACTTTATAATGAACAACTGTGAAATAATAGCTATTCTTAGCAATAAAATGATCCAAAACTATCCCAAAGGGCTCATAATTTTAAAAATGTTATCTACTTCTAGAAAAAACAACTGAGTTTGAATCCAGACCAAAGCAAACTTTTTCCACTGTCTTAATTTTTTTCTATTTGAGTTTCTTTCCACAAAAGTATAATATGGAAAAATGTTTTACATGATTGTACATGTAAAATCTATATGAGATTCCTTACCATCTCAAGATGATAAATTATCATTTTAAGAGGGTGGGGAGGAAAAGGAGGGAAGAATAGAATTAGAGACACAATATTCTTTGAAAAATGTTGAAAACTATTTTTGTATGTAATTGGGAAACTAAATTAAACTAAAATGTAATACCTTAAAAAAATATTGGGAAAATGGAATGAAGGGCAGTAATACCATTTGTTCTAAAGGGGAAATTAAGAAGTAGGACCTCTAGGAATAGAGTCAACTTTGACTTGTACCCCCTCACTTCCCAAAATCATCATCATCAATGAGTCTTGCTGGCCCATCTTCCTTACGAACTTATTCCAAAGTCTTTTGCTGTAATGGCTTACAATTCATGTCTTCCCAAATATTCTTCTCATCCCCAGCACTGACCTTCAATATGTTCTGCATATGCCAGTAAGAATTCTTTGGGTTTTTTTTAAAGCTTTACAAAAAAATATTTTGTTTTAAAGGCACAGGAATTGAGGAGCCTACAGTTGTAGTCAATTATCTCATTTGACATTTAATTTTGAGATTTGAGATTCTGTCTCTGCCAGTTCCCTCTTCTATCTGGAGGACCAGTGGCAAAGCGAGCAAAGTCCTAGACTTGTAAGTCAGTGCGACCTGAAAGTCAAATGCTGCCTCATCCCTTTACTACCCATGGTATCCATGGTGAATCACAGCCTTTTCAAGTCTCAGTCTCCTTATCTGTAACAGGAGGATAATAGCACCTGCTTTATATGTTGTAAAATGAAGATAAACTAAGAAAATAAATGCTTTGCAAACCTTTCAGTGCAATATAGAGGTGGTTGCTACTATTGTTGAGGGCAGGTGGTATAGTGGATAGAGTGCTAAGCCTGAAGTCAAGAAGACTCATATTTGAATTCCAATGTAGTTGAACTACTAGCTATGTGACCCTGGGCAAGTCATTTGACCCTGTTTATCTCAATTTCCTTGTCTGTAAAAATGAGCTGGAGAAGGAAATGACAAACCACTCCAGTATGTTTGCAAAGAAAAATCCCTATAAATTGCTATACAAGCTTAGGTTATTATTATTACCTAGCTACCCCTCAGCCTCAAGTCTTGTTTTTCATCCTGGGAAATTTCCTTGCCATACTCCTTTCTTATAATTCCATTCCTATGCCTTAGAACAGTGATGGGCAAACTTTTTAAAGAGGGGGCCAAAGGAAAGGAAACGCTCATCTGTCAGGCTGTTTCTAAGGCAACTCTTTCGAAGTTTCATTGTATTGTATCCTACTCATTGTATTCATCAGATTAGGAATAATGTCACACTGTGGATAGAACATTTCAGGGGGTCACAAGCTGTAGTTTGCCCATTACTGCCTTAGAGCCATCATGTGTATAATTTCCTCTGTCAAGAATTTCTTCTCTCTACTATGGACAAACATACAAATACATACTTTAAATGTGATGTGCTTAACCATTTGTCACAGAGCCTATGGCAGTATGTCGACATCTATGTATTCCTTCTCAAAGAAAATATTTAAAATGTATAAAATACATAATATTATAAAAGAAATCAATTATATTAAAATTTAATGATCAAAATAGTTGTGTTTTTTTTTTAATTTCATAGCTCACAGTTTAAGTTCTCTAGGTTTAAACAATGGCCAAAAAGTTCTAGGTGTTGGATTCTAATCATCTCTACTATTAACAATTTCTGTGGCTTTCAAATTGTTTAACCTTTCTGAGGCTAGAGATGATCCAAGGCAGCAAGTAGTTTTTAGTTTTCAAGTTCAACTTCAGATATCTGGTGATCTCTAGGCCTTTTTGGGGAAGAGAAGTAGCCTATGAAGTCAGGACTATTTTCATAATAACATTTGATATTATTTACCTATTAAAATATTTTTTCCTTTTCCCACTACATATATGTGAGATTAAATTTTCTTCATACACTTCAACCAAAATGGCATATCACAACAGAATGAATGCAGAAGCAAATATGAGAATATTTTATAAAACCAGGCATTAAAGAGATTTTGAAAAATACATAAAACAATGCCATTCTCACCAATTCTTCTTATTTTGGAAAGTAGTTGCTTTCATAAATATATGATGTTTTAATTTACATAGTAGGTATATTATTTCAAGTGAATTGATATTTAGAATTTTGTTTTAATTTTGGATATGATAAATATCAATGGAAATAAGCAATATAAACAAAAGCTCTTTGGAGTGGTTTTTGATTTTTAAAATTATAAAGGGATCCTAAGACTAAAAAGGTGGAGAACCAATAGTATATAGTCCTCTGTAGCTGTAACATTCTATTCTGATATTAGAAATTGATGAAATTTCCCTATGCCAAAAGTGGTTTCTTTTCACTCTTACTTTCCCACAAAGTTTAATCAAACAATAATCAATAAATATTAAGTACCAGGTACTGTGTTAAGTTTTGCACACAAGGGGAAAACTGATGAACTGTTAGCCAGCAAAACGCAATTTGATTTTTGAAGTTAAACAAACTAAACTGTAAATTCCTTGAAGTCAGAGATTATATCTTATTTAATCTTTTCACTCCAGCACAATAGCAGATATTTAAAAAAAGTTTAAAATCCAAGGAAAGATAGGAGTATATAATACAAAGGTCAATAATGGTTACATATTAAGCAAAGCCTTTCAAAAAAACCTTATTATAGAGATCGATACTCTATAACCAGAGACTAATCTGAGTGGCCAGGGTGGTCGTGGGACGCAAAGAATGAAATAGATTGGAAGCACGGCTTGTTAGCTCATTGTACTTCAAGCAATACTGAAGTAGCCACTTTATTATAAAGAAAATTAAAGATCCCCTTCCCCCAAAAGCCCAAGAAAGTTTCCCAAAGTTACAGAGAGCAAGATTTTTACTATAGTCAAAACAAAAGCCTTAGAAGCCTTCAGGCATAGACAAAAAACCTATGCTAAACTATCAACTACAGGTGTTATATCTTTAAGTGGAGCCTGAGACATCTCCCTTAGGTGGGAAAGCCCAGTCAGTTTCTCAGCCTTGATGGTATTAAACAATTTTTTGAGCCTCATTATTTTACTTTAATTCTGGGCAAAATGCCCTGCCAAGGGTTCGGCCTTGGCCGTACCAGCCATCTGTGTTCTCGGGTAAAGGGGAACAGAGTTAGCCCCCCTCCTGCTGGAGTGCTGAGAGCCCAAAGCTTTTTCAATAAGACTATAATGTATTTTGAAGGAAGGTGAGAATTATGAAAGGAATCAAAAGAGGAATCTCAGATTTTTATCTTAGATATCCCACTCCTGTCTCGTCCCGTAAATAGAGCGGAAAGATAAATACACGGCTCTGCCGGTCTGTATTGATCTTTTGAGGGGGTCCAGATAAAAATATCTACTTGAGATTCTAATTTCTCTTAATAGCTCCCGACACCTTATAGATGAGATGAAGAAGTTTATTAGATAATAGTACAATTAGATAGATTCAGAAACTAGCTCAATGACTGAGTTCAAAAAGTGGACATGAATAAGGTCAAGTAGAATAAAAGTCTTCAGCAATGGAATGCTCCAAGGAACCAGTCTGATAAAAATTTTGAACAGTATAAGGCCAATGGCTTGGATGAAGCCATAGAAGAAATGCTTAACGAGTTTGGAGATAATAATAAAGCTAACCTGGGACAGTTAACACATTGGATATTAGAATTCAGAAGAAAAAATCTCAGCTTAGAATGATGGGTCAACTATAATAAATTAGGAATATATTTTATACATGAGTTTTAAAAATCAGCTTGGCATATAGGATAGAGAAGGTATGCCTGCCTAGCTAACTGGAAAAAGATCTAAGGAAAAGAATGATCACATGCATGCTAAAATATTCATGGCAACACTTTTAGTACTAGCATAGAATTGGAAACTTAAGTAAATACTCATTGACTGGTAAATGGCTAAACAAATGGTGGAATGGAATTGTCAAATGGAATATAAAGAAGACGAAAAGAAGACGAAGAAGACATAAATGGACTGACACAAAGTGAAGTAAGAACAACTAGAAAAATACATACATGACTGCAACAATTTAAGTTGTAAACCAAAATATGTTTATTTCTATGTAACTATAATAACCAAGGAATACTCCAAAGAAGAGCTAAGAATGTATTTCTCTTCTTCCTTTGCAGATGTGGGTGGTTCTGACTATACCATACTGTATAAACTGTTGGACTTTGTATATGGATTGGTTAGTTTTGTTGAATGGCCTTTTCCCTCACTCTCCACCTTTAGTCTTCATTTTAAAAAAAGGATAACTCTACAATACACCAAAGTACAAGGGTTTAAAAAAAAAAAAAGGATAACTCTATTGAGGGTGGGAAGGATTTACAGGAAAATAAAGGTAATATAAAAAGAAATATCAGTAAAATAGAACAACAAAAATCTGGAGATATTTGTAATATACAAGTTTGACAAGTCAATGGAATAACATGGCAAGGCTTCCCCTCACCAAAGAAAAAGGAATAAACTCGATTAATGCTATTCTAGACTGTTCCAAGAAACACGGTTTCCCAGAACAAGGGAAATGAGATAATCTCACTGTGTTCTCCTCTGATCAGCCCACATCTGGAATTCTGTATTCAGCTCTAAGTGCCCTCCTTTAAAAAATATCATTGAGGTAGAGAGTTTGGATGATAATAAGGATGGTTAGAAGGCTAATGACCATATCAAAGGAAAGTCTCTTGAAGAAAGGATGTTTAGCTTAGAGGAGACTCAGTGTGAATATATAAATGCCTTCAGGTATTTAAAAGACTTTCATATGGCAGAGAGATTGGACTTTACTTGACCACAGAAGGGTGAACCAGAACTAATGACTGGAAAATGAAAGAGAAAAACTGAATTAAGTCCAAGGTACTTATTCAAACTGAGATATTCAAAAGTACAATGAGGTCCTTGGGAAGATGGTAGGATCCTTCTGGATAAAAATCTTCAAGTTTAGCTTGGATAGTCAGATTTTAGATTGGAAGTATGGGTTGGAATAAGCCTCCAAAGTCCCTTCTGATACTTAGATGTTTGATATTGAAAGCTCCTTCAAGTTGAAAGAATAAGACAAATTTAAAATACCCGTTTATTTGGTAGGGTTTCTGGGCAGTTAAATTTTATATAACTAATATAGCCAATTACTTTTTTAATTAAAAACCCTTGCTTTCCATCTTAGAATCAATACTGTGTATTGGTTCCAAGGCAGAAGAGTGGTAAGGACTAGGCAATGGGGGTTAAGTGACTTGCTCAGGGTCACAAGGAAAGGAAGTGTCTGAGGCCAGGTTTGAACCTAGGCCTGCCTGGCTCTCAATCCACTAAGCCACTCAGCTGCCCCCAAATGCCAATTACTTTTAAATTTAGCTCTAGATCACCTTTTTTCCTCTCTCCTGTTTTCTACTTTGTTTTCAAAATTCTTGAAATAGTTTCTGTGAATTGGGTTTTTCCAGTTCCTACTCTATTTAGAAATAGTGTTTTTTAAGTAAAACTACTGCCCAGAATAAAAAGGTATACTCTTCCTCCTTTTTCATTAATTTAGTTGGAATACATGTTCCTCTTTCTAAACTCCTGATTCTTTATCTCAATCAGGGCTTAATTCTCCATAATATCAGATTGGAGCAGCAACCATTAGATGAGGAAAAATACATCAGTTAATGAAGTTCTAAAAGAAATCCTAGGTTATATATAGATTATATCAATATAATAGCAAAAAGATCCTAGATTAAAACTCAAATCTAGTCACTGGGTAGTGTTACAAACAATTGGAAAAATCTCATGAAATACTCATGTTTATGTCAGAGTAAAGACACCAGGGCCTGAAAACCCACACTCACCTTGGCAGGCAGCCCTTCATCTTCCTTGTTTCCAAAGGGGCTAGATTCCTCACTAGAAAAAAAATGGATTAACATACATAAATGGAACAACATCTCCCTACTCCACTGTTAAAGTAACCACTCCTCAATATCTTTTATCAAGTGCTGAAACCCTTTGATTGAGTCACAGGATAGTGTAAACAATTTCTTGACACCTCTATTGAATCAACTAAAGGTATGAAGCAGGAAGTATCACTTGGTGATTATGGAGAATCAGTCATACTCTGGTAGAGGGGTTGGATAAGACTGCTGGCTAGATTGGAGTCTGACTTTTGATAGTCGGTCAGTCTAGTTAGGTAGAACAGCTCTAACCAAGAAAGCCCTTTGAAAGAGATTCCTAAGAGGTAGGGGAAGGAAAGAGTCTGAATTCTCTTCCCATTCTCTTGACTAAGGAAAACCTAGAGACTTTTTTCCCATTGTATTTAATTAAGTGATTTAGAATACTTTCCCATGGTTACATGATTCATGTTCTTTCCTTCCCCTCCTCCCACCCCTCTCCAGTAGCCAATGAGCTGTTCCACTGGGTTTTACATTTGTCATTGATCAAGACCTATTTCCATATGATTAATATTTGCACTAGGGTGATCATTTAGAGTCTACCATACCCAATCATATCCCCAGCAACTCATGTGATCAAGCAGTTGTTTTTCTTCTGTGTTTCTGCTTCCACAGTTCTTTCTTTGGATGTGGATAGTGTTCTTTCTCATAGATCCCTCAGAATTGTCCTGGATCATGGCATTGCTGCTAGTAGAGAAGTCCATTACATTCGATTGTGCCACAGTATATCCGTCTCTATGTATAAGGTTCTCCTAGTTCTGCTTCTTTCACTCTGCATCAATTCCTGGAGGTCATTCCAGTTCACATGGAATTACTCCAATGCTTTATTCCTTTCAGCACAATAGTATTCCTTCACCAACAGATACTACAATTTGTTCAGCCATTCCCCAAAAGGCATCCCTTCATTTTCCAATTTTTTGCCACCACAAAGATTGCGGCTATAAATATTTTTGTATACGTCTTTTTCCTTATTATCCTAGAGATTTTTTTAAGGTTCTCAGTCATAGCAGAAATAGATACATTAGTCACATTTACCACCAGCTACACTGTTTTTGAATTCTATTGAACCTCTATATCAGGTCTTCCTTCTTCAGTAAACTCACTACTAGGAAATCTTATTATCCTGCAAGACTAAATCTTCCTGGTACTCTCATCTCATCAGTACCCTCAGCCCCTCTGACTGGACCCTTTGACTGGAGGGTAGAACTAAGAACACCAGGTTCTCTATTTAAGAAGTCTCAGGACAGACTTCTCCCCATTTACCCCCAACTACACTGTTGTTGGAATTCTATCATGCTTTTTTAGACTTCCTTCTCTGCCTTCTCTTCCCTTCCACTGTGATTGCATTTGGCACAGTGCCTGGCATATAGAAAGAACTTAATATTTCTTTTTTGTTCATCCTTCATTTTCCAAAGATGACCAGTGACATCAGAAGGGTGATGTCTCAACTTGCCCTCAATTGGACTTAACCAAAGCAGAGTTTTACGAAATTGTCAGCCTTATTCCCTCTTTTAAAGTTGAAATCCAATGGCAGGGCAAAAGTCAGAATGATTAGTAATGCCCTGGCTACAGTGGATGACCTGGCATCTCTGATATCTCACCAATCTCTAAGGTGTCTATAGTGTGCTTCAGCTATCTTAATGGCTGTTGGAACAAATTGTTCTCATCCACCCATTCTGCTAAGGATGTCATCACATGCTTGGGTAGACATCCCCTCTAACTAATGGACAATTTGAAACCTGTCTGCCATGATGGTTTTGCCAGGGTATGGCTGATGATCAATGCTACAACTTCTTAGAACTATAGGTGACAGTTGAGTGAAAGTGGACACCAAAGGTAGATAAGCAGACCTGAAAAGGCTCACACCAGAAGTGCTAATCCTCCCTGCACAGCCCATATGCCTCTAGGCCAGTGATGGTAAACCTTTTAGAGACCAAGTGTCCAAACTACAACTCTCACACCACATGTAAGCCTCCCACCACCTTACCCCAGATAGGGGAGGGAGGAAGTGCTCCCATTTGGCTGCTGGGCAGAGGGTGGGTGATAAGAGAAATGTCCTCAAGCAGGTGTAAAGAGGAGGAGGGGAGCAGCCCCTCTAGCACATGTGCCATAGGTCAGCCAACACAGCCCTGGGCACTTTATAAATGTTTAAATATGTTTAAATAAACATTTATTAATTAGCAAGAGGATAAGTAGCCTTAAGACTCTACAAGAATACTGACTTTCTGAGCTCAATAGAGAATTATATTCATCTAAGGTCAACTTCATGGGGACTACATGAAAGGAAAAGATGGACTTCTTTAACCATAAACTGTGAGTTACCTCTTTGCCACTTGGGGATGTTTTGTACCAACTATTATTAAACCACCTTATTAAATAGCCCCAACCAAAAGCTAAATACGGTAGTACCTTGACACACAAATTTAATTAATTCAATGACCAAGTTCATAACTCAATTTGCTCCAGTGTCAAATCCTCAACATTTCCTTAATCTCACTTGTACTGATTACCTCATCCACCCACAGAAGGAAGCTCATGATTGCAATATCCGCTAGTGACTGAACCGCAAAAAATCCCAATCCTGACTGCTTCTATTTCAAATTGCTGGTGACTTAAGGTGCTCATGTATCAAGGTACCACTCTTAACTCCAGCTGGTTGTGAATCGATGAGAAGCACACTAGATAGGAACTAGATAGGAATGCTATCAGAAATCAATCCCAACCCCTCAGGGTTACTCCCAGAAGAGAGAAGTAATCCTCTGGGAGGACTTTGACAGAGGACAATGCTATACACTCCCTAATTCTCACCATAGTGATAGTAAAAGACCCGGATAACCATTTAAGAAAAGCCATTTATAATTTGGGAGAAGAATTAGATTATCACCTTTTGAGGTCTTTCTCAGTTTAAATTTTAAAATAAGTAGGTTAACATGGATTCAATATATGAAGTTTCTTATAAGACAAGTTCAGCCTAAGATAATCCAGTTTAATGGCAACAAAAGTCTGCTTTCTTAATTAGAAAAAAATGTTTCTAGAGCTCTAACAGCCTAGGGACTTCCTGCCATCTGGTAATTTTCTATTTAACTAGTTGCTCTTGTTAAATACTACATTCTCTTGGGCTGCCATGCTGCTGAAGGACTATGAATGTCATTGCTCCATAAATTTTAGCACCTGGGGGTAAACCTACCCACCCTAACTTTCTCTCAGAAAATTTTGATGGTAAAACCTTCTCAAGGTTAATTTTTACTGCCTAGGAAACGGATGTGAAGAAAAGCAGACAACTGGAAGACCTAAAATATCAATGCCTTGATCATTTCTGAGTGAAACACAGTGCATTCACGTTTGAGCAAAATCTAGGGTGGGGATGTGTATTCAGTAGAACCTATTTCTTTTTTTTCAAGGTCCATATGTTAATATTGGCCATAAAAACCCACCACCTTGATTGTCAGCAGTTTACATTAGGTGTCATTTCCGCCATTCACTGGTATACTTCTAGACAAGGGCTACATCTCAAAGAGAAGCTACCACTATAATAACTGGCAACAGAAGGTGGCTAATGATGTACATCTGCAGAAATTCTATTTACTGAAGATCCTGGTGATATCCTGAAAGGCTCACTGAACAGCACAATAGACCTAGCCATAAAGGAAGTAAAAGCCAATTTGCAATGTTAGCATAAGGAGTGTCCCCTCACACAACAGATTCTTTCAGTAGGCTTCCCCTCCCCAAATTAAACAACAAAAATAAAAACAAGCTTTAAAACAGTGAAGCTGTCCTGAAATACATAGTTAAGAGATTTCTACCTCCCCAAACTATTTTGTAGGACAGTTCAATTCAGTTCCTTTCTACTTAACCACAGACACTTCCAAGCTTTTCCTTACAGCCCTCATAGATTTAATCAAATTGGAGCCAAGACAACAACATGCCCATATAGTGAGCGTAAGGTACTACGTCTACCCCCCAAACTCGACTGCATTTAGAAGAGGATCCAATTCTACCAACCATCATCCTTAAAAACAGTCACCAAGCATTTATGAAGCGGCTATCTTTCAGGTAGTGGGAATATAAAGAATCCAGCAATCCATGGTGCCCTAAAGGAATTTACATCCCATCAGGGAGACATATACATATAACTTACATCATATTTATACATGTATATACATACATGCAAAATAGGCACAAGGATTATCATTTCTTTGTTCAATACCAAATACCTCTGTGCTTCCACTACAAAGGTTTGAGCCAAAATTGTCAAAGTTTCATATGTAGACGGGAACACATATAGATTTTTTATTTAGAGTAAAACTGAAATCTCAATTTTACTTCTTGTAAATCTACTCTCCCTCAAAAGTCAGAAGAGTTAATTATTATTAAATTTTAAAAAAAATTTAGCTGTTCTTTAAAAAAAAAAAAAAAAAAAGCCCTTACCTTCCATCTTAGATTCAATACTGTATGGTGGTTCCTAGTCAGAAAGAGGAGCAGTAAAGACTAGGCATTGGGAATTAAATGACATGTCCAGCGTCACACAGCAGTTTAGCCATTCTTTTTATAGAAACCAAGAATTGACAACTTAAAGCAGTATCTTCCCACCGGGGTATGACTAAACAAATTTTTGTATATGAATTCAATTGAATATTATGTCATAAATTATGAAATAGTTACAATGGAAACTAGGATGAGTGAAGTGAGCAGAACTTTTACATTAAAAACATTAGAGAAAACCAACTGAAAGATTTTAGAACTCTGTCCAATGCAATGACAAGCCACAAATTAAAAAATAAGACTGGACTTAAAATGTGCCCTCCCCTCAGAGAAGTGATGAACTTAACTGCAGAAAGATGTCCATTTTTTAGGCAAGACAAATTGAGGAATTTGTTTTGCTAGACTATGCATAATAATTATTCAGGTGCCATTTTTCAATTGTTCTGTGGAGGGAGGGAAGCAGCGAGAGGGAGAGAATATAAATGTACACAAAATAAATTAAAAGAGGGGGGAAAAAAACAGAAAGATGACACTCACGACTCTCTTGTTTTCCTCTTGCCACTGGATTGAGAGACCATCCTCCTGTAGGATTCTGGAGTGAAGGGGTTCACATTGAACTGTTTTGCTGAAGACTGGGATAAGCTTAGGGCACTTGCAAATCGAGAGTGCTTAGAACTTTTTGTAGGTGCCTTTCCAAAAGAATACAGATTACCTGTTATCAGAGTCTGATTTGAGACAACAATAAAACTGAATTTCAAAAGCATGTCAGGATTAGATGGATCATTTTTTAAATCTATGATTTCAATGATAAAGAGAGTTCAATGTGAAAAATTCCCTCTATCGATGAAATCTGCAATTTCTCTTCAACTGAATCTTAGAGAGTTGTCTGAGCACATTAAGTGTGTGTGTGGCACAGGCAAGACCCGAACGAGGTCTTCTCCACTATTAGAATGCTTCTTCTCATGCTCCTTCCTCATCTCTTGTCCTGCCTCTTTAGTAAAAGCAGTTCTTCATCTCTCTGTCTCTATTACATGCTAGGTAAATGAAGGCTACCACAAAGGATATATAGGAACTGGGAACCCTTACCCTAAAATACTCCCAATCTAACTCTCATATAATCCAGGCCCCAATGTTCTGTAGAAATAATAGCCCCTTTTAAAAAGCGATAATCTCTCAAGATCATACAGATTGACAGGACATTTTGCAAAAAGGCGTCTCCCAAATTAGAGAGGTCTGTGTGTTATGGAAAGGGGGTGGTGGGTAGGGCAAGAGACTAAAGGGCCCCAGAAATGGAACCAAAAGAGGTACAGGTGTCAGAATAGAAGCACATGGTGACTTGGCATCTATGGCTAACAAAAGGGTAAATCTCTCATTCTACACTGTAAGAATGTATATTAATGTCTATATTTTACTGATGTTACAGTAAAATATAGACATTAATATACAAGGACTTCTCACCAAGTACTCAGTGGCCATGATTCAACTCCAAGTCTAACTGAATCCCCATTGAACTGTGTGAGGAAGGTGTTTCCTATTGGAAAGACAGCTAAGCCTCAGTCAGGAACCTTGAGTTCCATCTTACTGACAGAGTAACATGAGTAACTTACAGTGCAAACTTTTTTTTGGACATTCCCAATTCAAAACTTTGTTTTGCTTAACTATATGTTACTGTTACAAAGGCTTTGTTTTTTTCTTTTGGGGGGGGGAAGAGGGAAATAAAAGAGATTCTTGTTCTTAGAAAAGGGAAAATAATTTTTAAAAAATATGCTAATTTACAGAGGTTTGAAGAGAGGATTATGGGTGTTATCTAACCTAACATTGCCCATGAGAAAAGGCTGTCCTGAAAGAGGATGAAACTTCACTGTAGATTAGTAAAATGATATTCTGGAGAAATGAGAGGGTTTTGTGACCATTGGGAATAGTGGGGAGGAAAGTGAAGATTGATCTGAGACCACATTTGAACCGAGGTTCTCCCAACTCTGAACCTGGCTGTCTAGTCACTGTGCTAATTAGGTTCCCAACAGCCCTTCGATTTTTAGAAAAGTTTTTGTTTGAATAATTTGTCTTTATGTTACCTTCATTTTCTTCATATATTCCTCCTTGCTACCCTAAACTTACCAAGCCAAACCCTGTTAACAAGAATTTTTTTAAAAAGCAGCTCAATAAAACACAAATACATCAACGGAATACGATAGACCTACGGTCTCTCTGCCTCCACAAACAAGAGATCTATTTTCTCAAATCTTCCTGGAGTATAGTCATTTGACTGATCCAATAAGCTCAATTCTCACCCTTCTAGCTGCCCCTTTTTTTATCCCTCATCCCCAATAACTGAGCATTTCCCCACAGCATCCTATAGGATAGTTCACATTTGTTCAAGAAATTATGGCAAGGGGGTAGAGGGAACAAAAGAGGGTAAGGTTTAAATCTTGGTTTCTTTTATGAAGATAACCCAATGCTGAGCTAACACTGGACTTACCCAGCCAGGGCCAGAATTTCTCCTTCACTGTTTAAAGGAAAGACTCAACACTCTTTTGAATGTAGGCCTAGGTAGGTGTGCATAGGTAAGTGTCCTGTTTATATACTTCTTCATAGGTACTTCTACCAAGCTATATGTATGAGGTTAAATGGAAATATGCATACCTTTAATATCTAAATTAATGGAAAAGGACGAATGGAAGCCATTTTTATCATAAATAAGAACATAAACAGAGCTAAAAGGAATCTCAGTCCAATCTCTTTATTTCACAAGTGAGGAAATTGAAGTCAGATATTAAATGACTTGTCCAAGGTCATTCAGCTACTGAGGCAAGATTTGAACTCAGGTCTCCCCTGACCAAATCTCTACTCTTCATCATTACCATTGTAAGTAAGGTATCTCTTTTTTCTTTTAGTTCTTATTTTGAATATTTTCCCATAGTTACATATATCATGTTCTTTCCCTCTCCCCCAAACCCCTCTAACCTCGCTTAGGTGATGCACAATTCCACTGCGTTTTACATGTATCATTGATCAAGAAGTAAGGTCTCTTTTATAGGCCCCCTTTTCTTCTCTGACACTGCTACCACTCAGATGCAGGCCCTCCTCACCTTGCACCTGGACTACTACAATAATTTGATGGTTGGTCTTCCCATGGTATTCCTCCGCACAACAATCAGTCATCCACTCCAGTTGTCAAAATTGGCTTTCAAACTCCAGTGATTTTCCTCTACCAACAGTCCTACAGAATCAACTATAAAATCCTATTTGGCATTCAAAGCCCTTTCTAACCTTTCCTCCTCCTATCATTCTAGTTTTACATTTTACTCCCCTTCAGGTCTTCTACAATCCAGTGATACTGGTCTCTTTGCTGTTTCTTAAAATGATACCATCTCCTTCTGGACAGGTCCCTCATGCCCATAATGCTCTTTCTCTTTCCCTAGAGCTTTCCTGGCTTCCTTTGAGTTTTAGGTAAAATCTCATCTTCTATAAGAAGCCATTCCTGGATCCCTCCTAATTCTAGAGCCTTCTCACTATTGATTACCTCCAATTTATCCCACATATATTTTGTTTTTATTGTAGTTTTTATATTGTTGCCCCCACTAGATTTTGCATTCCTTCAGGATCAGGGCAATCTTTCACTTTTTCTTTGTATCTTTAGCACTTAACACAATACCTGGAACGTGGTACATGCTTAATAAATGTTTGTGGTTTGATGACTTTAATGTCTTTTCTTGTTCCCATAAAGGAATAATTCTATTTGTGGCAGCAAGAATTATAGAATCATAAAATGCTAAAGTTGGAAGGTCCTTGGAATATATATAGCTGATGAAACTGAAGCCCAAGTGACATAATTAGTGACAGAGCTGGGACCAGTCCCCAGGTCTGCCTGACTAATGCTCGTTGCCTTGTATAGACTGGTCTTCACAAACTCCTCTCTCTTTTCAAAAACAAATAATTTGCCATTCATCTCTTATTAGTCATGAAATTCTGTATGTTATTTCTTTTGTGCCTCAGTTTCCATATTCATAAAAATAAATAATAATACTTACGAAGCATGGCATAGTAAAGAAGTAGACTTGTAATCATGAAGAGACTTCTCTTTAGGTCTGGCCCTTTACTTGTTGGGTGGTCAAGAGCAATTCTCAATATCCCAGTGCCCTAAGCAATCCTAAATTTCTATAAATTACAGGAGAATGTCATTGCTAGATGGAGTTTCCTCACTGGTAAGAAGGAGAAGGTCCAAACCAATAAACAGAACTACTATTTACTTCCTGACTTAACCTGTTTGTCTCAGTTTCCCCATCTGTAAAATGAGCTGGAAATGGCAAACCACTACTGTACCTTTGCAAGAAAACTCCATATAGGATAACAAAGAGTTGGCCACAATTGGAAACATCTGAAAACTACAAGAATTATATGCCAGGCCCCATGTAAACTAAGTGAGGGGCAGCTAGGTGGCTTAGTGGATAGAGTGCTGGCACTAGAATCAGGAATATGATTCTTCCTAAACTCAAATCTAGCCTCTAAACTTATTAGCTGTGTGACTCTGGACAAATCACTTAACCCTATTTACCTCAGTTTCCTCATCTGTCAAATAAGCTGGAGAAGGAAATGACAAAGCACTGCAGTATCTCTGGCAAGAAAATCCCAAATAGGGTCACAAAGAGTTGTACTGAATACAACTGAACAACAAATTTATCTCAAGTGGCAGCAGTGGCTCAGTGGATAAAAGTGGGAGCTTGGAGTCAGGAAAACTGGGGTTCAAATCCAGCCTCAGAAACTTCCTGTGTGGCCTTGGAGCATGCCAATTAAACTTTATTTGCCCCTGGAGTAAGAAATAATAAACTACTTCAATATCTCTACCAAAAAAAACCCAAGGACTGGGTCACAAAATCTGAAACAATTGAATGATGACATTTACATAAAAGAATTGTGAAAGATTAAATGAAAAATGGGGGGGAAACTTTATAATTGACCAAATATCATACACAAATCATGACTAAAAATATAATTTGGAATTAGTTCACCAGCATTGAGCACATAGAAGATTAAAGAAATAAAAACAAAATTTTCTGGTCCAAACATGGTGTTGTATAAAGTTTGGGATTTTAGAGGATCAAAAGACGAGTGTTTGAATCTTAGTTCTACCACATTTGCAAGTTAGATAAAACTGGCCATTTCCCATCCCTTACAGTATCTCAATTTCCTCTTCTGTACAATGGAGGCATTGAACTAGATTAGGAATTCTTAATGAGGGTCCATGAATTTTTAAAGTATTTTGAAAATGATTTCTTTTGTCATCCTATTAAAGCAAATTAAAAGGCCAATTAAAGAGGATTGTACAGAGAAAATTGGCATTGAAAAGATGAAAGAGAACTAAGTCTAGGAGGCTTTTTAAAATGTATTTTAACATGTATTTTATGTATTTAAATATTATTATTCTGAAAAGGAGAGCCTTAGATGGCCAATGAGGTCTATGACACCAACAGCTTAAGAGCTCCTAGACTAGTTTGCCTAAAATCTCTTCCAGCTCTAGAAGTACTCTGAATTCATTCCAGGACATTTTTTTCCTATACTCATTCATTTGTGGGACCCATAAGAGTTCATTAAAGTTAGCTGCCTTGGATTTTGCTACTTGATGAAAACAGCAGATAGGCTACTGAGTTTCATCTCCTTGCATGTAACTTTAAACCCTTATTTCTGATCTGCAATAAATAATCTGCAAAAAATAAACAGCATTTTCGCTTTATGTACAGTAAGGATAGTTTATTCACTCTCTCAGCTCCCATTTTATAGAACTGAAAACACCATTTTGCTGAACTGCTATTATTTAACAATTCAGTGGGGGAAGGAGGAGCCAAAAAAGTGATGTTGGCCAATGATAAATGTTAAAAATAAGGGATCATAGGGCAGCTGGGTGGATCAGTGGATTGAAGGTCAGGTCTAGAAATGGGAGGTCCTAGGTTCAAATCTGACCTCAGACACTTCCTAGCTGTGTGACCCTGGGCAAGTCACTTAATCCCCATTGCCTAGCCCTTACTGCTCTTCTGCCTTAGAACCAATGAGACAGAAGGTAAGGGTTTTAGAAAAAAAAACTTTTTTTAACTAAGGGATCAATATAAGTAGCCTTCAAAAGGTGAACTTCCAAAAATTGAATTATTCATTGATGTCAAATATCATAAGGGAAGGGACTAAGCATGTATAGCTCCTTCTAGGCGCCAGATACTGTGGTAATAACTTAAGATATTATCTCATTTGATCCTCACAACAATCCTTTAAGGTAAGTGCTGTTATCCCCATTATACAGAGTTGAGGAAAACAGAAGTGATATTCATAGCAGTACTTTTGGTGGTAGCAAAGAATTGAAAAGAAGGTAGCTATTCATCAGATAGAGAATGGCTGAATTAATTATGGTACACAATGTGATATTGTGCTATAAAAAATACAAACGTGATGAGTACTGAGAAGTCTAGAAAAACTTCCACATTGAGAGAAAGAACTGATGCAAAAGAAAACAAACAAAATGAGGAAAATAACATACAGAATTATAATGTAAATGGAAAGAAAATTAAACAGTCAAAAATGAATATTTCGAATATCTGAGAAAGGTCTCGTTTCTCAAATTTATAAGGAGCTAAGTCAATTGTACAAAAAAATCTAGTCATTCCCCAATTGATAAATGGGCAAGGGACATGAATAGCAGTTTTCAGATAAAGAAATCAAAGCCATCAATAAGCACACGAAAAGGTGTTCTAAATCTCTCATAATTAGACAAATGTAAATCAAAACAATGCTGAGGTACCACCTCACATCTAGCAGACTGGCCAATATGTCCGTAAAGGAAAAGAATAAATGTTGGAGGGAATATGGTAAAATTGGGACACTAATACATTGCTAATGGAATTGTGAATTGATCCAGCCATTCTGGAAGGCAATTTGGAAAAGGCAATGTGCAAAGGGCTTTAAAAGAATGCATACCCTTTGATCCAGCCATCCACTGCTGGGTTTGTACCCCAAAGAGATAAAGAAAAAGACTTGTACAAAAATATTCATAGCCACACTCTTTGTAGTGGCAAAAAATTGGAAAATGAGGAGGGTGTCCCTAGATTAGGGAATGGCTGAACAAACTGTGATATATCATGGTGATAGAATACCATTGTGCAGTAAGGATTGATTATCTGGAGGCTTTCCATATGAACTAGGAGAACCTCAGTGAACTGATGCAGAGTGAAATGGGCAGAACCAGAAGAACATTGTACACAGAAAGTAAAAGACTGTGGAAAAATCCAATGCAATGGACTTTGCTACTAGTAGCAATGCAACAAGCCAGGACACTCCTGAGGGACTTGTGTAAAAGAATGCTATCTGCATTGAGAGAAATAACTATGGGAGTGTGGGGGAGGGGGGGGAGAGAAAGCAGCTGGGTGGCCCAGTGGATTGAGAGCCAGGCCTAGAGATGGGAGAGTCTTGGGTTCAAATCTGGTCTCAGACACTCCCTGGGCAAGTCACTTGATGCCCATTGCCTAACCCTTACCACTCTTCTGCCTTGGAACCAATACCAAGTATTTATTCCAAGACAGAAGATAAGGAGGGAGACAGAGAGACAGAGAGACAGAGAGACACAGAGACACAGAGACACAGAGACAGAGAGACAGAGAGACAGAGAGACACAGAGACACAGAGACACAGAGACACAGAGACACAGAGACACAGAGACACAGAGACACAGACAGACACAGACAGACACAGACAGACACAGACAGACACAGACAGACACAGAACAAAAGAACGAAATTTGGGAATAGAAATGCAAAAACAAAATATATGATATCATTTATCACATGTATATGTGGGCATGTGATTTGGGGTTTAGGCCTTAAAAAATCACTCTATAGCAAAAATGATTAATATGGAAATAGGTATCAAGTGACAACAACATTTGTACAACCTAGTGGAACTGCTTGTAGGCTCTGGGAGGGGGAAGGAAGAGGAGAGAGAAAGAGAACGAATCATGTAAACATGGAAAAATATTTTAAAATAAATATAAAATAAAATAAAATGAACATTTCAGAAATATGATCAAACTTAACTAATAAAAAAAGTCATAAAAAGGCAACCTTCCCTCCCCTACTGCAGAGGTCAGATCCACAAGTATTGAACATTGCAATAAAGTTGGACTTTAAAAAATGTATTGGTTAATTTTGTTTAATTCCTCCCCTCTTATATTTCAAAAGGTTTTTGTTTCATTTTGAGGGATGGCTCTCTCTAGGAATACAGAAAGAAATGTACATAGTATGAAAAGAAAGATATTGAAAATTATTTTTTTTATGGATCTACTGGAAGAGCTCCATAATGTGGTACAAATTCCATCTCAAGTCTTGCCTGTTTTCATTCCTGATCTGCCTTCCCCTTATTATGTCTTTTCAATTCATCCTCTATAAGGCTTATACAAAATTATTTCCATGCTGTCTGTCCCTGGGAGCACCTCAGGAGCAGGGCCTATCTTTTACTCTTCTTTGTGTCTCCAGTACTTAACACAATGTCTGGCACATAGTAGGCTCTTAATGAATGTTTGTTGACAAGATTCACAAATAGAACACTAAATGGAAATATGAAGGTGATTATGATTTTTTTGACGGGTGGGGTGGGATTTCCCCCTAAGAAAATGAAAAGCATCTGTCTTGGAAAAGGAACCATTTAAGCCAGACTTTAGCTATTACCTCCTTAACATGCTTACCTTGGAGGTACGTGGAGTGTCAAAAAGTTGCAACTTTTTCGAGGCTTCTCTTAGGGTCTTAGAGATGTCAAGTAAATGTGTGGTCACAGGACTGTGTTCTAGGGAGTTTTCTGGCGTCAGGGGAAGACTATCTCTGAACAGGCTTTGGGGGGGTGTATTGTCACTGGAGAGTCGCCGGGACGGCCCCTCACCGGGATCTTGACTGGAGAGCCCCTGGGGCGTCCCCTCAGGGGTATCTTGACTGAAGAGCCGCTTGGGCATCATCTCGGGGGTACCTTCACTGGAGAGCCCCTGGGGCGTCCCCTTGGGGGTACCTTCACTGGAGAGCCCCTGGGGCGTCCCCTTGGGGGTAGATTCACTGGAGAGCTCCTGGGGCGTCCCCTTGGGGGTAGATTCACTGGAGAGCTCCTCTGGAGTATCTTCACCAGAGAGCTTCTGGGGCGACCCCTCCGAGGTAGATTCACTGGAGAGCCTCTGGGACGTCACCTCCGAAGGAGATTCACTGGAGAGCCTCTGGGACGTCCCCTCTGAGGGAGATTCACTGGAGAGGCTCTGGGACGTCCCCTCCGAGGGAGATTCACTGGAGAGCCTCTGGGACGTCCCCTCCGAGGGAGATTCACTGGAGGGCCTCTGGGGCGTCCCCTCAGGAGTATCTTCACTGGAGAGCCACTGGAGCGACCCCTCTGAGGTATATTCACTGGAGAGCCTCTGGGGCGTCCCTTGGGAAATCGCACCAGCCAATGAGGAGTGAATCTCACACATCTTCTCTGGGGTCTGGAATGAGCTTGTGGACTCTGGTGAAGAACTTGAACTTGTTGAAGGCAGAAGAGAGCTCTGGTGTCCTTTCTGCAATCCCTTACTGTTTGCTTCTTTATCCTTTTCTCTTGGACTCCCAGCATCTATTTCACTAGTTGAGTCGACAGTCTGTTCCAGCTCCGAGTCAGGCTTCCCCTTATTTCCTTCCATCTCAGCAGACAGGGCTTCAAAGTACTAGTCAGTCATTTGCAGCAAAGACAGAAGAGTGGAAAATGTGGGTCCTCCACTTGTCAGTTTCCCTCTAGCCACTAAGAGGTCAAAATGCGCCGACGGGCTTTTCTTTAAATGTTACCCACTTCTGTAACCCTCAGCTTGTGCTTCCAGGACCCACTTGTATCGCGAGTGAAGAAAGTCTTCGAGTCTGTGAGATATTAAAACCAGTTAGAGTCCACAGTCCCACCTTCTAGGACCTGCACTCATTCCCCCTTAACTCCTATGAGATCTCACATGCTAGCCAAAGAGCGACTTCATTTCCCGGATGTATTTTAAAAAGTCCCACTAACAAAGGCTTAGGACGAAATTCATTCTTGCAGAGAAATAAGGGAGTCGCAGTGAACTATACCAAATACGCTTTCTCAAACCTCACCTGCCCGGGTTTTAAGCTAACAGCTTGTAATTAACATTCAGCCCACCGGCACTTAATCTGAGTAACTCAACAGCCCCAGATCCTTGGGTTCTAGGTCAGCTCCTTAATAGGGTAACTTCTGAATCCTCTGATATAGTCACCGGCCGGGAGGCCCTTAAAGTGGCAAGAGAAAAGAGGGATGGGGTTGTTGGGATAAAAGGACGACAATCTTCAGCTTTTAGAATGGGAAAGGTTTTTAGGGATCATCTGTTCTGACCGGTAAAAGGCTCGAGAGGAATATGAGAAGATGAAAAAAAAAAAAAATCACTCCAAGAAGAAGACTGCTACTATGACTAAAGCTCTAGTTTGTGTAGTGTTTTGTACTTTAAAACTATCTTTCACATTTGCTCATTTTGTTCCTCTTAGAGAAAACTCCCAAAGGATATCCTTGAAAAGGTTTAAAGCAACTAATGCTAAGGTACAAATGACTTACAGACTTCACTCTTTTAGAGGAAATTTGTTTCCCAAATGAGGCCATTACAGGTTTTGGGTTCGAATCCCAGACCCGCTGCTTGCTATGGCCTTGAGTTAAAAATCACTTCCCCTCATCATCGTTGGGCTCAGTTTTCTCTTATGTCAAGTGAGGTGGTAAGATTAGAAGATTTTTAAAAGTTCCTCCCAGTTTCCCTATAAAATCTCCAAGGCAACAGCTAGGTGACTCAGTGGACAGAGAGCCAGGCTCAGAGACAGGAGATTCCTGGGTTCATATCTGGCCTCAGACATTTTTCCTAGCTGTGTGACCCTGGACACGTCACTTAATTCCCACTGCCTAGCCTTTATCACCCTTCTGCCTTGGAACAATACTAGTATTGATTTTATGACTCAATGTAAGGGTTAAAAAAAAAACAAACAACCTCCAAGTGGAGGAATGTGTAGGAGGACCTTGCTGCTTTTAGCAGAGAATCTTGGGGTCATGCTTTGGCTCCTCTGGGGGAGCACAGCCACCACTCAGTCCCCTGGAAAGTTGAGGGAAATAAAACACAGAGAATGAACATTATTTTTCAGCAACCAGCCCTGCTTCACTCACCAGCCAGAAGCCTGTTTGCTGCACCCATTCCCTTCTGGAAAAACCAAGTCACTCACAGGATGAAAATCTTGTATTTGGGGGATATTTTTGTTCTCTGTTAGATGTAAAGGCCTAGGGGTAACATTTTTATCTCTTTGTTTGTTTAAAGGTTTGTTTTTATTGACAGTTGCTGTTTGTAATCTCTCGATTTAAAAAAAAAAAAGATTTTTTTAAACCCTTGCTTTCTGTCTCAGAATCAATACTAAGTATTGGTTCCAAGGCAGAAGAGTGATAAGGGCTAGGTAATGAGGGTTAAGTGACTAGCCCAGGGTAATTCTCTTAATTAAAAAAAAAAAAGTCTTCAACAGAGGAAAGGGCATGGGTTTTGTACAGTGTGGGTTGAGGAAGTGAGGAGGAAAAGAGACCAGCCAGTGTCTGCAAAGAGAGGACAAGTCTCTGCTGTATGTGAGACTGGGGAGAATGTCTCATATGGACCTCTTGGGGCCAGGTGATCTGCCTTCCCACAGTGATATTTCTCTTAGTCTTATTTAACCTATTGCTTCATCTTCCTAGAAATCTGGAACTGCTCCTCAAGAAAAATTAAGATTAAATATGACTCAGTGTGACCAAATCTGGGCGAGCCAAGGAAAGTAAAAGATGATCCTTCGACTCTGGAAGGGGGAAGCCTAAGATAGTAATTTCATCAAGTACTAGCTAGCATTTATATAGTACTTATTATGTTCCAGGCCCTGTATTAATTGCTTTCCAAATACTACTTCTCTGATCTTTACCACAGCCTTGAGAGGTAGGTGCTATCATCTCCCTTTTACAGTTGAGAAAATTGAAGCAAACAGAAGTTAAATCACTTGTCCAAGGTCACACAACTTATATCTGAGGCTAGGTTTGAATCAACTGTGGGGAATTCCTTATTAGGAATAGGAAAACACCCTATTTTCTCTACAATCTATAGCATCAGAGAATTGCCTAGGATCCTAAGAGGATAAGTGACTTTCCCCTGATTAAATAGTCAGTAGATTAACAAAGATAGAATTTAAATTCAGGTCTTCCTCATCCAGGGTAACTAGGTGGTACAGTAGATAGAGTGTCAGACCTGGAATCAGAAAGACATCTTTCCAAGTTCAAATCCATCATCAGACACTTATGAGCTGTGTTACCCTGGGCAAGTCACTTAACCCATATCTGCCTCAGTTTCCTCATCTGTAAAAATGAGCTGGAGAAGGAAATGCCAAACCCTCCACTTATCTTTGCCAAGAAAATCCCAAATAGGACCTCAAGGAGTCAGAAAGGGCTGAACAACAACTATTTATTATAGATAGCATTTCTGTAGCATTTTTCAAGTTTACAAAGTGCTTCACATTTGTTAACTCATTTGATCCTCACAACAAACCTGTACAGACAAGGCGAAGGTACAGACAAGGAGAGGCAATGTTAAACTGACAGGCAGAATTTGAACTCAGATATTCCTGTCCCAAGTATGCTACCTAGTCACCCCTGTTCATTTAATTTTTGTTGCTGACATATACATATATATGATGTCCTTTGATTCTCATGATGGAGAAGTAGGTATTGCAGACATTTTAAAGGCTCATTGTGGGAAGCCGTTGACTCCTTTTCGTAATTCACACCTTTCTTTAAAAAGCAATATAGTCTTATTGAAAAAGCTTTGAGCTTTCAGTAAACCAGCAGGAAGAGGGTTAACACTGTTGGCCAGAAATACAGCTGCCTGGTACAGCCAAGGCCGAACCCTTAGCAGGGGCATTTTGCCCAGATTTAAAGTAAACTAATGAGTCTCAAAGATATTGTTTAATGCCATCAAGGCTGAGAAAATGTGCTGTTATGATTCTAAGGTGTTTCATTCAGACTCACTGTTATCAGCAGGAAATTTTCCTGAAATGTTTCTAGGAGTGATGGCTTTCATCACAATATTCACACTCCCACATTCTAGTTACTCAGCAACAGCAACCATTTTCATACCTTGAGACTTGGTTGATTTGCTTTATTTGATTATCATATTTGTTTTGCGTTGCTTTACTGTAAAGATCTGACCTAAAAGGAATCCTGGATGGAGTGTCGTCACGCCAAGCCTCATGCAATATGGGGAGGCTATCTGTGTTTATTTTCATTTCCTTTCTAAGAGCTGTATTAAAAATACAGTCTTCCCTCACTATACCACAGTTCACTTATCACGGCTTCACTGTTTCACGGGTTTAAAAAAAATCTAATTCTATATTGCAGAATTTTCGCTATATTGCAGGATTTTGCGGATGAATACCATACTGTACACAATGGTAATGGAGTATGTCACTACTGCTTGCACAAGTTTGCCAGCGTGAGATTGTACATGGCACACTATTGGCTGATGGGATGAAAGGTGACCATCCACAGCACTGTGTCCTGTATCCTGCATGCTTGGCTCAGTGACCGTAGCATTGGTCTGTTTGCTCTCTGGCACTGTGCCCACGCATTCAGCATCTCTCCTTGTCCACTTCATATTGACATCTGTTTGCTGCATGTAGTGTTGCTCTGCAGTGTCGTGTTTTTGTGAAGTTTTCATAAAAGTCTGAATTTATTTCATTGAAAATTTGTACTAACTAGGATGATAGAAGAATTTATTTTCATATTTTCACCTGTTCCTTAGAAATTGCTTCTCCAAGGAGGGGGTAGTGTTGAGTGGGGAAACTGAGCCTATTTGGATGAGGGGAGCTAGTATTGCCCTGGAAGCTTGGAAGGGCCATTATTGCTCCTGTGGCTAGGAAGGGGCATGGAAATACAGAAAAGGTCTTTCCTGTTTTTCTTCTTCCCTTGGAGAAGACTTGATTGGGGTTCAGGAGCTGGAGGATGGTGCAGAAACAGAGGTAGCACTGGCAATCTCGGGGATGTATTTTGGATTTAATAACAACAAAAGGCAACGTGGCATAGAAGATAGAGAGCTGATCCTTTCTTTTTTTTTTTTTGTTTTTGTTTTTTTAAACCCTTAACTTCGGTGTATTGTCTCATAGGTGGAAGAGTGGTAAGGGTGGGCAATGGGGGTCAATGACTTGCCCAGGGTCACACAGCTGGGAAGTGGCTGAGGCCGGATTTGAACCTAGGACCTCCTGTCTCTAGGCCTGACTTTCACTCCACTGAGCTACCCAGCTGCCCCCTAATCCTTTCTTTTAAACCCTTATCTTCTGTCTTATATTCAATTCTGTATATTGATTCCAAGGCAGAAGAATAGTAAGGGATAGGCAGTGGGGATTAAGTGACTTGCCCAGGGTCAAACAGTTAGGAAGTATCTGAGACCAGATTTGAACCCAGGACCTCCTGTCTCTAGACCTGGCTCTCAATCCACTGAGCCACCTAGCTGCCCCCTTCCAGTACTGCCAGACCCCCAGTGCTGATCTTGAAGCCAGGAAGGCTTAGGTTCAAATCCCAACACTGACAAATTGGCTGTGTCATCTTCAGCAAATCACTCACTTAGCCTCTTTCAGTGACTAGACAACAAAGATTCTATACATTACAGAAATAATTAACCTGCCTGGGGGAAAATGAATTTACCTATTGGGAGTTCCCTATTGCAAGGAAATCATAGGTCCAAATAATATTAAGCAAGTAAAACTTACCTGGAGAAGACAAAGTTTTAGATTACATTTCTCTAGCTTCTTCTTGGAACCCAAAAGGACTTGGAGCCAAATCAAAGGGCTGAGAGAATGTGCCAAGATTTAAATGGGATGAGATGTCATGATTTTTGTGTACTAGGTAGGCATTTTGAAAAGACAGAATGATCTGCTTTCTGAATTACTGGAACAAAGGAGTACTATGAGGGACTTTGGAAAGACATCCAGGCCTGATTACCATAGATCCTGCCATGGGGGGAGCATCTGCATGGTAGTGGACTCTCTATCCTTCCCTCTAGGATATTAGAGCCCACAGGAGAGAGGAGAGGGAGAAGCAGAAGGAGAGGTAGAGGCAGAGGCAGAGGCAGAGAAGACCACTGACTGTGGTCAGAGTTTGTGGGAGCTGGCATGGATATTGGTAAGCCAAATTCATCTACTTTCTTTTGACAGCAATATATAGATATACCATTTTAGAAATATCCTGAAAGACTAAAATGACAACCTTGTTCTTTTCTCTGGAAAGGGCTTTCCAGCTACACTTCTGGCCTGGTAGAACAAGGTTATACAACAAACGACTGAGCCTCCCATGATTAGAAATCAGAAATCCAATATGGCAGAACAGCACTCCTTTGGTCCAGTGACCAATATGCTGCTGATTGGCTCTATACTCTAAAGGGCTTGAAAAGCCCAATGATCTCATTGGTATTGGGTGGGTAGGTGTGCTAGTATATTTCTTTTCCTTTCTGTTTGTTTACTCTCTTGATTTGACTTTTAAAATAATGAACCCACTAGAAAGAGAGCTTCTCCCTGAGCTCTCTCTAGGAACTCAGGCTGAGAAATTCCCCCAACAAATGCTGGTAGCTCTTCCCTAATAAAAGCATTCCAGCTCACCTGATTAGAGATCCTGATATGAGATCAGGAAGGGGAGGAGTCCAGATGTGTGAAACCTGGTGGACTACTTGGGAAGTAATGGTATCAACTTAAACTATTCATTCTAGTCAGTTTGGTGACCCAGACCATTTCCAGAGGACTGAGGATGAAGCATACTATCCATCTCTCCAAGAAGAGGTGATGGACTCAAAATGGAGAATTAGACATTTGGGGAGGGAGGTTGTTTGATTATGCCTATTTGTTATAAAGGTTGCATTTTTCTTTTTTCTTTTTTTTCCATTAGGGTAAGGAGACATGAGAGGAGAGAAAATACATGGTTGTTAATTAAAAATCAAGCTGCTAACAGGACAGATGGAGGTGGCTGACTTTTTACCAGAACTGTGAGCAAATGCTTAAGAAATTGATTCTTTGCCTTTGTATTCCCCCAGTACCTGGCATATGATAGATGTCTTAATAAATGCCTGTTGATTGACTGACAAAGTTTTCTTGAAATCACATCATTCTATCATTCTTATAACTACTATACACCTACATATACAAGGATATTCTTGGGAAGAAACTAATACCAGTGGAGTTGTAATGGGCTCGTTGTAGTGTCTTAACTCTTCTTCCTGGTAACCCAAATTTCTCAGTCATTGGTAATTAGCCAGAGTTAGTCCTCAAAGTTCTTCCTCAACCACTTAAATCCCTGATGAATTTCATCTAAGTGAAAAGAGAGAAGGGTCATTTGATCTTGGGAAATTCCTTGCCTACCCTGTGCCTATTTTACCATTCATAAGAAGTTTAGAATTTTTTAAATCTCCCTTTAACTACCTCTCAGGGATGCAGTGAGGAAGAATGAGATCTTGTTTATAAAATATTTCAATTTTCTTCAAGAAAAGTGCTATGTACTATTCACTTATATGAGTCAGTTCTGAATAATTAAATTCAGGAATAATTAATAATTAAAGAATTATTACAAAATTACTAAAGAATGACTAAAGAATTAAAAATTGGAAAAAATTTGAATTTTCCAATCTCAAATGCCACTAATTTAAGGGGGAGGGGTAGGAATAAGCATTTATTAATCAACTATGTGCTAAGAACTATGTTTTACAAATATCTCATTTAGTCCTCACAACATCCCTTTGACGTGAATTCTATGATATTCCACATTTTTATGTTGAGGAAACTGAGGTAGAAGGAAGTTAAGTGATTTGCTCACAGTAACAGGTAACAATTGTCTGAAGCTGGATTTAAATACAGGTCTTCCAGGGACTTCACAAAGGGCAGGGAGGGGTTAGGTATTCCCTATATGGCTTCACTTCTAATGTAATCTCTCTTTGCCATTCCTGGTTTATGTGAGAAGAATGGCATTGAACCAGCATGGTGCTCACCCTGCCAAACAGTCTAAACTTGGCCAAACAGTGCTGTCAAGGATGATCTGAAGTAGCGGATGATTGTAAAAAAAAATGTTTGCCATCACCTTTACCATAAAAAATCCAGTTAACATACAAGTCCTGATGGCATCTGATCAGCAACCTATTGTTTGACCACCTGGCACCCTTATAGTCACATGTGTACAGATACCATTTTTCCAACAAAGTTGCAGTTGGCTGGTCACACAGAACTCCTGGTTCTGCTCTTTATTTTGCTTTATCGTGTATAGATCTTTCCAAGTTTCTGTTTGTTCTTTGAGTTTGTCCTTCCGCTTGGCCACGTAATCCCTGCTGCCGTGGTGTAGCTAACAAGATCTGCTTAGCATTTTCCAACAGAGACATTTAGGTTATTTCCAGTTTCCCCCTATCATATATAATGCGACTATAAACATCTTTATACAAATAGGTCTCTGTTTTTCCCTCATTTACTTGGGATAGATTCCAAAGAATGAGTTCAAGGGGTTTGGCCAGTTTTATGACTCATTGCATATTGTACTACATAGGACATATTGTACCAACTTTCATTGTGACTGTCGCTTGTGAGAGGAGTGGTACCATGGAAAGAGCCCTGGTTGGGGACAGAGAGGATCTGAGTTCAAATTCTACCTTACTACCTGTAGGACCTCAAGCAAGTCAGTTTGTGGCTCAGTTTTCTTATCTGCATAATGAGGAGGTGAACTAGATGTTCTAAGGTCCTCTCTAGTTCCAGTCTTGATGATCTTAGGTCCTGTTTCCCCATTACCTCTATAACATTATGTTTTGTCGAATTACACCTTTCCCAAATGATAGAATCATAGAAGGTTATAGCTGGAAAGAATCTTTGAAATCCTCTAGTTCAGCCATCTGATTTTACAGGTGACACGGAAGCCCAAAGAGAAGTCATTTCCTGAAGGTCACTAAGGAAGTTAGTAGCATAGCAGAGCCTAGAACTTGAACCTAGGTCTCTTTGATTCCTTATCTAGTGTTGTTTCCCACTCTGACATCTCCTTTAGGTGAGATTGGACTTCATGTTCTTTTCAGTTGCATTTCTTTAATTATTAGTGAGGCTGGAAATTTTTCAGAGATTTATTTACCATTTGCGTTTTCTCTTTGATGAATTAGATGATTGGTCAGGGATTCTCACTGCTTGCCATGTAATTTGTTTTTTCCTAAGAAGCATCCCTAGGAAGGCCTTCAAAACTTGATCGTTCCAGGGAGTTAAGGCTCAAGCTACATAATGTTGAAGGGTCTTTCTAGTGACCCTGGGTTTTATTAACTGAGTTCCCTGTTCACATTTGGATTTAAGGCTCTTCCAGAGATGGCTGACTTCCCAAGGCTGAGTGGGGCACCACAACCCTACCCTGCTGCTCAGACCCATTTCCACATGGAGGTGAGGGAGACTGAGTCTACCAGAGCTGTTCCTTGTTGAGTGACTTTTTTCTACAGGCTAAATAAGCCTTCTCTTTCTTAACTGTTGAATAATATATTCTAGTATCAGACCTAAACTACTAGGTTTCTGTGACTCAACCTACCACATATCCTTTGACTAAACAATGAAGATTGGTAATTACCCATATATGTTTGTATAAGCAAATTCTGGATATTAAGTTTTCATCTGGCAAGTACTTCACAAAGCATTTTTCCTAATGTGATTCCTGGCCCAGAATTTCTTTCCACAAGGGACTTCAGCTTTGAAACTATGAGGTTCATCATTAGGGAAGCAGGGAGGAGGAAGAGGACTGGCAGTCAAGCTTCTCCTGGCCACTGACACAACTTTAACTGAGAAAAATCTCTATAACAAAGCTTTTGTAGGATCCACATCTAAGAGCTCCCCCACAACAGATAACAGTGTTCTTTCTAGGAAATATACTCAAGGGGCAATGGGAATATCTGGTATGAGCCAGCAGATTATTTCCCTCCCCATTTAAAATACTTAAGCCCCAAATGAACTAGGAGATGTCTTTTAACAAATAAAAGTAAACACAAAAGCATAACTTATCACATGTTTTAAAGCCAACTCTACTGGACTGCTGCACAGATATGTAGGACACCTCAGATCGGCACTGTCCAAGCCACTCCAAGAACCAGATCTCCCAGCCAGCTGCTACTTGGCTTGGACTTTCTTTTTTGTCCTTCTGTTGCAAAAACGTCCTGGCAGTGGTACTCTTCTCCTCTGAGAAGTATTATGGCAGAAAACACCTCCCGCTGGCCATCCTGAACCCAACTAGGAAATATGAAACTTCTCGAGCTTACGAGGTTACTGCCAGGGCTGGAAACCCTGTATTTAAGGACTGCTGGTGGTTAGATAAGCTGTGCTCGGAGAAAGAAATAGAAAGGCAAAAGAGGCAGTCGGGGTCTTGAGGTCAAGTTGAAAGCTTGTCTGGGCAAACACATTCTCATTGCCAGGTGCTTGTTCTTGCCATTATTACTTGAGGAGGAAGAGAAGGAAATCTCTCCCCCCCTCTCCCTCTTCCCCCTCTTGCTGAAAGTCCAAGGGAGAGACAAAAGCCAGAAAACATTTCTCTTTGTTCTTACAGATGACCACTCCTCATTCTGTTGTCAATCATTTTTGTTTGTTTGTTTGAATTTTAAAACTTTTACCTTGTATCTTAGAATCCCACCATGTATTGGTTCTAAGGCAGAAAAGTAATAAGGACTAGGCAATTGGGGTTAAGTGACTTGCCCAGGGTCACACAACTAGGAAATGTCTGAGGTCAGATTTGAACCAAGAGGCTCCCAACCCTAGGCTTGGCTCTCAATCCACTGAGCCATCCAGCTGCCCCATTAATTGTTTTCAATGCAACCCCCATTACTAGTGAACACTTAAGAGTTGCCGACATCCCATAGCACTTGTCTTTTCTAGAAGGGACCAAAGCATAAGCCCAACTTTAGAGGAATTGCCCTCAGTCCATCAAATGAGATGTTTCTCCTGACTATGCCCATTATAATAATCTTGTGTTTGCATTTTATCCTGTTTTTATGCTATTTTCTTTTCTTTTTTTTTTAAACCCTTACCTTCCATCGTGGAGTCAATACTGTGTATTGACTCCAAGACAGAAGAGTGGTAAGGGCTAGGCAATGGGGGCAATTACTTGCCCAGGGTCACACAGCTGGGAAGTGTCTGAGGGAAGATTTGAACCTAGGACCTCTCGTCTCTAGGCCTGGCTCTCAATCCACTGAGCTACCTAGCTGCCCTCTTTATGCTATTTTCTTAAAATTGCATAACTAAACTTCTAAACACTCCTGATTAGAGAAATGTGAATAAAAACAACTCTGAGGTACCACCTCACACCTAACAGACTGGCCAATATGGCAGCAAAGGGAAGTGATAAATGTTGGAGGGAATTTGACAAACTTGGGACGCTAATACACTGCTGGTAGAGTTGTAAAATTGGCCCAACCATTCTGGAAGGAAATTTGGAATAATGCACAAAGGGCTTTAAAGGACTGCCTGCCCTTTGATCCAGCCATACCACTGCTAGGTTTGTACCCCAAAGAGATAATAAAGAAAAAGACTTCTACAAAAATATTTATAGCCACACTCTTTGTGGTGGCAAAAAATTGGAAAAACGAGGGGTATCCATCTATTAGAGAATGGCTGAACAAGTTGTGGTATATGTTGGTGATGGAATACTATTGTCCTGAAAGGAATAATGAACTGGAGGAATTCCATGTGAACTGAAACAAAAGGAATAATGAACTGGAGGAATTCCATGTGAACTGAAACAATCTCCATGAATTGATGCAGAGTAAAAGGAGCAGAACCAGGAGAACATTATACACAAAGACTGACACACTATGGCACAATCAAATGTAACGGACTTTTCTTCTAGTGGCAATGCAATGACCCAGGACAATCCAGAGGAATTTAGGAGAAAGAACGTTATCCACATATCCAGAGAAAGAACTGTGGAAGCAAAAATGCATTAGAAAAACATATGATAACATACTTTGATGCAGATATGACTGGGGTTTTGGTGCTAAAAGATTACTCTATTGCAAATATCAATAACATGGAAATAAGTTTTGAATAATGATACATATATAACCCAGAGGAACTGCTCATCAGCTCCAGGGGGGAGGAGGGAAGAAGGGTGGAGAAAATCATGAACCATGTAACCATGGAAAAATAGTCTAAATATAATTAAATAAATTAATTGAAACAATTACATAACTAAAACTGTTAACTTCACCTCAATGGTTTTTTTTTTTGCTTCATTCAAGAATTTATTTCCCTTCTACAAGTGATATTTTCTTTTACATTTACTTCTAGCCTTTTTTCAAAATATTTAATTTACTGATCCTTCTGAATTTTTGTTGGTTGTATGATATGACAGATCTAAATTTCTTTCTATGCTTGTAAGTAGCTTTCCAATATTTATTAAATATAAAAAATAAATAACCCACACGTTAATTTTAATGTTTATTTCAAATTATTTGTCTGTGAATGTTTAGATCTATTTTAGGGATTTCTATTCTATTTCATTGGTCTCTCTGTCTCTTTTTTTTTTCACCTACTACAAGACAACTGTCACTTTATACAGTATTAATAAAATCAGGAAGGCAAATCTCCCATTGTGGATTACTTTGAAAGGTAGTTTTTATTGATATATTTTGTTTTTGTCAGCACTTTAGTATATCATACAGATCTGTACTGATAGCTACAGAATGTTAAAAGACATTGAGATGCCTTCAGTACTTTGGGTTGATCATAAGCAAAGTGCATGGGAAAACGTGGGCAAGAATCACATGGGATTAGGAAACACAGGCTAGTTATTCTCTCGGTGGAAGTACCCATCTTATGAAGGATACAAATGTGGTATAGTGGCTAGAATGCTGGAGTTGGAGATAAGAAGAGCTGGGTTTGAATCATCTCAACAACACTTGCTGACTGACTTGGTAATTCACTCAGACTCTGAGCTTCAGTTTTCTAATCTGTAAAATGGAAATAATAATTTCACTGAGTTGTCAAATTGGTGTAAAGCTAAAATGAGTGTGTATATATAGATATAGATATGATTTGCAAATATGTATAAAACATACATATTTGAAAACCTTAAAGTACTATATAAATATCATTTTGTTATTATTGTTGTTATTATTATTGAAGTAATGCTACAAATAGACTAAAGATATATTAACTCTGGCCATTACTGAGTAAAGGTTTGATTCAATTTGTCTAAGTAGAAGTGGGGCATTAGTTTTCTCATGGCCCTAGCTGTGGGGTTTTCTGTAATTCCTCAGACTTGGATTCGCTGTAGTCCATTAGGAAAATTATTCCCTTGAGCTTTCAAATAAATTTCTTGAATTCACCTCATTACTTCTTCTCAGCTGGGTTCCAGTTTCTGCTTCCTCCTCTCATCTAACTTCTTGTCCCCTTCCCTGGGGGTGTTTTGAACTTCTTTCATTAACCATGCTGTCTTCCCTCTCTGCCCTTTCTCCCTTTTCCTTACCTGGTAATAAATAGTATTTTATTTATCTAATAAGGAGAGTCCCTCAGCTTAATTTCTCCTGAAGTATAATATCTCAGGGCCGCAGAGTTCCTGATTCTTACCTTAAAACCAAATCACAAATCTTCCCCCAAACCCTTTCATTGACAAGTGAGAAAGAAAAGGGCTGAAGGGGTTAGATAAGAAAGTTCTTTAGGTGAAGGAAGACTCATTCAGGTTCTGTATTTATGGAAAGGAGAGCCATTGTCATCACCTTCAAGGGATATTTACTTTGAGTCAATGCTTTGCATATAGTAGGTGCTCAATAAATGCTAGATTTATTAAATGAACCCCACTCTGTGCGAGGCATTGTGCTAGTTTTGGGGAGTGGAGACACAAAACCTCAAAAAATGATGATTTCTAATTTCAAGGAGTTTATAATCTAGTAGGGAAGATAAAATATACTTATTAAAAAATAGGAGGAGGCCTCAGACACTTCCCAGCTGTGTGACCCTGGGCAAGTCACTTGACCCCCATTGCCTACCCTTACCACTCTTCCACCTATAAGTCAATACACAGAAGTTAAGGGTTTAAAATAAAAAAAAAAATAGGAGGAAAAACCATATACCAAATAAATGAGCCAATGAATGAATAAATGAAAGGAGAAAACTATCACTGTGGATGGTGTGGCTAATGCAAATTTCATGAGGTTCTAGCCTATTTAAAGCCTCTGAGGGATCTCTACTGACTCTGTCCCTACTACAAGCCCTCTTGTCAGACTATTGCCATCATGTCAACTGCCATGACCTTTGGAATAAAGAGTTTAACCCTGACCCCTAAATAAGGTTAGTTTCCCAATGGACAGCTTTGATGAATGTAAAGCTTTTAAAGAAAGATGCATGAAGTGTCATTGTGATAATAATTTTGAAAATGCTTTGTGCAGAAATAAACTGAAAGAATAGAATGCAAAATGGAGAAGGAAGTAATAATTCAAGAATCACTGGGAAATCTGGATTTTAGAGACTTACTAAATAAAAATTTTAAACAGAAAAGAAGTTATAATGGATGGAAGACAATTTAATCTTGTTGTACCCAAATTTTAACACCTAACCCAGGTTCATGGCCGAAGGAAGAATCACACTGACAATGCAATATGCAAGAAGAGGCTCATTCTTTACTAGCAATAATAGCTAGGGTCGCTAGGCAGAGAGGCATGCCTGAACGACCCCTTGGAATTCTCAGCCAAGAGTTTATATAGAAATGTTTGGGGAAGGGGGTTGGTACATACATAATTATCAAGGTAGTGTCAGGGACAGGTGGTCAGGAAGCATCTGGGGAGGGGGGGGGTTTCAGGGTCAGGGGTCTGGAAGCATTTGGCAAATATACATTAAGTAGGCAAATATTGTAAAGCAGGCTAACATAGACAAACATTCAAGAAGGTTAATATCCATCAGATAAGATAGCTTCAGTTTTAGGTTTATGATAGGGGTAGATAAGGAAGACTGTGCTGGGAAACCTTGGGGGCTGGGGGTAGCTTGCCCAGGCCAGAAATAGTTCGGTAGACTGCCAGACTGATTTTTAAATCCAACAATCTTATCTAACAGAAATCCTCTGTAGTAGGCTGGAAGAAATAAAATAAAATAAGGTACACTGTAGCACACAATTATATATCTCTGTAGAATGTGTATCTCTTCTTTGTTTCTACCATCTGTAAGAGACTGATATATAACCCTGATTAATATTAAAATACTACTTCAGAAACTTTAAGAATTCCCTTTTTTCAATATCCACCTTTGGGCAAGAAACCAAAATGGTGCTACTATGCATTATGAATGTCAATTAATGGACTCAGGTGATGGGGTATCCAAAGAGAATTGCCCTAGCAGGCTGTTGAAGATATGGGCTAGAGTTTGGGAGAGATGCCTGACTTAGAGGCAGCTGATATTTAAATATAAATATATGATTAGAATGCATTTTACAAAAAGGAAGGAAGGTATAGTGAATAGAGCTTGATTAAGAGTTTAGGAAAACCTAAGTTCAAGTGCCCCCTCTGCCACACACTGTATGTATAATTTGAGGTAAGTCATCTAACCTCTCAGTGACCTGGGTGACCCTCTAATACTATATATTTTTTCATTTTATTTTGTTTTTTGATTAACAATATTTTTGTCTCCCACTATCCCATCATTTTAAAAGAAAAAGAAAACCCTCATAACAAAGATATATAAGCAATCAAAACAAATTTCCACATTGCCCACGTCTAAAAAATGTGCGTCTTATTCTGTATTTTGAATCCATTTCCTCTGTTAGGTGGTGAATAGATAGATCAATCGTGTGGATGGTGTAGCTAATGCAAATATTCACATCTATGGAGTGATCATCATAAGTTCTCAGGAATCATGTTTGGTCATTGCATTGATCAGGGATCTTAAATCCAAGATTGTAAATGGCAGAAAAGTTACCTACCTACATCAATAGAGGAAGTTTTCTTATCCTGAGTTTTCTATACCAATAAAATCATATATCCAGTCTATAAAAAGGGTATATATTTGGCATATACTTATCTTACTCCATCCTGTGCAAAAACATTATCTCTACAGATAAGGAAACTGAGCCTCAGCAACTTATGTGACTTGTCCAAGGTCTCCCATCTAAAAAGTGGCCAATTGTACAAAAACATTTATAGCTGTGCTCTTTGTGATGACAAAAAAATTGGAAAATGAGGGGATGCCCTTCAATTGGGGAATGGCTGAACAAATTGTGGTATATGTTGGTGATGGAATACTATTATGCTAAAAGAAATAATGAACTGGAGGAATTCCATGTGAACTGGAATGACCTCCAGGAATTGATGCAGAGTGAAAGGAGCAGAGCCAGAAGAACATTGTACACAGAGACTGATACACTGTGGTAAAATCGAATGTAATGGACTTCTGCACTAGCAGCAATGCAATGACCCAGGATGATTCTGAGGGATTTATGAGAAAGAACGCTATCCATATCCAGAGAAAGAACTGTGGAAGTAGAAACAGAAAAAAAACATATGATCGATCACATGGGTAGATGGGGATATGATGGGGAATGTAGACTCTAAGCAATCACCCTAGTGCAAATATTAATAATATGGAAATACATCTTGATCAATGACACATCCCAGTGGAATTGCTCATTGGCTACAAGGGGGGTGAGTGGGAGGAGGGGAGGGAAAGAGCATGAATCATATATCCATGGAAAAATATTCTAAATTAGTTAATTGAATAAAATTTTTCAAATCGCAAATAAATAAGTGACTAGTGGTCAAGTCCAGTCTTCTAATTACTCTTCCACCGTTTCTGCCACTATATCACAATCCTCATCAATTTGGGAGTCTTCTTCATAGAGGTGGGGCAGATAGGTGGCACAGTGGATGGAGCTCCAGGAAGTCTCACATTCCTGAATTTAAATCTGGCCTGGGACTGTATAGCTGTATGTCCTGGGTAAATCACTTAACCCTGTTTGCCTTAGTTTCTTCATCTGTAAAAGGAAATGGCCAACCACTCCAGTATCTTTGCCAGGAAAACTCCAAAAGGTGTAATGAATACAGGGCTTAAATTACTGAAGGACAACTTCATAAAGGTGATACCTAAAATCACCAGAGTAAATAAGATGGAAATGTAGATTAGAAAATACTAGTCAGAGCACTGAGCCTGGGGCAATTTCCAGTTAGGGTGTAGGAGAATAATGTGGAACCAATGAAGGATACAGAGGAGGAGTAACCAGAAAGAACCCAAACAGTATGACGTGGAATCTGATAGAAGAGTTTTAAGACAAAGGGCACAACAGCAGTGGCAAATGCTGCTGCCATTCAAAGAGAACATAGCTGAGAAAAGTCCACTGGATTGCACAGTATGTTTGAGGGAGATCGTGTATTTTTGTTGGGAGGGTGGAGTCATAGCTGTGAGGTAAACCTGGGAATATGTGAGCTCTTTCAGTGACTCTGAGAACTCTATGATCATCTTAAGCCTTGCTCTGGGCTGCTCTGAAATCTAGAGGTATGTTTCTCATAAAATAAGCAGGAGAGAGAATATCTGGGGAGAAAGAGAATGAATGGAAGAAGTGAGTCCTAGTCAGCAGTTACTCATTTTAAAATGGCTAACAAATCCCTTAAGCACTGTGGTACATCTGAAAGCTAACTACGATAACTACAGAACTAGTGAAAGAGGAATAGAGGTGCTAATTAGAGAATGAGTGACCTGGGAACTCTGGCTGGAGATTGAGAGACAAAAGTTAAATACTCCCTGACCTCAAGGAGCTGAGATTCTATCAGGAAGAGAACCTGTATGAATTAGTAGAAAAATCTTAATATAGTAAATGTTGTGGTTAAAAAGAATGAAAAAAATCCTTACTCTCAAGGAATAAACAACACATACCTCCATAAATTCAAATAGTTTTGTTTTTTAGTCATGTGACTCTTCCTGACCTCATTTGAGGTTTTCTTGGCAAAGATACTGGAGTGGTTTGCCATTTCCTTCTCCAGTTCATCTTTTTTTTTTTTTTTTTTTTTAAACCTTTACCTCCTATCTTAGAATCAATACTATGTATTTGTTCTAAGGCAAAAGAGCAGTAAGGGCTAGGCAATGGTGGGGGGTGGGGTGTTAAATGACTTACCTAGGGTCACACAGCTAGGAAGTATCTAAAGCCAGGTTTGAACCCATGGCTTCCCATATTTAGGCCTGGCTCTCAGTTCACTGAGCCTTCTAAATAGCCCCTTTTCCAGTTCAGAGGAGGAGACTGAGGTCAACAGGATGAAGTGAGTTTCCCAAGGTCACATACCTAATAAGTGTTTGGGACTGGATTTGAACTCTGGTCTTTCTGACTCCAGATCTGGTACTCTATCCTCTGGCCATCTAGCTGCCCCAAATATATACAGAATAAATGCAAATAAATACAAGACAGCTAGGGAGGGAGGGCAGGCTCTAGCAGTTGGTGATGTCAGGACAGGCTTCAAAATGGAAATATATACAAAATAGACAAGGTAAAAGGAAGAAATGGCATCATTAGCAGTGGGAGGGATTAGGAAAGACTCCATTTAGAAGGTGATACATTATCTGAGTATAGAAGGAAAGTAGGGATTTAAAAAAGGGAATCAAAGTGTATTTTAGACATTGGCTGTATTCTAGTGCAAAGGTACACAGTTAGTTATCTTACAGATAAACTGTAAGAAGGATACCTTGACTGGACATAGAGAGGGAGGCAATGGATAACTCTTGTGTGAGGAATCTCTGGCTTGCAAGGACTTCTCTTCAGCTGTAGGTTCAACACATTTCTCAGTTCCATCATGCTTTGAGTGTACAGTCTTGCTTAAAGTTAGGGGGATGAACTAACTCCCAAGGTCTCTTCCAGAGCAATAAAACCATGTTCTTATAGAGCATTTTTTTCCCTAAAGGGTACAAAGGGCTATGATTGATATGCTTTTTTTTTTTTTTTTTTTTTTTGGTGTTTTTCTCTGTTGCCCTCCTCCTCCCCCAATTTTTGTTTAGAAAGGAAAAGAAATTGAAAAAGGGAGGGCACAAATAGAACTCATTACCTGTTGACTTTGGACACAGCACCAAACCTTTGCAGGCCTCAGTGTCCTAATCTGTAAAAGAGAAGGTTAGGCTAGATTCCAGGACATTGCTGTTCCTTCCTGGAGACTGCATATACCTACCTGTACATGTGCCTACAACCATTTTTCCATAAGTTGGGTCTCCCAGACTTAATAATAGAGAGGCAGTCAGAGTAGTGCTTCAGCCCAACATTCTGCCCCCTTTATTCCCCATCTTCCAAAGCTTTGCCTTGGCACATGCAGATATATACTGGGCTACATAAAGGAACACTGTAGAAAGGTCACTTGGTGTAATGGAGGGAGGGCCTGCCTCCAAGTTAGGAAAACCAGCCTCTGTGTCACATATCTTTTTGGTGTTTTTGGATTCTAAGTAACAGAACAGTAAGAGTAACACTGCTTTGGTAGTGGGACTTAACTCAGAATTTTCTACACTTTCTGAACAAAGGATGCCATAATTATACATGTACATAAATACTTATTATGGATATATATGTACATACACCATAATAAGGGCATATGTCATATGCACACAGGGTAGGGATATATGTAGAAGTGTATAATATATGCATGTGGCATTATGTAATGTATTTATTATTTTTAAATGCATGTCTAATTATACAACATATGTATTAAATACAACTATCTATAATATACATAATGTCAAAAACTGTGTCTCGCATATATACTCTCAATGCATCACCGTGAACATACCGCGGACGTCTGTGATGCGCGCACAATGTGTATCCCCCATACGCCCATCAACATTTCAATGATCCAGTATCTACACGTGTGTGTATTTAGGTGCACATGGACCAGCAGCCCCAATCAGAGAAACAAACGGGAAAAGGCGAGTGTCTACGGGGCTCGCTGGGAAAGCGGCACCTGGCCGGAGGAGAGAGGGAGGCCAGCTGGGTGGGGAGCTTCGGCTCAGGTGAGATCAGGCCGATAGCTGGAGAGGAGGAGGAGAAAAAGGAGGAGGAAAGCCGAGGGCTAGAGCCTGAGGCCCCGAGAGGGTCCCTCCCGCCGGGCCGGGCCGGGCATCCCAGCTAGCCCGCCCCTGCCTCCGCCCCCTCCCCGCCTGCGGCTCCTCCTCGCTTCGCCATGGTGGAGCAGGGAGACGAGGCTCCGCTGCTGTGCTGGGCCGAGGGCCCCGCCGTGTCCCTGCCGCAGGCCCCCGAATTCCAGGCCAGCGGCCGAGGATGGGGTGCGGGGGGTGGTGGCGGGGGTCTGGGGAGCGGGCCCGCATCCGGGGTCCGGCGGGTTGCAGAGCCCGAGAAGAAGGAGGAGGTGGAAGAGGAAGAAGAGGAGGAGGAGGCGGAGTTCGGACCCGGGGAACTGCTGCGGCGGCAGCCCGGGCGCCTGCCTCTGGAGGAGGAGGAGGACCAGGTAGTGGCCGTGTTCGTGGTCACCTTCGATCCCCGCACGGGTAAGAGTCCCGCCGGCGCCTACCTGGGCTGTCGGCCTGGCAGCCGTAGCCAGCTGAATTAGGGGCTGGGGGGGAGGCTTCGCTGCGCGCGCATCGCCCCAGCACACCTGCACCCTAGCCCCATCCGGCCCCAAAGGGGGGGGGGGGCAGGGAGTTATAGCCTCCGCCGCTGTCCGGGGAATTTCTGGCCCCGCTGGCTGCGGACTCTGCCTCCCTAGTCCCTGGGTCCGGTCTGGCTGCGGGCTCTCTCTGTTACCTGAGCCGGGAGCACGCCCACCTCCAGCTGGCTGGCGGGGAGGGAGCGGCGAAGAGCTGCTACCTAACTGTCTAGCAGCTCTTAGGTGACTTCCCCCAGCAAGGGGTTTCTGTACCCCTTAGGAAGGCTTAACCCCCTTCACCTTTCCCTTGACTTTACACATTTGCATTCCCTGGCTTTCTAGCAGGTCCTAATTCTAGCCGTGCCCGCGGAATCCCATCCCCACCTAGCGGTGCTCGCTCGGCCTCCTTTACCCCGGAGATGAGAAATCTCGGCGGGTTTTCCATACCTAGCGAGAGGATTATTTTTTCCTCTTTGAGAAGAAAATTCCTTTAGCTATCTTCTCTTGAAACGTGCCTTTAGGTATCTTGGGACCCCAGCCCCTGAATTGTCCAGTGGATTAGTTCGGTTCTTCCTTTGATCTCAGGATCTCATGAAGTTAGAAGCCAGGTAAGGAGATTATGCTAGATGCCTCTTTAAATCAAGCTCCTAACAGACTACTGGGGGTAGGGAGAGGAGGGAAGACGAAGTTTTCAAATAACTGTGTTTCCGTACGTAGTGGAGTAGCGGAGTAGTGGTTGAATGAGCGGATGGATTTCTCCAGGGTATTTCAGAAATAATATGAACCAAGATAACTCATTATCCTTCCCCTACCCTTCTCATCTGTCATCTAAATTTCACTACTGTTGGTCAAAGCAGCACCATCCTTCCAGTTAGAGCAATAAGCATTTATTAAGCGCCTGCTATGTGCAAGGGAAGGATACAAAAGGAGGAGGTAAAAGACAGTCCCTGCCCTCAGGGAGCTCCCAATCTTAACGGGGGAGAGACCATGACAAACTATATACAAGAACATAATTGAAAATAATTGAAAGAGGGGAAAATATTCAAAATAAAAATTAAAAAAATAATAATTGAAAGAGGAAAGGAACTAGAATTTAGAGAGATTTGTGAAAGGCTTCCTGTAGAAGATGGGATATGATTTGAAATTTAAAGGAAGGTAGGGGCGATAGATTTCAGTTTGTGACTTCGTGGTGTTCCAGACAGGAAGGGAGAGGGAGGGAGAAAAATGTACTGAGCAGAGAGATGAAATGTCTTCTTCCTAACACTGAAATGAGGCCAGTGTCCCTGGATGGAAGAGTACTTGTTGGGGGAATAAGGTAGGAAGGGACTAGGTTCCCAAGGGCTCCAAAAGCCAGAGAATGTTATATGACTGAAGATGGTAGTGAGCCACTGCACTTTGAGTTGGGGGTGGAGTGATTGGATCTGATCCTTAAGAAAATCACTTTGGTGATGCATTTGGAGGATGTATTTTAGAAGGACTTGTTAGAATAGATCAGAGGGAGGTGATGAGGGTCTAGGCTAGCAGTGTCAGAGCAGAGAATGGAGCTGATTTGAGAGATAAAACAAAGGTGAAGCAGAGAGCCTTAACCACTAGTTAGGCTATAGGAAGGGGTGGGGGGAGTTTGTGATTGATAGTGAGGAATAGGAGATGATAGGTAGGTTTTGAGCCTGAGAGGAGGGAGGGAAAGGTTTATGGGGAGAGGTAATGGGTTCCCTTTTGGACATGTTGAGTTTCATATGTGGAATGGACAGCCAGTTCAATGACAGGAGATCAGAGATCAGAAGAGAGTTTAGGGCAGGATAGGGAGACTTGAGAATCATTTGTATAGAGATGGTAATTAAATCCGTGGGAGCTGATGAGATCACTTATAAAAAGAAGGAAGCATCCCTAGTTCAACCCTGTGGGACACCTGTAGTTACCCAGTTTGAACTGTCACCCTTTTTTCTGTCACAGTAACTAAATATCTATTCAGGTGAGAAGTCTTATCATTTATTTCTTCTATCAACAAATTCTGTTGCATCCATCTCCTTTTCTTCCATTCACACAGCCCCTACCTTGGTTCACCACCTCTCACTTCAAGTTTTCTCTCTCCTATCAACCCTCTACACAGGATGTGCACATCCTGTACACATCCTCTATACTTCAATCAAATGCAGCCCTCCACTCAATAAGTGTCTCCTTATTACTTCAAAGATCAAGTATAAACAATTTTGACATTTAAAACCCTTCCAAAATAGAAATCCTTTTATTGATTATGCTACCTTTATGAAAACTATGATCCACTGGACCAAACTAGACTTACTGTTTTTCATACCTAACACACTATGCTTTTCCATCAGTGTTCCCAGGCCTGGAATGTCCTTCCTCCTCAGCTCTGCCTCTTACAATCCTTCAGTTCCCTCAAGGGTCAGTTCAAACACCCATTTATACTTGAAGTCTTTACTGATGGCTCTCCTGTCCTACCAAATTACCTTGTATTTAGAAGCATTGTGGGTGAATAGAGTTAAACCGAGATCTGGGTTTATGTTTTGTCTCTGCCACATGCTTTTGCTGGGCAAAATATAATTTCTTAAAGCCCCAGCCATTAAAATGATAAGTTGCAGAGAAGGTGCAAACCTGACTTGATAAGGGTAGTTTTTTCACTTGAGAGCAATCTATGCTGGTGAAATCACAGCTCCAGTCTCTATACCTCAAACACATACCCACACATTCATGTAATACATGTAATACATGTTAGCCACAATGTAAGCACTTGAGAAAAGAGCTGTTTCACTGTTGCCTTCATGCCCACCAGTGTGTGGTACAGTTCTTGGTTGATGGGAGAGTATTTATGGGATGAAACAAAAAATGCACGCCCTTATTCCAAAGATCTCAGACTAGTGTTTTAGTCACTCAACTTAAATGCTGGGTTGTGGTATACAAGCAAGAAAAAGGATTTGAAGGAAAAAAAAAGGGATGGAGGTTTAAATTCTGACCAACCTGCTTTCTAGTTGTCACCTTTGGGAAGATTACTTTGCCTCTTGTAAGCCTCAGTTACTCTTCGATAGAGATATAAATACTTAGACTTTTAGTGGGCTATTGTGAGAATTAAATGAAATAATGCACATAAGCTGATTATCCTGGAAGAAGAAGATGAATGTCAATTATATGCAAGGATAAGATGAGAATCTCCATTGTCCTTTGGAGAAAGACTGGAAAAAATGGAATTTTTATCCACCAGCCCCATCTAATTGAGGAATCAGCATTAAAGTTCTTAGAGAGTTGATGATTCCCACTGGTGGGAAGAACCATAGGTCTAGGATAAAACTAGCCAGAGAAGTCTTCAGAAATAGTTGTACTCATCAATTCTAGGTTAAAAATGGATACTTGTAAAAGGGTAATATTTACCGATCCACAAAATAGACTCGAGTATTAGACTCAGCTGTGTCTGGTTAGAGTCTAGGAAATGGGAGGAGAGACAAAAGGGTGGCAGAGAATAGTTAGAGTCAAAAATCCCCCTTTAGGAGTTTTGTTTTGTTTTGCTTTGTAGGATTACTGTTCAGCCCATTTGAATTTATTAAAGGTAATATGCAGAGAGTGAATGTATTCAGTAACTGGAACATTTCATTTGGTGCTAAGTGCATTTTACAAACATTAGTATGCTTGCAGTGTCTGGTTTGTGGAAGAAGGGAAAGCTGCCTGAACCAGTAGCCTGTGGTGAGCAGAAAAGATCAGGACCAAAAGAAGGTGGTGCCCCTCTGACCTCAACTGTATCACAGTTAAGACAAGTTAAGTTTGAGAGGGTTGTTGTGTGTGTGGGGGGGGGGGGGGGAGTGAAAGTATATTTATATTTCTAGAAAAGCTTCTTGGAGATTGCTCCCAATAATGACAGTGGATATTAGCAACAGGAACAGCAAGTACACAGACCCTTCAGTTTAACCCAGGTTTCCTTTTCTACCAAAGCTGCTCTTTGTCCTTTGTCATGGGCTCATATGGGAGGAAGGAAGGTAGTGTGAGAGGAGAGACAGTCTTAGATAAGGACATTTATCTCTGTTATTTCCATTTGTAGTGTGTCTTCTACTCCTCACTCCAACCTATTGTTATTATGGACCACAGAGTGGGGTGTCTAAATACCTTGGGGCAGATATAAAAACATGTAAGACCAAATAGAATGAATGCCTCTAGGAGATGATTGTGGTTTTGTTTTTTGCACCACTTAGGTGCTTCATCTTCCAACAGGGGGTTTTAATGGTGCTCCTTGGACACAGGTTTACATTTCAACATTTTGACTTAAGTTATCTAAGTCCATGTTCACACCTGTTTGTAGAATTTGCCTCAGGTGATAACATTGGCACAAAAATAAAAATGGAGCATAGGCGGCTGAGAGAGCTTGAAGATCTTCTCTGAGGCATTACTGCTTCTCTTTGATGTCTGAGACATCTTTTTCGTTTGAAAAAAACATCAGTGCAGTGGGATAGAAAATCACATGGTCTGGGTGCTCAGGGAAATGATATTCTAGGAGGCTAATAAAATACGTATACAGATAATTTTAATGCGAATTAGAAAATGGGTAAATGCAAGGCAGATGTAAAATAGAGATCATGGCTAGCTGAGATGATTAGCAAAGGGTTCGTGGAGGTAGCTGCTTTGCCTAAAAAAGGAGGGGAAAGATGTTAGGAAATAGAGACATTATCCCAGACCAGGAGATTGATGTGTGCAAAGTGACTGCAACAGGAGCCAGGCAAGGTGAGATCAGAGAAGTTTGGGGTATAAAAAGGGAAGTGCTGCGAAATGCCAAGTGTAGCAAACCTGTCGTGATAGCCTCAAAAGTTTGCATTTTACTCAGCAAGTAATTGAAAATCATAGAAGGGGGCAATCTTGTATTTGGAAAATTACTTTAGCAAGAACATAAAGGATGAGCAATATAAGGGAGAAAGACGAGAGTCAATTGGTAACTCATATTTACATAGGGCTTTCAGACTTCCCAAAAAACTTTCTTCACACCCTGTAGGAAAGGAAAGGGCAGAGAGATAAAGTCACTTGATCAGGGTTGCTCAATTCCAGAATATCAAGAGTTGGAAGGGACCTCAGGCCATCTAGCCCAACCACTACCTAATCAAGCAACAATGTTTTCTGCAACATTTCTGACATATAGTCATCTAGGTATGGCTTAAGACCTTCAGTGAAGAAAGGTCCCACTACCCAGAGCTTCCCTTGCCCTGCCCTTCCTGGTTCTCTTCATTCCTTCCACTCTGTATTTCCACTCTGGTTCATTTTCTTCTTCCCAAATTTCCACTTATCCACTTTAGGACACCACTCTAATTGTGAGGCCCTTTTTCTTTACAAGGAAAGGAAGTCTTTGATTACATTGACCTTTTCATGACTTCCACCCATTGTACATAGTTCTGGATGTCCGGCAATTCCTAGTTTTCTTGTCCTCCTGTTTAACAAATCCTAAGATGAAGTGATCACTTCCTTCCAACGTTCTCATTCATTCTACCCTAATAACTGATTCCTCCTAGTTGGTAAAAATCAGATCCAGAATTGACTTTTCCCCCTTGCTTGCTCCTCAACCTTTTCAAGAATCAAATGAACATTAAGATAAGTCAGGAATTTATTGGTTCCTTTTCCTTTAGTAGAGAGTATCGGCAGGTGTCTGGATAATCAAAGTTCCCTTTTAATGTAAATCATGTTTCTGTGCTAGGCTTATGATCTCTTTTTCAGACTTCATTTAGTTCCCTCTGCCTGTCCATGTGGTCCATACTGTACTGTGATGGCAATATCACTTTTGTTTCTGTCTCCATTTATCTTCTCCCAAATACATGAATACACTCTGCCATACTTCTCACATGAGTGGCATGCTACTCTACTACCGCCACTTACTTTCCTATTCAGTTTACTTTGAGTAAGGTATGCTGTGGTTGTTCAGTCATGTCCAACTCTTTTCTTTTTTAAACCCTTCCCTTCCCTTTTGGAGTCAATACTGTGTATTGGCTGCAAGGCAAAAGAGTGGTATGGGTAGGCAATGGGAGTCAAGTGACTTGCCCAGGGTCACACAACTGGGAAGTGTCTGAGGCCAGATTTGAACCTAGGACCTCCCATCTCTGGGCCTGGCTCTCAATCCACTGGGCTACCCAGCTGCCCCTAGTCATGTCCAACTCTTTGTGACACCATTTGGAGTTTTCTTGGCAAAGATACTAGAGTGGTTTGCCATTTCCTTTTCCAGCTCATCTGACAGATGAAGAAACTAAAGCAAACAGAGTTAAGTGACTTGCCCAGGGTCACATAGGTAGGAAGTATCTGCAGCCAGATTTGAATTCAGGAGATGAGTCTTCCTGACTTCAGGCCCAGCGTTCTATCTATCCACTTCAGCATCGTAGCACCATGATATACACTTCTAGAAACGTTCCATTCACCAAGTCTCAGAGCTATAAAGTCAGACTTTCCTTTTTTCCCCTTATAAATATTAGAACTTCTAGTGCATCTTGCTCTACAAAATGTTACCCATATTTGTGCATTTGTGTGTAGACCAGCCTGGGTTCGTAATATTGTCTCTTTTTGTGAATAAGATCTCCTATGAATTTCTGGTATGACTATTGCTATTTTTCCTATATTATGTAGCTATAGTGTTTAGCTTGATATAGCATCCCCTTATCTTTCGCAGCTTCCATTTTATTTTATTGTATTTGCTAGACAAAGCAAATATATTCCTACCAGTCTCTAATGGCATTCTATCCTTGCCCAGGAAAAATTCTGTTAGTCCTATATATAGAACTGTATTCCAGAAATCCAATTCCCATTCTCAGACACCATCTTCTTAACCAACAACTCACTTTCCAGATCTCAGCTTTCTCTTTTGACTCCCTTGTCCTTGATGAGCTTAGTGATGAAAAACACCACTCAGGTCTCTACAGTACTCCGTTTCTTGCCAAAGGCTTCATAATATTTGGCAATGCGTTCTAGGTTCTTTCTGGTTTTGTAATTTGTGCCCATGTGAATCACCAGAATTGATCTAGTTTGACAAGTTTTGGTAGGTTCTCTGTTGTGCCTTGGATACATGCCCTGAGAAGAGAGCCCTTTACTTTTAACCTCATGTACAAATAACAACCTCATACCCAGTGGCAGGGAGTCACCCATCACCATGACTCGTCTCTTCTTCTTCTGACCCTTATGTGATTATCTCTCACTTGACAGCACCTGTCTGTCTCCAACATCATTCCTTAGAGAACAGAGTTGCTTCCTCAGGCAGTTAATGTCAGAGCTAGAATTTGAACCCAAGCCTCCTGTCTCCTACTTCATCATTTTTCCTATTACACAGATTCTTAGTGGGTTAACTCTGGCAAAGAGTAAACTTCATTTTCTGAGACGAGAAAGAACGAGGAAAAGGTGAGAAAAGACAAATTTCTCAAGTGAGAAAGAGGAAAATTGAATGTCTTCCTTCTCAGTAAAATATAAAGTCAGATTCTCAGCTATGAAAGGTTGAGACACAATTAAAAACTCAAGGATCAAGAAGGAATTTATTAGTGTGTTTTTTTTCTCTTTTTAAAAATTCTGCATTTAAACCAGTCAAATGCCACGATCATTTCCATATACCCTACAGAAAAGAGGAGGGGACTGTATCCGCGTGTTGTCTATGTACTGCTTGTTTTTCTTTTTACATCATGAGTCCAGCAGGTCCTGTTGCTTATGATTGTGTCCAGCTTTCCGAAAAGGATGTTTTGAATGTACATTATATTGAATGAGAGGATATTTAAAGACTTTCTATAGTAGATGCTTCACTACTCAGTAGGAACAAAGAAGACTAATGGAAATATTGGGAGTGATAGGTTCCTAGTTTTAGGGATGGAATGCAGGTAAGTATTTATCAGCCTAGAGAGTCTGATCAGCCTAGCTAGAGTCTTACCAACCGAACCAAAGGGGCTTTAAACTGAAAAGGAAAAGGCAAATAGAGAGTTGTGTATATCTACCAAGAGAGCCGTGAAACAAAGTATAGTTACTTTGTAGAAAGGAAATAGCAAAACAGAAACTCAGAAATTCATAAGAGATAAAATCCAAGAAAGTAGTTAGCAGCAACATCCTGGCCTGAGATGTCCAATACAAAGGCAAATAGCATGGGTTTAATAGGCAAGGTGTACTAGAGATCCTAACATAAGCAAATTTGACTTCATAAGTATTATAGAAACTTGGTAGGTCAGGATCATTGACTGTAATATGGCTTTAGAAGGGTACATCTTATTAAAAACTAATAGGATAAGTAAATGGGTGGGGAGCAGATTTGTACTGTAAATATAGTTATTTGATAGTAGTATAAATTATATTATACTATGTTTTATTGATAAATTTGTTATTCATTGTTGGCAACCAGAGAGGAAGCACAGTGGGGGGGGCATTTGGGTGAAGATCAATAATGAAGCTCAATCTGAAATAATAAATAATCCAGAAAAAGGAAATAATGTGATACAAATGGAAAAAGCACTCAATTTGGAGTCAGGCGGTCTGGGTTCAAATCTTGGTTTGAGCACTTACAACTTGTGTAACATCTGGGTAAATCAGTTAATTTCTCAGCTTCATCATATGCAAAATAAAGGAGGTTAGATTAATTGGGCAATTATCTAGACATCCTCAAGATCTCAAATTTTTTCCAGAACCAGAACAGCTAATAAAGTTGACTTGCCTTGATGTTTGTTTCAGCTTTTAAAAGGTAGCACAATCAACAAAGATAATTTCTATTCTGGAATTGATTCTTCTTAACAAGAGGAGCTGGTTCCCGGGATGCAAATGATGAGAACTTTGACTAGAGAAGTAGCCCTTAATTCCAGCATCAATAATAGAGAAAAGGAAAGCCATGATATAACCCTCAAATTTTAAGGGTTGGGACTACCAAGGGTTCAGAGAAAGAAAAGGTAGAAAAAAATCCCATACATCAGTGATTCCCAAAGTGGGCGCTACCGCCCCCCTGGTGGGTGCTGTAGCGATCCAGGAGGGCAGTGACGGCCACAGGTGCATTTATCTTTCCTATTAATTGCTATTAAATTAAAAAAATTAATTTTCAGGGGGCGCTAAGTAATATTTTTTTCTGGAAAGGGGGCGGTAGGCCAAAAAAGTTTGGGAACCACTGCAAAATTCTACAGGAAACATTAGGAGTGGTGGGAAGCTCTCTGGAATAAAAAAGAAGGATATCTAACTTCCAAGATACAGGCAAGAGGCAGTTGTTTAAAAGAATAATACGGACGCCAGGAAAATTGTTGATCAACTTAGTTTTGGACCAAAGATGAATGCAAAAGTGGCATGGCTGGGTGATAATAGTGCCTGGACCACTAAAGCTTAGAATAGACTGAGGCTAGTAGATAAAATATTGGAGAAGGAAACAGCAAAACACTCTAGGATCTCTGCCTAGAAAAACCCAAATGGGATTATGAAGAGTTGACCAAGGCTTAAATGACTAAGCAATAAGAAAAGGTAGATAACATTAAAGACCAAAAAAACCAAACAAACAAACAAAAAAAAAAGATTAAAAACATTATCCTGGGAGGAAAGAAGAGGAGCAAGGAAGAGATAGGACCATTGTTCAATGTAGTTGAAAGCATGATCATGGATGGCAGGATGGAGGGAGGTAGTGATGCTCAACTGTTAGTTTGCCTATGGTTTATCTGCCAAGGAGAATGATCCTTGGATTGAAAAGTGCAGAATAAAAATGGCTAATAAGAAGCTGAAACCCAACATGAGTAGGGAGTACTTACCTTGAACCACTGAGAGACCTAGCTGCCCTTGAAGAGTTGACATAAATAATCCCTGATGAACTAAATCCCAGGATGCTGAAAGTACTGGCAAATATTGCTGAGCTACTGCCAGTGATCTCTGAAAGCCTGAGCACAGGCAAGATGCTGCAGGATTGGAGGGAGATGAAAAAGAAAAGAAAAAGGAGTTGCTAGAATCTACAAATCAAATTCCAGAGAGCTTGACTTTGATTCCTGGCAAAATTCTAGAATGTTATTAAAGGGATGGTTAGTTGAATATCTAGAAAACTAGGTTGTTTTCACAAAGAGCCAGTGCAGTTTCAAAAGGGAATACCAGACTACTACCTTTATTTCCTTTGTTGACAGGCCTACTAGATGAGAAGTATAGGGACTACTTTATATAGAGGTTGTCTAGATTTTAGCAAAGCATTTAACAAACTCGTGTTATTCTTTTTTTTTTTTTTTTAAACCCTTACCTTCCGTCTTGGAGTCAATACTGTGTATTGGCTCATAGGTGGAAGAGTGGTAAGGGCTAGGCAATGGGGGGTCAAGTGACTTGCCCAGAGTCACACAGCTAGGAAGTGTCTGAGGCTAGATTTGAATCTAGAACCTTCCATCTCTGGGCCTGGCTCTCAATCCACTGAGCCACCCAGCTGCCCCCCTTATTACCTATATTCTATAGATGAGGGAACTGAGGCATGGAGAGTCTTGGCCTCATGAGGAAAGGTTAATTGACTTGAGCTGCCATCTTAAACTTTACCTCTCTTCACATATGCTGCCCCCTGACCCTCCGCCCTCCCCCCCAGTGACACTGGCCTTCTTGCTGGTCCTCAAACATGACAGTCCACCCTCTGAATTCACTCATTTTCACTAGCTATTGGCCATGCCTAGAATCTTCTTCCTCCTTTTGACCTTGCCTCCCTGACTTCCTTGAAAGCTGAGATAAAATTCTCCTTTTGCTGGAAAGCCCAAGAGGTACTTCCCCCCTGAGATGGCCTTCAAGTTATCTTATATCCAGTCAATTCTGCTATAATTCATGTTTTGCTGACTCTAATTCATTCCAGCCTGATTGATATATTAGAGAACAAATACTTTGGTGATTCACTCGTTATGGAGAAAGAAAAACCACACCTAGCTGAACCGATCACGGAATGCACACACAGCCAACATCTACTAGCTACCTCAGGTCACCACGTGCTCTCCCGCAAGCCCACTTCCACAACAAACCCTAAGGTCTTTTTCAAGAGAAAGTACCATATTTGTGGGCAGCTGGGTGGAGCAGGCGCAATGGACAGAGTGTTGGGCTAGCATCAGGAAGACTCATCTTCTCCAGTTCAAATCCAGCCTCAGAAACTTACTAGCTCTATGACTCTGGGCAAGTCACTTAATCCTGTTTGCCTCAGTTTCCTCATCTGTCAAATGAGCCAGAGAAGGAAACTGGCTCGAGTCACTTTGCCAAGAAAACCCCAAGTGGGTCTGACTTATGAAGAGTCAGACACCACTGAAAAATGACTGAACAACAACATTGATTAAGGGAATTTTTTACACTGGCAGAAATGCCGTGCCATGAGTAAAAATAACTAGACTATCAGAGAAAATAAAATAAATTTAGACTACTAGAGAAAATAAAATCTAGATAGAAACTCTCTGAGGTAGCCTGAGAAATGGCATGGTAAAGTGAATAGAGCATTAGTTTTAGAAGATAGATCAAGGGAGTAAGGAATAGAGATCTAAATAGTTCCTACTGTGTGCTAAATACTGTTCAAATATTAATTCATTTGATCCTTGCAACAACTGTTAGGTGCTATTATTAATCTCATTTTACAGTTGAAGAAACTGAGGCAAACACTGGTCAGTGGCTTGTCCAAGGTTATGTGGCTAGTAAGAGTCTGAGGCTAGATTTGAACTCAAGGCCAATGCTCTGTCTGTTATGTCAACTTGCTAGAGTCTGCAAGACCTAGGTTCTAATGCATTTGAACACATTCCCTACATGTTCGACCTAACATCTCTGAGCCACAATTTCTACTTCCGTAAAATGGATGAGTTGGCCTTGACCACTAAGGTTCATTCCACCTTCAGTTTATGGTCCTGGGCTGTTTTACTGCACGGCCCCAAAGCGCATAAATTCCAGTGAGCGTTTGGTTAATTTAATGAGATATTTTACCTGTTTGAAAGATTAGATTAAATGTTTTTGTGTATATGGCACATAAATACTGTAGCATTGTAGCATCGATTGCCTTTGTGGTTCTAAGGCATTTTATAAACAATAATGATTCAAACTTAGAGCATCTTCATGTAGTCAGTGGAGCACGCCCTTTTGCTTGTTAACTTGTGTTTGCTTAGAACATTATAACGATGGAGAAGATCTGCAGAGCTTAGAGATCAAGAAATGGGGCTGCTATCTTTCTGTCGATGTATGACATATCTTGGAACACAGCCCAAGTCATCCAACTCACGGCAAAGAATAAATTGCTCCTAACTCCACATGATGGATGGATGGATGGATGGATGGATGGATGGATGGATGGAGAACAAGACAGGAAAGCTCTTAGATATAATATTTACACTTCTGTACAGGCTGCTCTCTGGACTTCTTCCTCCATGCCCCAGCTCTTCATCTTAGAATTCACACACTGGATGCAGACTCTACCCTTACGACTTCTCCCTCCAATTGGATGGTTCTTCCCAGGAACCATCTCATTCCTGTCTCATTCCTCTCCAGGCTATACTCAGAATTTTGCTTTACTCTTTTCCCTAACTTCCTCCCCTTCCTTTCAGCTTCTTTTTATGTGTTGTCTTCCTCATTAGAATGTAAGCTCCTTATTAGGTCTTGATCAGTGATACATGTAAAACCCAGTGGAATTGTGTGTTGGCTAAGGGGGGTTTGGGGGAGAGGGAAAGAACATGAAATATGTAACTAGGGGAAAATATTCAAAACAAAAATTAAAAAAAAAAAACAACAAAAGAATGTAAGCTCCTTGAGGGAAGAGACTGTCTTCTTATTTCTCTTCCCAGTGTTTAATACAGTGTTTATCCTTGAGTTCAGATCCAGCCCCACACCCTTACTAGCAATATAACCTTGGACAAGTCATGAAACCTCAGTTTGCCTCAAGTGTAAAATGGAATAATAACAGCACTTGTTAATGCCTTAACTATAATAATAACTTCATAAATGTTTGTTGACTGAGTAATAGATTCTTTTACATAAGAACAGAGAGGGAGTCAGGGAGAAAACGCCTTCTAATATCTAAAAATGCTATTATGAAATTGATATTAACCCTGTCTTCTTCCTCCTTTCCTCTCCTCCCTCTTTGGGTTTGGCAGTGAAACCTGATTGTGGCCATTTGTTCATTTTCCTATTAATCTCACACTGACCACATCTTTTCCAGGTTGCTGATGATTTTTACCTGCTGAGCTTGTGGTTTCCTGGGGAAGTCAGGCTGTGGTCATTGGCCATGATTTCTGTTTTAACCTTTAGGAACTCAGTGGAAAATAAAGCAAAATAACAAGGTGTATATGAAATGATATTCCCACCTGCCACCCCCGATGTGTACTTCATCTATTGGACTTTGGACACTGGGGACAGCTAACATAGATTGAATTTCCAGGATCGATATCTTATCTTCTCAAAGTCTTTTCTTTTCCTTTCCTTTTTAAAAACTTTACCTTCTGTCTTAGAATCCATATTAAGGATCAGTTCCAAGGCAGAAGAGCAGTAAGGGCTAGACTTAGTGACTTACCCAGGGTCACAATAGCTAGGAAATAAATGCCTGAGGCCAGATTTGAGAGTCTCCCTGACTTCAGACCCAGCACTATCCACTGTGCCACCTAGCTGTCCCTTTAAAAAAGTATACAAAACTAGGGGCAGCTCGGCGGCTCAGTGGATTGGGAGCCAGGCCTAGAGATAGGAAATTCTGGGTTCAAATCTGACTTCAGATATTTCCTAGCTGTGTGACCTTGGACAAATCACTTCACCCCCATTGCCTACCCCTTATCACTCTATGTATCGGAATCAATACATAATATTGATTCTAAGATGGAAGATGAGGGTTTTAAAAAATAACACAAAACTAGAGATCTATGGTTTTGGTAACAAATGAACATTAACTCTTTAACCCCTTACAATCTGGCTTCTGACCTTGTCATTCCACTGAAACTGCTCTCTCAAAAGTTACCAGTGATCTCTTAATTGCCAAACCCAATGGCCTTTTCTTATTCTCATTTTCCTTGACCTTTCTGCAGCCTTTGACACTGTTGATCACTCTGCCTCGATATCTCCTTTTCTTGTGTTTTCAGGACACCCCTGTCTCCTGGTTCTCCTCCTTCTCTCTCTCCTTTGTTGGGTTCTCTTCCAGGTCACACTTACCAACCACTAGTATGTCTCAGGGTTCTCTCTTCTTCACCCTCTACTACTTCACTAGGTGATCTCATCTGCTCCCAAGGAGTTAGTTGCCATTTTCTGATCTGCCTACCCTGCCCCTAGCTCTCCTCTGACCTCCAGTCTCATATCTCCAACTATCTTTTCAGACCTCTCAAACGGGACACCCAGGAAGCGCATTAAATTCAATATGGTCAAAACAGAACTTCTTCTCTTTCCCTGTTAGCCCTCCACTATTCCCACCTTCCCTCTTACTGTAGAGAGCAACAGCATCTTCCCAGGGCCTCACGCTTCCGACCTCACAGTCATCCTAGACTCCTCACTCTCTCTCACCCTTCCATACCCAAGCTGTTGCCCCGGCCTTTCCACTTCACCTTCCCAGCATCTCTTGAATAATACACCTCCTTTCCTCTGGCACTGCCACCACTCTATTGCAATTACATGCTAGTGACTCAGTCTCTCTCAAGTCTCTCTCTATTTCAGTCCATTTTCTAATGAACCTCTAAAGTGATTTCCTAAAGCACAGGTCTGATCTTGACATTCCTGTCCTCCCCACTCAGCAAACTCTGGTGACTTCCTGTTGTTTCTAGGAGCAAATACAAAAGTGCTCTGTTTGACAGCTTAAGATGGCATGAAGACTTTTGGGACATCCTGTCCAAAGTAGGTAAACTAAGGCACTAAGATTTTGGGGCCACTTTGTCCAAAGCAAGTAAACAAACAGTATTAAGACTTTGGGGACACTTTCCAAAGTAGATAAAAAAAATTTCTGAGGTTGAGAGAGATTCTAACACCCAGGGGGGAGAGATCAGGGTAGACTTCCTGTAGGACAGTGATTCCCAAAGTGGGTGCCACCACCCCCTGGTGGGTGCTGCAGTGATCCAGGAGGGCAGTGATGGCCACAGGTGCATTTATCTTTCCTATTAATTGCTATTAAAATTAAAAAAAAAATTTAATGTCCAGGGGGCTAAGTAATATTTTTTCTGGAAACAGGGTGGTAGGCCAAAAAAGTTTGGGAACCACTGCCGTAGGATGTAGCCTTTGAGCTGAACTTTGAAGGAAGCTAGAGATTCAGTGAGATAGAGTGCATTTCCTGCATAGGGAATGGCTCTTCTCCAGTCTGACAACCTCTGTATTGTAATTACTAACTTGATCCTTTTCTGAGCATCCATAATGTCATTATTCCTGTGATAAAGTCTTTGGGAGAGGTGCTTTAGCCACCCCTGAGAACCCTGAGGGAAAGCCAGACTACTTGAGGGAGTGAGAGGAAGTAGTCTCTCACTCAGCTGGACATTGTAAATGAAACCTTTAGCTTCACCATCTTAGCTTGGTAGGGAGCTAGATATCTCTGTGATTCAGATCCTCCTCTGCCCTACATCTCTGGAACCTCTCTGCTCTATGGTGAGCCAAGCAACACAACCTAGACCTACCCTCTAAGTTGCATAGGTCCTGAATAGGAAACGACCAGTGCCCTAAGCACATTTACCTGAACTCGAATGGGGAAACCCAATAAACTGTACTTAAGTTTGAGAGGCAGCCTCAGGGTCTTTTGAGTGAGATTTAGAAAGAAAACTGGACTAAGGGAAGGGAAATCAAGGCAGCTTTTTTTAAAAAAAACTCTTATCTTCTGTCTTAGAATCAATACTAAGTATTGGTTCCAAGGCAGAAGACAGGTAATGGCAAGGCAATCGGGGTTAAGTGACTTACCCAGGGTCACCCACCTAGGAAGTGTCTGATGTCAGATTTGAACCCAGGACCTCCTGCCTCTAGGCCTGTGTCTCTATCCACTAAGCCCCCTACCTGCCCCCTGGGAAGGGAGTTTATTGCAGGAACAATTAACTCATCTTTGTGGACAATTGCCTGGCTGGGTTAAACCCTCCTACTGGAATAACAAAGATGTCCAGCTCTCTCCTTGTCCCAGTTCTAGTGTCTTCATTTTTGAAGCCAGGCCAGGCTAGGCTGGCTACCCATTTAGAAAATCACAGGGCCAAGGATACAAGCAAGTGAGATTTCCCTGGTATTGAGTGCCAATTGGTAATGAGACTCATTTCTTGATCTTTAAAACAGAGATATGAATACCTGAACTAAGTGTCTTATGAGGTTCTAAGGAAAGACATACAGATGGGTGAGTAGTCATTATTCAAGAATCTGAAGGTTCCAGAAATGGAAGGTGATCATATGACTTAGAGGTGGCAGGGATCTTAGAAATCCCACCCCCCCTTCATTTTAGAGATGAAGCCCCTGGGGTCCAGTAAGGACATAGATCCTACCTACTCTGCCACTTATAAATACACAAGCTCTGCTCCAGCCTTATTCTGCCATTTGTTGAGTGGCATTTCAGAGAGTAATAAGATGCCAAAGAAAGAAGAGCTGTCCATGCCAGTGTGGCTCATATATAGATTTATTAGGGTTTGTTGGGCTAATTGGGTTGTTAAAAGGAGTTTATTCATGAGACCAGGTCTTGGTGGCAGGAGAACCGAATAGTGGTGGATCCCCATACCAACTCTGGGCCTGGTCAGATATTGTATAGAAACAGAACAAAGAAGCTCTGGTGCCAGGGATGGCCCAGGGCCACAGGCAAGTCTTCCCTTGGCATAGTTGGAGCTTTTTTCTTTTGCTGCTTAGTCTAAAAAACGGTTTACATTCACTGTGGAGTCATAGGTGATGTTCTCACTCTGGCTCCCACGGTACACCCAGAAAGGTGACGTGATTTTTCAGATGACACAAGTAGTAAGTAGCAGTAGCAAAGCTGGGCTTGGAACCCAGAGACTCCAACTTTGAAGTTAGTTCTGGGCTCTATAGGGGTGTCTGAATTGAGAATTCAGTTCCTTACAGAGTTCTTTCTGTCAGAAGCAGAGCATGGGCTCTTAAGGTATTTCATCATTTCGTGATTTTTCGAATTTCCTTTTGCTTTCTGGGCCGGGTTAACAAACTTTCTGTCCCCTGGGCCTGAGGGGGAACATTCTTTTGGGAGGACTTATGGAACCTTGCCTCAGGATCTCAAAACTGGAAGAGATCCCAAAGCTCACCTGGTCCAACTCCCACAGGCATCCCCTTTACAAGTGACATTTGGTTTCCTCTGTCTCCCTTTGCTCTTCCCCCTTCTCCTTCTCCATTCAGAATGAAAAGCCTGTGTCTAATACAGTGATTCCCAAAGTGGGCACCACTGCCCCCTGGTGGATGCTGCAGCGATCCAGGGGAGCGGTGATGGCCACAGGTGCATTTATCTTTCCTATTAATTGCTATTACAGTTTTTAAAAAATTAATTTCCAGGGGGCTAAGTAATATTTTTTCTGGAAAGGGCCAAAAAAGTTTGGGAACCCCTGTCTAATAGGATGTCTGCCTCTGGGGATAGAATTCTCTTGGTTTCTGCTGATAACGGGAATAGGGGCTCTGAAAATGGCTGTGTTGATTGTAGGATATAATCTCTTTTAGGGCAAAGACTCAGTTCTCCCTTTGGTTTTTTTTTCTCCCTAGTACACAGCCCAGTGCCTGGCAGTAATAGGTGTTTACCAAATGCCTGTTGGTTATTTACCCGACTGGGGCTTTGATTGAGAACAAAAAAAGAGACTCATGAGGACACTTAATATAATATATATTATATATTTGGCTTCAAGTAGCTTGTTAGCAGGTATTATTTGGGCAGCTAGGCTAGATTACTCTCTATAATCTAGCCCCAGGTTCTTTCCAGCCTCATCGGGCATTACTTAATGGTCTTGCATGCTGTGATCCAGCCAGACTGGCCTCTTCTCTGTTGCCCACATGCAATATCCTATCTCTCTGTCCATCTCCCACCCTCTCTCCACTTTGCTGATCTTCCTCCCCTTTTCTCCTCCCCAAGTGCCTCGTATTCAACTGCTTTGTATGTGTTTTTATTTACTAACGTGGTATTTGTTGTATTATAATTATATATGCATTTGCTCTCTTTCCTAATCAGAATGTAATTCTGCCTTTGTACCCGGATGCCCCGTGCCCAGTGGGCTTTGAATATAGTAGCCCTTTATCCTTGCTGATTGGTTGCTTTTGTGATGCTATGATTATGATATTTTCAAGCCCAGGAGATGAGCACTTGAGTAAGGCCTTTGCTCTGACTCTGGAAAGAATTGATTCATGCTCTTTATCTAATCCTTTTAGGATTGTATCTGCCTCGGTATTTCATTATTACAGTATTTTTGTGATGAAATGGAAATTTTGACTCTATGACAAGATAGTTGGAAGTAAATGACTGTGTTCTGCTTCATCCATTTTCCAAGTAAATGTTATCATTATTACACAGAATCTGCAAATTCAGTGACTTATGGGGGGGCCTTTAAGTGTAACCCACAAGACTTTAGGCACTAAAAAATCTACAGCTCTGGTGTGTAAATAGTCACTGAGTAAATATGTCAACATTTAGAATGAGGTTTTTTGCTTCAGCAAACACCTTCTATCTTTAGAAGGATAATTTTGTGTTTCCATTAGTGTACAGGGAAAATAATCATGAACATTATGCAAATAATAGCTATTAAATCTAATTAATAGTTGAATATCCCTAGGACACAAAGAGACAGCTAAATGGCTCAGTGGATAGAGCCATGGTCCTAGAGTTATGAAGACCCACGTTCAACTCTAGCCTCAAACTGTTACCAGCTGTGTGACTCTGGGCAAGTCACTTTACATCTAGTTGCCTTAATCCCTTGGAGAAGGAAATGGCAAACCACTCTAGCATCTTTGCCAGGAGAATCCTACAGAGGGTCACAAAGGCTTAGACATGATTAAACAACAAAAACAAGGACAAGGGGACATTTTAACGTGGTGGGGATTCAAAAGTGAGCAAGTCTGATTAAACAAAAAAAAAAAGCATTGATAGGGGATGCCCAAGTTGTATCTCTGATTCTGCTACTAACTAGTTAGACTTTGTAAAAGTCACTTTGGGCCTGAACTTCTAAATCTGGGAAGTGAAAGGATTAGACCAAATGATCTGAATGGACCTTTTCATTTCTAAAGTTCTGTAGAACTGTAGGCCCGAGATGATAGCAGCTTAGACTGGAATGATGGTGGAGGAATAAAACGTGTGTGGTATAAAGTCAATGACAGAAAAAAAAGTTAGCAAAATAATTAGAGCAGCATTCTTTGTGGGATCAATTAAGTACTGTAAGTTGATACAGCTCCATGACTGGAAGACTTGAGTTCAAATCCAGCCTTGGGCACATAATATTGATATAATCCTGGGAAAGTCACTTAATCCCTGTCTGCCTCAGTTTCCTCATCTACTTTTCCTCATATTTTTCCTCTATTTTTCATATATATTTCCTCATCCATCATCATCCCACTGGTGTGGGAATGAATAGTAAAAGCATCTAGCCTCCAATCTTGTGAGGATAAAATGAGATAATTTTTATAAAGAGCTTTGTAAACTTTAAAGTACTAAATAAGTGCTAGCTATTATTAACAGAAAGTCTAGAAATTGATGGATGGGGGCAGTGCCCATCAGTTAGGAGTTCGTTGAACAAGTTGTGATATATGAATGTCATGGAATATTTTTACTCCAAAAGAAATAATAACATGAGGGATTCACAGAAATAAGGAAAGACTTGATGAAGTAAGCAGCCCCAAGAAAACTGTAAAGATTAATAGCTATTATATTTTTTAAGTTTATTAATAATAACTAAAGTTTAAAAAAAAGCTAGCTAACCAAGCCGCACACATGGAAAAAGGAGAGAGAGAGGGAAGGAGGAGTTACAGAACTACATAAACAATAACATAAAGATACACGTAAACAAAAAGGAATTTTGGGATGAGGAAAGAATTCTGGGAGATGGAGTCCAAGGTACAAAATTTCTAATTAATACAAAACAATATTTGCTGACTTCAGTAATGGAACTAAAACTAAAAGGGGGCAGCTAAACTCTTTTGATTACTTGCAGTGGCAATCTTTGTTCATGAAAACAGAGTGTCCTGTATCTCAGTAGAGAAGTGGGAAACTGGTTGAGGAATGTTTTATATACACTATTTGGCACAACTGCCTTGTTGGTTAATTATCCTTTTTTTCCCCTTCAAGAGAACATTTAATGGAGAGGGCTGAGTATAAATAGAAATTACCATGATGTTAAAAACCCATAGACTGAGTAAAAAATAAATTATTAAATAAATGATCACAAAATGTTTAATCTACAAATGTGACAGACTTTGCTACTAACAGCAATACAATGACCCAGGACAATTCTGAGGGACTTATGAGAAAGAATGCTATCTACCCCCAGAGAAATAACTATTGGGGTAAGAATGCAGAAGAAAATGCATGATTTATCACTTGTTTATTTGGACATATGTCTTGGGAGTTTGGGTTTTATAAAATTATTCTTTTATAAAAAAAGAGTAATATGAAAATATGTTTTGAGTAATAATACATGTATAACCCAGTGGAATTGCTTGTCAACTCTTGGAGTGGGGAGGGAAAGGGAGTGAGAGACAACGTGAATCATACATATAACCTCGGAAAACTTATGTATACATTTCTTATTGTAATAAAATAAAGATAAAATTTAAAAAATAATCCTTGAAGAAGGGGGCAGCTGGGTGGTTCAGTGGATTGAGAGCCAGGCCTAGAGACAGGAGGTCCTGGGTCCAGGTCTGGCCTCAGACACTTCACAGCTGTGTGACCCTGGGCAAGTCACTTGACCCCCATTGCTTACCCTTACCACTCTTCCACCTATAAGTCAGTGCACAGAGGTTAAGGGTTTAAAATTTAAAAAAAAAAAAACTTACTAAAAAAAAAAATAATAATCCTTGATCTAGTGCTGGAAGTGACTTAAGACGACAGTTATCCCAACCCTCTCATTTTAAAGATGACTTTCCCAAGAGTGAGTGACTTGCCTGAAGTTGCATGTCTAGTAAGTGGAATTTGAACCCTGGTTCTCTAACTGGAGTCTCTCTTTCCACTGTATTATTCAGATATAAAAACAATATTTTGCCGCAAGAATTGAAAATACTAAATGGACTACATCCTAGCTAAGATGATAGGATGAAAGACAACAAGGGTTCAGCCTTAGTTGACTGGGAAACTGGCTATGTCAGTCTCAGAAAGAAGGAATTTGTAGAGTAGGAAGACTATTTTTGTTGTTCAGTTGGATGATGAATTGATGGATACGTTAATTTTAAATTGATGTTGTTATATCTAGGTAGAAATGGCTATAAAGAACGGTGGGAAAGCAGATCTAGAATTTGGGAGAAAGATTGGGGCTGGAGACTGATTTGGGGGAGGGACATCATCTGAATAGAAATGATGGGGAGAGAAGAGAAAGCTAAGCAGAGAATTGAAAACCAAATATTAGGAACACTTATATTTGCAGGGGCAGGGAAGACCCGTGGAAGAAAGAGCCAATTAAATCGATGAGATAACTTAGCATAATATACTATGGAAACCAAAGCGGTGGAGGGTTTCATGAAGACGTGTTCAATGTTAGCAAAGGTAAAAGAAGGTCATTAAAGACCTCAGAAAAGTTGATTTTAAGACAGAGGAGTAAGGACAAGAGACAAGTCCTGAGGAAGCCTGCTGAAACAAGGGCAGTGCTACAGATCTCATGTGAAGAATTTGACAATGAAAGGGGAAAGGGTTTGGCTAGTAGAGTCAAATGGAGCAGCAGCAGGTTCAAGAGAAACCATTTGTATAACGTAAGGGATGCTGCTGCTGCACATGCTAGAATGAGGACCAGACACTCCTGTGTAATTTCAGTTTCTATATTCCCCAATAAATATTGGCTTGCCTGGCGAGGTAAATCACCTTGACATTTGGAGAGGGTCGTTTCAGACTGGACAACTTAGGTCTTGAGTGGCCTCTTCCACCATATACTTGTTCCCAATTGTTTCTTCCAGACTGACTTGTAACCTTTATGCTCCATAGGTAACATGCTGGAATGGTGTCTGCCTCAAGATATTGACCTGGAAGGGGTTGAATTCAAATCTATGGCCAGTGGGTCCCATAAAATTCAGTCTGACTTCATGTGAGTATTTGTGAACTCATATCCTCCTTCCTCCTTTTGTTTCTCCTTGCCCCTCACCCCTCCAGAAAAAGGTTTTTGTCTTCTAGAAAAATTTGAAGTATCTACCTTATCTCCCACTTCCAACTAGTAGTTTGAACCTTTCATGAAAGACTGAAGTTTTCTCTGATCCAAGCGAATACTTGATTATTCTGGGTATCAAAGCCCAGATGCCAGTCTCGATGTGGGGTCAGACTCAGAGTTGCTGTTTAGAGAAGGCATGTACCCTGGTCCTCTGGAAAATATTTTGAAGGAAGAGTTGTCAAGGCTTCATGGGCTACATAAGCTGATAGGATGAACAGAAGACTTAAGGGAAAAGGACACTGAAGGGAGCTCAAGTTAAAAGAGTAGCTTCTCTTGAATCAGTAGGCTATAACCATGACTGATACAAGACCACAGTCGAGGGAAAGAATTAGAATGGCTCCATTGACCATGAGCTGGACTGCACAGAGACAGGAAATGAGGAGAGAAAATGCCCCATGTAAGGTAAGGGCCATCATCTATGTCAACGACCCAAATACAGAACAGAGAGAAAATGGCCTGATCATTAATGCCACTGATTTGCATTCTACAGTAAGTTGGTTACTAGTGTTTATAGGATCAGAGGATTTGGAACTAGAAGGGACTTAGTTTACTCCCTTCATTTTATGGATGAGGAAATTGAAGTTATGACATTAAATTTTTTTAAGGTTACATCAGAGTTAGAATTAAGGTCTTCTGACTCAAATTTGATTCAGTGCTACTGGGACAGCTAGGTGGTTCAGTGGATAGAGAACCAGGACTAGAGATGAGAGGTCCTGGGTTTAAATCTGGCCTCAGATACTTCCTTAGTGTCTTAGCTGTGTGTGTGCCCTGGGGCAAGTCACTTAATCACTTATTGCCTAGCCCTTACCACTCTTTTGCCTTGGAACCCATCCTTAGTATCAATTTTAATATAGAAGGTAAGAGTTTAAAAAAATAATCTAATGTCCTTCTCAATACCATATTGGTTAAGAAGCAGTAGTAAAAGAATGCTGGACATGGAGTCATGAGAGATGGTTTGATTTTCACGCACTTAGTAAATTTGTGAGCATAGGCAAATCCCTTAATCTCCCCGAGCCTGAGTTTTCTCATCTGTAAAATGGGGATACTGCCTCTAGTATTATTCATTCTTATCCTAATTAACCCTCACAGGGTTGTTGTGAAAATTAAATAAGATAATTTAAGAAAAGTATTTAAAAAAGAAAGTCCCAAATAAATGTCACCATTGTTTAAAATTATTATTAGTAGTTGTCAGGAAAATTGGGGGATAAGAGGGCAAAGGGACTTATTCATGATCATCTAGCATGTGAGAAGAAGAGCCAGGATTTACTCTCTTAGACCTTTCTGAATCATAGGGAGTCACAGCATCATTTTAAAATGTGGGCAGACAACTTTCACTTTTCTATTGCCCAAGACCTCCAATTTAGGAGGGTAGATGGAGGGGAAAAAAAAGGGGGAAAGATGCCAGCTTACAGACTTTTTCTTCCAATCACTATCCTTCTGACAGTGGAGCATCACTGGGAGTTATTTGGGAGAGGAGCACCATTCCTTTAAACTAGGGCATCTTTAGGCTGATGGAGTTGGGGAAGGCAGGGAGATGTTGAACTGTGCCAGAAGACTTTGAACAAGAGATGATGGAACATAACCATCCCAACATGCGTGGTCCTTGTGATTGCATAATTTATTTCCTTTAGTATCCTTTGGGGAGGGAGAGAGTACCACCTCCTCATTCCCTACCCTAATCCTCTCAAATCACAGCCTCCTTACCTCTGACCCTAGACCCAAAAGTCAAATGATCCTGCTGGGGGAAAGAAAGCATTTGACCATGAAATCAAGGGACGAAGGTTTGAGTCTGACTTGTTTTTGTTCTATCACCTTGAGCAAGTTATGTAACTTTGGGAGGGACATTGATTTCTCTATTGAAAAATAAAGATAATACTACATATACACTTGGACTCCAGAGGCTGAGAAGTAACTAGGTACTATTTCCCTCCTGAAGGGCTTCGTGAGAATAAGCTTTGCATGCAGTAGAACACAGAACTGATCGTTTTTAAAAAAAACCTTTACCTTCTGTCTTAGAATCAATACTATGTATAGAAGAAGAGCAGTAAGGGCTAGGTAGTGGGGATTAAGTGACTTGCCCAGGATCACACAGCTAGGAAGTGTCTGAGGCCAGATTTGAATCCAAGACCTCTCATCTCTGGGCCTGGCTCTCAGTTCAAGACTGAGCTCAGTACCAGTCACTGAACCACTCAGCAGCCTCAGAACTGACCATTTCTTAATAAGATGATAAAATAACTTTTAAAAGAAAATAAGAGTGTAATTCTATGGGGGTGGGAATGTGGAGAAGTATCTGCTAAGGGATATGGTAGAGCAAGTTCAGAGAGTTAAAAGTAGGGTCTGTAGAGAAATGAAGACATAACCAGTTTGGGTGCTTTCCTTTAAATGGAGGTTCTGAGAAGAACCAGCCAATGAAAGGAAGGGATTCCTGGGGCACAGTATACTTCCAAAAAGCTGCTGTGGCATGATGGGGAAAGTCTGGATAGTCAACCTAGTATGAAGCATGTTTCCCTACTTCCTTGGCCAGTGTATTGTTTATTTTTCAAAGACAGTTCTATCCATCCATCATGCTACAAGCTCTGGAGACATTACTTACTACTCTTCTTTTTGCTATCAGATGTTGGGCTTCTGACTCATGAAACTTTGTGTAAAGGGATGACTTTCCATTTAGACTTCGGTAGTTATTATGGTGGCTAAAATACTCTAAAGTAAGCTAACCAATTCTTTGCATTTTTCTTTGCCTTTCCTCCATTCTTTCCCCAAGATTCAGCTTGTTTGTCATAAGGAAGAAGCATTTGTATTTCCTGTCTTGTGGTTGAGGCTAAAATGGGTGACTCAATAAAATCAAGCAACAGTTCGAAAATAAAGAACTTAAGGTTTGCAGAAGTTAGTTAATAGAAACAGTTGAAGATAACTGAGCTGTTAAAAACCTTTGCTTTAGAATTCATCTAGAAAGTGAATTTCAGTTTCCTAGTTGTGGTCACAAGGACTAAAATAGTGTCGTTTCTATTTTTGTGCAATGGGAACCCAAATCTAGGATGATTAATTCTTTACGTAAATTCTTTACTTGAAAAAGGTGAAAAAAGAAAACAAAGTTCAGTCAACCTTCTATTTAAGTATTGGCCTTAATGGCTTAAGAGAGAATTTTATTTGAGCCTTTTTTTTTTTTAAGAAAGAGAAGGAAGTGAAACTGGGCTGTTTTCTAACCATTTGATGATCTACTCTTTGCATAAAAAGTGGAAAGAAAAAAGAGGAAAAGAAATCCCAAGTTTTCAATGATAATTAATGAAAGCATTTATTAAATACTTAGTCTTTGTCAGAACTATGAATAAAGACCATTTCTTTTATTTTCAAAGGAGCCTTCTTCCCAGGGCCAACCAATTAAGCCTAGCCATTGACACTTAATCAGGATGTTTTTTTTTTAAGTTAAAAATTTTCTTTAAAATTGAAAATTAAAAAATTTTTTCTTTAAAAAATAAATTAAAAAAATAAAATTTTTCTTTTTATTGTTATTAATATTAATGTTATTAATCATTAACAAACATTTCATGTTTACAAAGAAAAAAGGATTTTATTGTAATAAAAATAACATTTATGTATTATTATGTCATTATATAAAGCCTTTTACATCTATATCTATAATCATTTGATTAATAGAACTGTGAGGGAGATGCTGTTATTAGTTTAGTACATATTATTAATATAAAAGAACCATGTACTTCTGTTATGTATAGCTTGTTTTTTTAAAGTAATTATGTGTGTGTGTGTGTGTGTGTGTGTATTCAGTCAGTCAATCAACAAATGAGATTTCCACAGAGTAAACAGAAGATAATTTTAGTAAAGGGATCTAGGTGGCACAGTGGAGATAGAGTGTTGGATCCCACCCCTTGAGAAAATAAGAAATGTGATACACATTATACATATGAAATTGAGCAAGACATATTTCCCAACTGGACATCTGCCCCCCCCTCCCCCGCAAAAAGGAAGGAAAGTAAAAAATGAAATGAAAAATACACTTTACACTGGATCGACCCCCAAGATCATCAGTTCTCTATCTGTAAGTGTCTAACATTGTACTTCATTAAATCCTTTGAAGTTGTAGTGGATCACTGTATTGATTGGAATGACCAAATCTTTTGCAGTTGATTATCATATTATTATTGCTGTTACTGTGTATAATGTTCTGGTTCTGTTCGCTTCACTTTGCATCAGTTTATTTAAATCTACTTAGGATTTTCCTGAAATCATCTGCATTTTTTAATATATCATTTAAGCTTCCCCTCTTTATCCCATTCCCCAATCTGGAGTCTTTTGACCTGTTAAAGAGCCCTAAATGCTTACCTTCTTTGGAGAAGATAAAACCTATTAAAATTTCAAACTAAAGGTCATTTGAAAGTAAGCTTATCCAATAGAAACAGGGAACTGCTTTGATCATAACCCCAACACTTAAAGAAAATTATTCCATTTCATTTTATTCGTGAGTATTCCTGTTCCTTTTGACGATTTTGGTTTCTTTCAGCTATTTCCGAAAAGGGCATTTCTTTGGCCTTGCCTGCTTTGCTAACATGCCTGTGGAGAGTGAACTGGAGCGTGGAGCCCGGATGAAGTCCGTGGGCATCCTCTCGCCTTCTTATACACTCCTTTACCGATACATGCACTTCTTAGAGAATCAAGTCCGGTGAGTTGTATGTTTCATGGCCCCTTTTAGAAGCCCCACTTGTCTTAAAGCTCCTACCTACCAGTGAAGTTTCATGATGACAATACAATTATAAGAGACATTTTTTCTAACAAAAAGTCTTTAGGCCTATTAAAAAAGAAGCAAACAAACATTAGTCCACTTCTATACAACAGAACGGTCATCTCTGGAGTGAGATTTTTCTCCCATCATATATTATATTATATTATATTATGTTATGTTATATTAATTAAATGCTTTAATTAAAGTATTTGTTGACTTGAACTTTGTTTTCCCTGACTAAAACAATCATTCTCTTGTCCTAAGTGTGCAAAAAAGAACCTATCTTTTTTTGGATGGTTCCTTATATTAATTTTTGAGAGGTTCAGTCTATATTCCCTATATTCCCTGCACTGTGTGGAAGAGTTGAGTAAACTAGGGAACCTCAGTACATTTACAACATGGTTCTGTTTTTATTTGAAGTGCCATAAATTCTGAATGCTTCGCAGAATGACATTCAGAGATTTCTTCTAAAAGTCAAACTGACGGCACAAAAATAATTTCTGTTGCAAAGCTTTTACTTTTTACTTTGTGCCTGGAAAGGGTCCCCATTAGGAACTTAAAAGGCTGAATTCTTCTTTCTTGATTTTCATGACTATTTTAGCATCCTGCCAAGTGGGAACAAGTGAAAGATGTGATTCTCAAAACTGGAAGAGACCTAAAGACCATAAGGGGTCATTCGAATCCAGGCCCTAACATTTTATAGATGAGAAACGAGACCCAAAGACATTTTGACTGCTTTGCTTTATTAGTGTCAGAGCTGGGACCAGACGTCAGCGTTCCTCCATCCCAGGGCAGTGGTCCCGGGAAGCATGTGCTCCTTGGAGGACTGCCTTTTGGTATTCTTTGTATCTCTAGCTCTTAACTACAGTGTCTAGAACATAGTGGATGCTTAATAAATGCCTGAGAGCAGAGGCTAAATTGTTTTTACAATTTTCCTCAAGATCTGGAGTCAAGGATCTTAGAATCATAGCTATAGAATGGAAGGAAATCCTGAGACCATGTACTCTGACCTCTCATCTTACAGATAAGGAAACTGAGGCCCAAGTTTTTCTAGAGTCAAACAAGTGATAGACATCAGAGACAGGGTTTGAATATAAGTTTTCCTGTGCCAGGGCAAGAATTCTTGCTACTCCATCACTCTGCCTCTTGATTTTTCAAGATTTTCTGTAGAAAAATAGACATTTTAATAAATTGTTATTGTTGCTGTTTAGGTTATTTTATAGTTGTGTAATTCTGTGTGATCCCATTTGGGGTTTTCTTGGTAGAGTTACTGCAGTGGTTTGCCATTTTCTTCTCCGGCTCATTTTATAGATGAGAAAAATGAGGCAAACAGGGTTTAGTGACTTGCTAAGGATTCCATAGTTCGTAAGGATCTGAGATGGGATTTGAGCTCAGGTCTTTCCGACTTCATGCCAAGAGCTCTATCCACCAATTTTAATAAGCAGCTAGAGTAAAATTTTCATGAAGATTGTCATATTTTCATTTTTGTTTTGTACTTCACAATGCTCTGCTGTATAGTAGTTGCCTAACACATCATTCAAACTAACTTTAAGTAAATATCAAAGTAGGAAGTTTTTGGAACAGCTTTTTAAAACAAGTAAAAATAAGATAGAAGTAGGCATGTTTTGTAATGGACTTGTAATTTTTTCCCTTAAGCCCTTACCTTTTGGCTTAGCATCAATACTGGGTATTGGTTCTAAGGCAGAAGAGCAATAGGGGTTAAGTGGCTTGTCCAGGGTCACACAGTGTAGGATTTAAATTAATATCCAGCAACTCCAAGTTTTAATTTTATAAAGTTTATTAATAATCACTTGAAGTAGAAGGAATAAAAAGGAAATAGAAGTAAAAAAACCTAATTATTTAACAAAATTATGACCACGTGACTAAGTTCTCCTTGCCTATTTAAAAAGGCCACTCCACCAAAACCCGATAGGAAGACAAAAGAGCGAGAGGTGGGGCTACACCAAATTTATATTCTCTCTACGTCAGCTTGTAACGTGAGGAGAGTGAGGTGCTGGGAACTGAAGTTTTTAGGGTAACAGGTTCTAATTACACAATAACTAGGAAGTGTCTGAGGCCAGATTTGAATCTAGGACCTCTTGCCTCTAGCCTAGCTCTCAATCCACAGACCCCCCAGCTGCCCTCCGGACTTGTAATTCTTAACATGTTAACTCCCTTTTGCCTACCCTTAGCTTGGAACGTAATATTCCTCAAGCAGCTGATCAATTCTTGAATGTATTATTATTCTCTTTAGACAATGGGAGGGGGAAGTGTTTTAATAACTTCTTACTGATACAAAAAAATAGACATCTTGCTTTTTAGCTAAAGTTTATCTACCTATTTTCTCTTTCTTTCTCTCTCCACTCCATCCCCTTCCCAAACCTTTGCCTTTTATTCTTCCCTAAGGGTCTCTATTCCCTTACCAAAAACCTACAAGGCAAGTTGAAAACAAGTTCAGACTTTTCCCTTTTCCTCTTTTGCTGGAGTTATGTTGCACCATCCAGAGACTGTGACTAAAGTTAGCTAAAAACAAGTTTGTTTTAGGGGGCTTAGAATTCTGTTGAATAATGGCTTTGTTTTGGAAAGAGTTAGTTATACACAGCGGTGCCCTTCTCAAGTACCCTAGAGGTTTCCTAGAGGAATCATGCCAAAGGAAAGGTGAATTATCTCAGCTTTTCTCTGGAAGAGCCCAAGGTTAGAGACCCAAGATGGAGAACTTGGAGTGCCTGAGGGGTGGTTTTGTCTGAAGATTGTGACTGGAAGCCAGAGAACTCACCGTTCTACAGTTACATCTTTTCTGTTCTTCCTTATTTATAAGGGCAGAGATTTAAGTTAAGACTCAATACTTTTTTTTTTTTTAATAAAGGGAATGATAAATTCTTAGATATTTAATGGCTGGTCATTTTAGAGACTCCTGATTTCCAATCTCTCAATACACCTGGTGTACACCATTACCTGCTTCACAGGGCCCACAGCACCCAAGGCAGTTTTCTAAAATAAGATGGTTTATTGACATAAGGTCAGTAGAGAATGGATACATGTCACTTGGGCCCAGTACCCGTAGATCAGTGATGTTGAACCTATGGCACAGGTGCCAAAGATGGCATGCAGAACCCTCTCTGTGGGCACTTGGCTGCCCTCCTTGCCAGTCCCCCAGAGTTCATTACTAGAAAGGCAGAGGGACTCCGGCAGAGCCGTTGCCCTCCCATCTCTATGCTTGCTGAGGACATTCCTCACTTCACCCATCCTTCCACCCAGCCCAATGGGAGCCCTTTCTCCCTCCCCTGTGTGGGGTTGGGGGCACCCAACACTTGATGGGGGGTAGGTAATGGCACTTGGTCTGGGGGAATGGGATGAAGGGGGTGCCTAGCACTCTGGCTCTAAAAGGTTTGCCATCATGGCCTTAGATCTTCTAGTCAAGTGGGGTCAGTATGGCAAGCATAGAAATATGCTTTTTCTTAAATTAAAGGTAAGTTTCTACCTACTTATTTTCTTCAGTGTCATTTGTTTTCAAAGTGAATTATATATATATATATTGGAACTTCCCTCCATTTCAGTCCATTCATCCTTATCTGTGGACTTATCTTGAAGGATCTCTTAGTTGTCCATATTTTAAAGCCATGTTTATCTTCCTGTATCTCTTGGCTCTGCTTCATAGCTTTGGAACTTGGCAGAATCATAGAATCATAGAATTGGAAGGGACCTCAGGAGTCATTCAATCTAATTCATGCACAAAAAATGAATTCTGTCTACAAGGTCCTTGACAAAAGACCACATAGTGTCTTCTTAAAGACCTTCAGTAATAAGGAATTTCCTATCCCCATTCCCACCCATATCATTCCATTTAGGGACAGTTCTAATTATTAGGAAATCTTTCTTTGTATTGAACTAAAGTCTATCTTCCTATAATTTCCATCCTTTGGTTCTGTTTTTGCCCTTTGAGGCCAAGCAGAACAAGTCTGATTTTTCCTTGCATCCGCCCTTGAAACATTTGACGACAGCATTAATTTAGCACATTTCACAAATCTTTCTTCAAAGGAACAGACTAAACATCCCCAGTTCCTTTAACTCAGCCTCCTATGGCATGTTTTTTCCCCCTTTTTTTGACATTTATTGGATTTTTGCTCAGTAATTAATTGGTGAATGCAGCCTAAATCAGGGATGCTTCTAAGCCTTCTGTCAGTCACCTTCAGTGCTGCCTGGATCTGGCCCAGAGAAGCCAGGCTGGTGAATATTTCCTTGGGTGCTCACTGATGTTTTGATATTAAGACTTGAACTTTAATTAAGAAAACAAAAAGTTTCAGAATCTCCTTAAATGATCAAGTGGCACAAGCTGGGAGAAGGAAGTGAAGCCTCTTCTGCTGTCTTCTCCATGGATTGTGTCATTTTGGCAAAGTTATCCTGGTCAGCCTTTCAAGGTCTTCGTTCTTGAAATGTAATTCTTCAAGTAACATATAAACTGTGTATATATGACATTTTTCTGAGAATGCGTCTGCATCAGGATCATTTGGGACAACATTGATAATACTACAATGGTAATTAAGGTCCATTTGGGCTTGTGAATGATGTTTTTAGTTGTTAACCCAAAAGTCTGGACAAGATTTTTAAGTTCAGCATAAATCAATCCCTCTCTCCCTCTCCCTCTCTCTCTCCCTCTCCCTTTTCCTCTCCCTCTCCTTCTCCCTTTCCCCCTCCCTTCATTCATACAACAAACATTTATTAAGTGTTTGGCATGATTTTTAAGTCTCCTTATCAGCTTGATCACTCACATCTGGATGTCTTGGTTACTCTTACAGTGAGTTAGCCCAAAAGATTCTACATGCTAGAACACCTAGGATTTTCGGGCTTGATGTAACTTTAGCACAGTTTCAATCTGCTGGGCTCATCAATTCACTGTCTGCTCTTCTTCCTCTCCTTCCTCCTCATCCCAGTATACCTCTTTTGTCTCTGCCTTTTACTTTCCTATCTTCCTCCCTTTCCTTTCTCTCTTTTTCTATCTCTTCTTCCTCATATTCCATATTGAAATCAGTTAGCTGGCATCTGAGACAACCATCTGAGGCTTTTCTTGAAACAGTTAGAATCTAAAGTGACAGTTTAATTTCTTGTCTGATTTGTTTTTCTGTTGTAAATTAATCTGAAAATGAAGCTGCTTTCATTGCACATCACATATATTATCTGTCTTTCTGGCCTCTTTCATTAACCAAAGTGGTCAATAGTTGATCTTATAAAAGAATTTGGGTTTGCCTTTAGCAGTGTTCTCTGGAGTGGAGTTTTCCTTGTATTACGGGTTTTGAGAACATATCTCGACTCAATCATTGTGGACTCTCTGATTCCAACGCCAATTAAGCTTTCTGTGTGTTGATATCTAGCTCTGGAGGAGGTCTGTGACATGCCCCAATCTCAGAAAAGTCAAATATATCTTGTAGGCAAGACTTTGCTGCCAGAATAATCCCCTGAATTTCTGGGTTGTGAGAGGAATAGGAAATGGTTATAAAAAACTGCAGAGCAGTCACTATTACTGATTGGGTGGCTATCTCTGTATGCAAGGGGGAAAAAATCCATAGCATGCCCTGAAGCCAAAGCCAGAGCTTTCCTCTAGAGAACCATTTCTCTCCTTCCCATCACCCTCTACCTTCCCAAATAGCCACTGTTTGAATGCAAGCCATTACAGATTTTCTCTGGGGGGGAAACCAACCCCAAAAACCCCAAAACATAACTTTGCCTAAAGGTCCTTTTAAAGACTTGTTCCAAATCCTCCCTGTACAGATGTATATGGATAGCTATAGAATGTCAAGTTAGTTTTTCACTGAGTTAGCTACCCAATGATTAATGAGGTAGGAGAAGGGTGAATTCTACCATTTAAGTAAGAGTTCTTAATCTGGGGCCCAAAGGGAGAACTTGAATAGGAAAAAAATTATATTTTTATTAACACCATCTCTAACTGGAATTTAGTTATTTCCTTTAATTATGAATGTAGGCAGCTGGATGGTGCATTGGCTAGAGCAGTGGACTCTTATCTTGGATCAGGAAGACCTGAGTTCAAATCCAGCTTCAGATACTTCCTAGCTGGATCACTGGGTAAATCACTTAAATGGTGCCTGCCTTAGTTTCCTTAACTGTAAGGTGGGAATAATAATATACTGAATTCACAAGGTTGATGCATTGATCAAATGAGAGAATATCTGTATAGCACAGTTCCTGGCTCATAGGGGCATATTACATTATAGTTGTTGCATATCTTTTTTTTTTTTTTTAGCTCTTTATTGATTGATTGATTAAGAAAAATTTTCCATGGTCACATGATTCGTGTTCTTTCCTTCCCCTCCCCTCCTTTCACTCCCCTCCCATAGCCAATGTTATTTCCGTATTATTAGTATTTGCACTAGAGTGATCGTTTAAAGTCTAAACGATCCCTCTAAACGATAACTCTAGTCCAACTATCAATAATATGGAATTAGGTCTTGATCAATTATACATGTAAAACCCAGTGGAATTGTGTGTTGGCTACAGGAGGTGGGAGGGTTTGGGGAGAGGGAAAGAACATGAAATATGTAACTATGGGAAAATATTAAAAATTAAAATTTAAAAAATTAAAGTCTATATCACCAAATCATATCCCCAATCATATCCCCATTGACCCATGTAATCAAGCAGTTGTTTTTCTTTTGTGTTTCTCCTCCCACAGTTCTTTCTCTGAATGTGGATAGCTTTCTTTCTCATAAGTCCCTCAGAAATGTCTTGGATCATTGCATTGCTGCTAGTACAGAAGTCCATTACATTTGATTATACCACAGTGTATCCGTCTCTGTGTACAATGTTCTCCTGGTTCTGCTTCTTTCATTCCACATCAATTCCTGGAGGTTGTTCCAATTCACATGGAATTCCTCCAGTTCATTATTAATTTTAGCTCAATAGTATTCTGTCACCAGCAGATACCACAATTTGTTCAGCCATTCCCCAAAGTGCATCCCCTCATTTGTTGCATATATTTCCAAATATAATGCATTCATGATTACTTCAAAATTACTATAGTTAATAGATCTGCTACTAAATAATATTACTATGTCTAGAATTTAAAAACATGTATTTCAATGTAAATGCCATTTTATTTTATGCACTTAAGAGCCTTTTTTTGAATAATGGAGCTTAAAGCGATTTAATGCTGCTAGGCTTAATGTTGGTATTTTGTGGCTAAATACTGAACTGCTAATTGATTTTTTTCTTGTATTTTATGCAAGTTGTTTAGAGGTTAAAAAAGCCCGCATTATTTTGGGAAAGCATCCATCAGTGTTTCTTGATAATCAGGGGTAGGGTCTATGACATGAAAAAAGATTAAGAATCTACACTTTTGGAAAGGGTTAAAGATCATCTCCATAGTAGATGAGCAGCGGGGCAACTGGTTTACCCCCTGCTTGACCAATGAGAGCTGATCCCCTTTATATGGTCACATTATTTTATTAGTAAGCCCCTGGGTGGTGTAGATGGTACTGAAAATAATTGGCTTAAACCAAAATTCAGGGGAGAACAGAAAAGGAGGCTCATTTTAAAAACTGGAATTTTCACCTATAAGTGACAAGCAAAAATCTTCACTGTCTTCAACATAAGCTCCATAAGTATGAGGGTGGGATGCGGGTCAGTCGTCTAAGTCATTCTCTTACTGTGTGTGTGTTGTGCAGACATCAGCTGGAGATGCCGGGGCATTATTCTCATCTGGCTGCCTTCTATGAGGACAAGAAAGGCGTGCTTCATGCTGGTCAGGGAAAATCCAACTCTGTGCACCCTGTTCATTGGCTGCCCTCCATCCATCGATATATGTACCCGGAGATGAAGGTGAGGCTCAACCACATTCCCAGGCAACCGTGGAGGGTGAGATAAGTGCCTTAGCTGTATCAACTGTTGGTTTTTCCATTGTGGTTGTACTGAAGCTTTATTTCTAAAATAGGTAAATATTACACATTTATCAAACATGAACTTCCATGGGAATTGACCCCTACCTCTCAGCAGTCTAACTTTTTGTCCTGATGCATTCTTGAGTAGTTGTTCTTGAGTTGCTAAGTACTTTTAACTATTAATGGGCTGTAGGTATTAAAAAAGTCTTTATTGCTTGAAATGAATATGTCTTCACGCTGTATAGTTAGAAATATCTTTATGTCTTCACGCTGTATAGTTAGAAATATCTTGAATCCCTAAGAATAATCTCAAGTCAAAATTGACTTTATGGAAGTTTATTTACATTTGAGAAGAGGTAGAAGAGATAAGGAAATAAGAATCTAACACAGTAGGTAAATTACTATGATCCTCTAATTAATCCAGGTAGATCTAATTAACCTTCAGCTGAGAGTCAGAGGGCCAGAGGCCCGGTGGTGAATGAAGCAAAGTTTCATTCACAGAGCCTATTATTAAAGGGAAATTCCTTAAGAGAAGTTCAGGAAGATTCAGTCTTTAAACTCACCATGTGGACTTCTAAAGAAGATATTGAAAGCAGGCTCACCAAGGTCTAAATGTTCCAGCCAGCACTCCTCCAGGAACCAGAAGAGCTCCTTCACCAGCAGCCCTCTTCACCTGAAGAACCCCTCCAACAGAAGACCTTCTCCTTTTAAAGGGGTCACTTATGCTTCACTTCCTGTGCCTTCCTCCTAATTTGCATGTCCAGTCACAATAGATGCTTCTCATAGGACTGCCTGGGGGCAGTCAGTTGATTCTGATTCATCACCCACTCCTAGTACACATGGGTTGGGACCTCCCAAAATTGGAGTTGCTCTCACCTTTGGTGATTAAATCTAAAGATGGGCAGTGTAGATTTAATCTAATTATCACTGTTCTTCCTCTTTTGCTCTTGGGATCGGGCTGGTTAGTACCTTTTTAGTTAGTTTTTTATGTTAGTTTATTGTTAATAAAAATTTATAAATATATTATTTAGTATTTTGTATATTAATTTTAATCTCCACATTTTTGGTGACCATGAAGGGACTTATGGGGGGATATAGTCCATGGTTCAAAAATCTCCATTTATACTACACTGAACAATCACTGATATTTCTTTCATCTTTTTTATATTAAGTATGGAAGCTCAAACTGGAATGGTTTCCTCTTAGAGAAATTAGAATATGTATTGACAGCATGTGAGTAGTGATGCCTTGATTATGGCTTTATGTTCCTATGAGCCTAACTTTTCATAAAGGGTGGTTATCTGAGACACAAACATGCATCTTCACTCAGATAGCCTTAAATACAAAAAGACTTTTATTAAAACAGTGACGCATCCTCATTCAATAATGAAGTAGATAGGCTTAAAGAACAAGTTTTAAAATAAAATAATGCATCAATTTGATACAATTTGATCCTTGCTTCCTAATACTTAAGTTTTTCATAATTACTACTTCATTTAACTTTGGTTCTATGAAGGCTTAAGCAGAACTTTTCTTGCAATATACTATGAATCTTTAATCAGGAAGTCAAAAGGCCTTCCCTGAATGCATTTTTGGCCCTCCTGCTTTAGAACTTCAGGTCCTTTGTTGTTCTTTTTTTTTTTTTTTTTTTTTTTTTTAACCCTTCTACTTCGGTGTATTGTCTCATAGGTGGAAGATTGGTAAGGGTGGACAATGGGGGTCAAGTGACTTGCCCAGGGTCACACAGCTGGGAAGTGGCTGAGGCCGGGTTTGAACCTAGGACCTCCTGTCTCTAGGCCTGACTCTCACTCCACTGAGCTACCCAGCTGCCCCTGTTGTTCTTTTTAAAGACACAACTTCCTGCCCACCACTAATTAAAAGGAAAACACCATTTCTGTTGCCCTAAGAATGGCCTTGTTACTTCTGTTTTCTCTAGAAGAACTGCTGCTTCTCGATTTCCTGCTTCTCACACATAGCAGGGTTTTCTCAATAGGATACAAAAAAGAACTTAGGAAGGGGCCAAGCCAGTTTCTCTGTAACTTTTTCCCCTGGGTCCTTTTTCTGCTCTCTGATGCCCACCAAGCTGAAAAAATTCTGGTTCCTTCAACTGATTTTTGGCTAACAGTTTAGAGTTCCCTTACCCTCTCATGTTGGTTAAGTTATTTGGGATGTGCTTGGCCTTCCCAATGGCCTGCCTTAAATATGGCACGCAGAAGAGAACAGAGTATTCCGGATCTGGCTAGCTTGGAGCAGAGTACAGCCCAATTCTTGGTATCTTAAGTCCAAGACAATGTGACTTTGTCCACTGGACCCGTCCTTGCTTTCATTGAGCCTCTCCTGGTGGCCTCTCCGTTATGCTGTTCATGTCTTATCCCTTGCAGATCACACACCCAGCCGGCTGTATGTCACAGTTTATCAAGTTCTTTGGGGAGCAGATCCTTATCCTGTGGAAGTTTGCTTTGCTTCGCAAACGCATTCTGATATTCTCTCCTCCCCCCGTGGGAGTTGTGTGCTACAGAGGTAAGTGACGTCTGAAGGAATGGACTGGCACCAGGTCCTGAGGGTTTCTACTAGAACCAAGTGTTAGAGATTCTGTGGCCATTGTAAGTGGGGCAGGACCAGAGCAAGGAAGGAATTGAGGGGCTTCTAAGTGGTGATGGGCTTTAAATGCTGAATGAAACATGGGTTGGTTGTTTTTTTTTTTTTTTGACATGGTCGATATGTGAATTATTTTCACTAGATTATGCATATTTGAAGGACTTTCTTTTCAGTTTTTTAATTCAATGGGGGAGGGATAGTGTGAGACAAACAAATTATAACTGGGCAGAATTTGAACTCAATTCTTCCTGACTCCAAGCCTCACACCCCTTCCACTATATTTAACTACCTAGTTGCCTGTTTATCATAGTTGGGATTATGGAAAGTTGTGATACGGTATTGTGTGACCTAGGGCCACAGTTTCCTCACCTGTAAAAGGAGTGGGGTGGTCATATTTGGTGACCTCTAAGGTTCCTTCAACTTCTTGACTCAGTTTCCCTATTTTGAAATCAGATGTAATAATCCACAGTCTCAGTATATCCCAAGGCATGGATGACATTTATTAAAGTTTATTAATTTATTAAAGTTTTTATTTATTCAAGTTTTATTCAAGTTTTAGTCATACCATAGTTTAAAATGATCAGATGAGATGAATTTTTATAGGTAGGGCTTTTATAAGCATTTGCGAGACAAAGGAAAGTTAGGGAGGAAAATAAATATCAGAATTAGACTTGCTTCGACTGACCCTACTGCCTAGCCAATGGCTAATGCCACTCATTCCCCTGGCATACTACCTTCTATGGAAAATACTGCATTTTACACGTTTAAAATAATGGCCATAGCTACCTCCCATCTCAGTCAGCCTCATTTGGCATTGGAGACCGTTTCAGTGACCTCAAGAGAAGAAGGTCAGAGGATGCTTTTTTCCAGCTCCCCAGCTAACAATACCAGAGCAGCGGGGTGGGGTGGAGGTGCAAGGGGCAGCAGACAGGGTGGAGGTGCAAGGGGCAGCAGACAGGGTGGAGGTGCAAGGGGCAGCAGACAGGGCGTCCTCAGAGGGGACGGAGAAACGGTGGCAGCCACTTCTTAATGGCGTCTCTCTCTTCTGCCTGTCCACAGTATACTGCTGCTGCTGCCTGGCCAACGTCTCCCTGCCAGGGATAGGAGGAACGATTCCTGAATCCAAACCTTTTTTCTATGTGAATGTGGCAGATATTGAGAGCCTAGAGATAGAAGTGTCTTATGTGGCTTGTGAGTATGGCGCCTGCCTCCCCTCCATTCTGATCTGCATCCCTTTCCTTTCTGCTTGGAGGTGAGGTCCTTTGGATGGGTGCCCTTGGAGGCAAGACTGAGGGAAGACTGCCAGGGCCAGGCCAAGCATCTTCCATATGCCCCAGAGCAACCGCTTCCATCTGTGTCTGCACAGGGCAACCTCACTGCCTACTATCAGCCCGATCTGCCAGCTGGGATGTGGAGAGCCACTAGTGCCCAGAAGAGCGAGCCTCCCATCTCTTGCTGTACTTGTCCTCTGAGGGTAAAGGAGGGGGTCTCTCACTGCTGGCCCTCCCCTTCAGATTCCTGACTTCTTCTCTCAAACACCCTAACCACTCAGTTCCTCAGTCTATTCACTTCCCATGACCTACTTCACCCAGCCTCAGCCACATAGCACACCTTTGACTTTCTCATAACCCACAAATGGGCCACCTCCATCGTCAAGAATTTGGAAATTCCATCATCCACCTACAATCTGCATGCTTCCCGGCTCTCCTTCTCCCTTCCAAGACCCCACTCTTCATCTGTAACCCCCTGAGTCTCAGTTCTCCCAGGCCATCTGCCCTACACCACATCCGTTTTTCTCTTCCCTCCCTCTTGATACCTCGGTGAACCAGTTCAACTCTATGCTGGCCTCTTTTGAATCCCTATCCGTTATGTTGCCAATTGTTTCCTGCCGAACCTCAGCTTTAAATCACTCCTGCCATCCAATGCCTTTGCTCCTCCATATGTGCTGCTGTATGCAAGTGGAGAAAAATTACACAACTGTTTTGATCTACTACAAATTTATGTCATATAACCTCAATTGGGCCCTCACAGCTGTTAAGCAATCCTGTTATATCTTCCTTATCAATTCACTCTCCACATCATCTCTTCCAAATCTCTTCTTTCCTCCTTAAACCTCCAGTGGCTCCCTCTCCCTGCTCTCTCCCCCCCTCTCCCCACTCTCTCAGCTGAGACTTCCTTCATATTTTACAAAAACAAAAACAAAACCCAGGCCATGATCTCCTTCTTCCTCACTTTATATCATCCATATGCCTTCTGTTATTTTCTTCTCCGTCACCCTTTTCACATGATAAAAGTGGTCTCACTCCTTTATCAGGTGATCTCATTCTTCCTTTTCCTCCAAATGACTGCCCCTTCTGTCATACCCATTTTAATTTTTATTACATATATTTATATCTTAAATTTTTATTATTTATTATATTTTATTCACTTTTCTTAAAAAGAAAAACTCCTTACCATCCATCTTAAAATCAATATTGTGTATTGGTTTTTAGGCAATGGAAATTAAATGATCTTCCCAGTCACACAGCTAGGAAGTGTCTGAGTTTAGATTTGAACCCATGACCTCCTGGGACTCTCTAGGCCTGGCTCTCAACCTACTGAGCTACCTCACCACCCCCTCTCACTTATTTTCTTTTTTTCTTTTTTTTTAAACCCTTAACTTCTGTGTAGTGGCTCCTTGGTGGAAGAGTGGTAAGGGTGGGCAGTGGGGGTCAAGTGACTTGCCCAGGGTCTCATAGCTGGGAAGTGTCTGAGGCCGGATTTGAACCTAGGACCTCCCGTCTCTAGGTATGACTCTCAATCCACTGAGCTACCCAGAGGCCCCCTCTCTTTTATTTTCAATCTCTCCATATCTTTTGCTCATTTCCTACATTCCTACAAATGTCTATGTCTCCCTGATCCTCAAAAAGATTCCCTTGGTCCTTCTACCCCTGCTATTATCCTATATATCTTTCTGCCCTTTATTGCTAACCTCTTCAAAAAGTCTATCTACAATAGATGCCTTCACTTTCTCTCCTCTCATTCTCTTCTAAACCCCTCATAATCTGACTTGTGACACTGTCATTCCACTGAAACATCTCTCCAAAGTTACTAATGATTTCTTAGTGGCCAAATCCAATGGCCTTTTCCCTAAGCTCATTCTCTGCAGCCCTGATTTAGCTGATCACTCTTGGCTTTCTTCTTACATATCTGAATACTCCTCCCTTCCATCCTCTCCTTTATCCTCCTCCAGATCCCATCCTATAACCATAGGCATCCCTCAGAGTTCTGCCCTGGGCCCTCTCCTTTTTCTTTCTACGCTGCTTCACCTGTTGATCTTATCAGCTCCCACAGATTCCCCTATCATCTAATGGCTGGTCATTTTCAGATCTACCCTCTTTGGTGAGTCTTTTCTGAGTTTGAGTGCCCAGAGGGCAAATTCAAGCGTCTGAGCCCTCATTACCTGAGAGAAAAAGTGCTTGATTTGGGAGGCTGGATTGATAGGGGTGGGCCATGCAAAAATGTCCTTAGTCTCTGCAACAACTCCCCGAGTGCTGGCTCTGCATGTGTGCCCCGTCTTTGACAACTGACCAATCCTGACCTAACCATCTTTGCAGACCCTCGAGCTCATCTCTCCAGCTGCCTTTCTGACATCTCAAACTGGATATCCAAAATAGAAATCCTTATCCTTTCCCCAACTCCTAATTTCCTATCACTGTAGAAGGTATCATCCTCTGGTTCCTTAGGCTTTTCAAGCTAGGAGTTATCCTGGACCCCTCACTACCTCTCACTCCACTAATCCAAGCTGTAGTCAAGGGCTGCTTATTCACCATTGCAGCATTTCCTGAATATGCCTCTGTCTCTCCTGACATGCCACCATTCAGGTGCCAGGCCCTCATCACTTCATGCCTCGATTATTGTAATAGTCTGCTGGTGGGTCTGTCTGCTTCATCTCTCCCCACTTCCCTCCATCCTCCATTCAGTCACTAAAGTAATTTTCCTATGATTCTGATCACATCACCAGCTACACAGTAAATTGGAGTGAATTCCTGTTGCTTTTAGGATCAAACACAAAACGTTCCACTTGGCATTCAAAGCCCTTCAGACACTCCATTTCTTGGCTCCAGGGCATATTCCTCTGGCCCATCTATTCATTTTCCACCCTCTTCTCCAAAGGTTGACATTTCTGGCTTTCTTTTAATCCCAACGAAAATGCCACCTTCTACCTGAAGGTTTCCTTAACCCTTCTTAATTCCCGTGCCTGCCTTCTGTTGATTCTCATTTTTCCAGTATATAGTTGTTTGCATGTTGTTTTCTCCATTGGACTGCAAACTCCTTGAGGGCTGGGACTATCTTTCTGTATCCCCAGTATTTAGCACAAAGTAGGCTCTGAATAAATGTTTATCAATTAACTGAGTCACTATGCTTCTCCAAGAGAATATCTTCTTGGGTGTGAGGAGAGAACGAGCATTTATTAAGTGCCTACTATTAATACTATTTCATTTGATCAAGTGCTGTTTCTTCCTTACTCCTGAATGACTTGGGAAAACTGTTACAGAATTCCCTGATGAAACTATAAAACCACAACCTCTAGTTTCCTGATTCCTGACATTGGCTTCTACAGGTACAACAGAGAAGATTTTTGAAGAGAAGCATGATTTGTATGATGTATATGTGGACAACCAGAATGTAAAGACCCACCATGAACACCTGCAGCCGCTGCTCAAGCTCAATAGTGCCGATAAAGAAAAGTACCGGAGACTTAATGAGCAGAGGTAATGGGGAGGTGCAGGTGTGAATGGTAGGACAGGTGGGGTAAAAGGAGGCAGCAATGCTTTGGGAGTGAGGTGCAGGGCCAGTGGGGGCAGACTGTGGCTCAATGATCTCAGCACAAGACTACTTGTAATATTTCTCTTACGTACTCTAAAAGAAAAGGAAAGGAACCTTTATTAAGTACCTACTATGTGCCAGGCACTCAAGTCTAGAAAGTTAGGAACCAGCCCTGGAGGGGAATGGAGACTCCATGAAGAATTCGCCAGTAGAAGAAAGGGGAGTGGTCCTTCATTTTATAAATAGGAATAATACAGGTTTCGTCTTACTGACTGGAAACTTTTCTGCCCATTCAGAACTAGCCATGTAATACTTAGATGAAGGGAAGTAAAGGAAGAACTTCTGAGCAAGGCAGGCTTCTTCTGTAATAGTGTCCCCCTTTTTACAGACCTTGATGAGGGCCAAAGGGCTTAATCTTATTGATCTGCTTTATGTGGTTCTTTGGTGATGGTAGGAAAGGTGTATAAGCATGACCTCTGGGCATACAGAAGGAGTTCTGACTCTCCCCTGCCCATATTCTTTTCTGTTCCTTCTTTACTTACCCAGTTTCACGCTGCTGGGTCTGTCCTCTGAATTGGTCAGAGACTAGCACAACCACCCAAGTTGCCTGTATGGCATCCTATGATTGACTACATTCTTCTTTAAATCAGGCAGATGCTGTTATACTCTCAGGAAGTGGGTGAGGACTGCAACCCATGTGAAGAAGACCTCTTTGTTTTGTAAGTTGGCCCCTTTCAGGAGTTAGGGAGGTTTCTTTTACAGTGTTGGTTAATCATGAAATTGTGGTCCTGATTTTCCTCTCTTCTGCTTCTGTTCATAGAACTCTTCCTAGGTTTTTCTGAACCTTTATTGTTTTGTTATGACACAAAGGGTGTTCTACTATGTCCTTAGGCTATAATTAATTTGCTCAACCATTACCCAATTGATAATACCTTCTTGGTTCCCAGTTCTTTGCCATTCCAAAAAGATGCTGTAATCTTTGTACTTATGGGCCTAGTAATGGTAGCACTGGGTCAAAAGATAGGCAGTACAGTAGAAATATGAACACAATTCCAATTGAAATAAGATTAGCGATTTCAGCCAGAAACCAAACCATTTACTGCTTCTCTTATTAATAGACTTTCTTTCAAATAAATTGTTTTTAAATGTTTATTTATTCCAGGCTTGACCTCTAACAACCAGGGCTGAATACACAATATCCTAGCTACAGGCCAATCACTGGAAATATCATTTTCAAGGTTTTAGAGACTATCTTATTCATTTGGCCCAAATCAGTTTCTTTCGGCTATCTTGTTGTTATACTCTTTCTGTATTTGTACATTTATATCAATTAAATGTCAACATACTCCTTTCAGATGTGTTAAAAAACATTTTATAAGATTCATTCTAAGATGTGGAGACGTTTCACAATCTTCACTGATTCTATCAGGCAATTCAATACATTTTTATTAAACACCTTATATCTACAAGGCAGTATGCCCAGAGTAGTTAGAATTGGAATTAATATGTGCCTCTGACATACTGGCTGCGTGATTCTGGGCAATTCATTTAACCTCAATACACCGGGCAATTCTCCCAAGGAAATCACAGGTTTCTATCCCTGTGTACAAGGCACTATGCTCAGTGCTAGAACGGTAAAGGCAAAAACCAAAAGTCTCCTTCCTTTGGAGAGCTTACATAATACTAGGCTAGGGTCCTTAAGTCCCTAAAGGGTCCGAGGAAGGGGGTGAGATGGGGGAAGGGCGCATGGTTTCTGAACCCAGAAGGAAGAATTTTCACTACCAGAAATTTAGCATTTCCTTCAATCACTAATGTAGGCAACACACGTTATTGAGAGGAGTTCATAGGCTTTGTCAAATTGACAAAGAGAGTCAGTAGCACAAAAATGATTAGGAACTATATTCGGGGATATATAATTTGAGAAAAGTAAGTTAAATACCTTATTATAGGCAGGAGAGAGGGCACTAACCACTAAGGGTGATAGCTTCAAGATGAGAAACAAGTTTTATAAGTTGCATTTTCCCTCCTTACCTCTGTTTCTTAGAGGATCATCACTACCCCTTTTTTGGACATTGTCTCCAATAATTTCTTGGATCTTTCTATTACTGTTCATCTTCTGCCATATCATATTCTTTAATTTTGGCTTAGTTGATATACATGAACAATTTTCTCCCTACATCATCTTCCTCTTTCAGTTTAAAGCTCTCTTTCTAGGCAAAAGTAATTGGCTTCTTTCCCTCCCCTCTAAAACCTCTAAAAAGTCCTTTGCTTTTTAAAAAATGAATGCTTTCTTTCTAGTTGTGTGACCTGGGCAAGTCACAACCCTGACTGCCTAGCCCTTGCTGCTCTTCTGTTGATACTAAGACAAAAAGTATGGGTTTAAAAAAAATGCTTTAAAATACCTTGGAAACAGAAGTATCCAATTGTTTCCTCACATTTGGGTTTTCCAATAATTATTTGGGTGAGCTTTGTTCGATTTCTCATGTTCTAACTTGGGCATTGCAGGTTTTTCCTGGAGCAGAACAACAGGATATTCCAGACTTTGCTGGAAGTCTCTGCAAGCCAGGACAAGACCCTGACTGCAGAGCATGCCCGAGGCATGGGCCTGGACCCCCAAGGAGATCGAAGCTTCCTTATGGACCTGCTGGAAGCATATGGCATTGATGTGATGCTAGTCATTGATAATCCCTGCTGCCCATAGACAGCTGGTGAAGAAGTAACTCTCTCATGTGATAAGAAGCACTCTTGGAATTCATCCCACTGCCTCCCAAAGGATTTCATTTTTATTTATCAAGTTTATATGAAAGAATATTATTTATACTTTTCAACAAACGTAACTTTTACATTTTTCTCCCCCCGCCCCTCCCCTCCATGCCTCAAAATGAATGACCTTGGTTTTGTATTCTGGCTTTGATAGAACTTTCACCTCTAAGCTTCCCAGGTCTTTGGGCCTGGCCTGACCTTGAGAAGTGAGAGAGAAAGCTGATTTCTTAAGGAGATCTCCTAACATGACTCAGGGATGGGATCAGGCAGAAGATTTGTTACCAGGACAGGGTACTGGAAGCCCCCTTCTTTAAGAAACACTGGAATGAACTTCAGGAAGGTTGGAAAACTTTGGTAACTGGCAATGTTGAAGAGAAGACAACCATCTGTCCAGGATGCTCGAAAGATGCCATTACCTGAAGGCAGCGGACTAGACTAGATACCCTCTCAGAGACCCTGGTTGCATTTTAGGATTTTGATCCTCTGATCTCATCATGATTTCCTGTTTGGTGGCAGTTGCTTCAAGTAAATGAAGCAAGCACCTCTTTGGTGGCAGTGACTGTAGGGCAGGACACACGTGTGCTTCTCAATCTGAGTACTACTGTAAACTGGTATGAATGTCATGGTAAACTTGAATGAGGCCCTGAAACCTTTTCAGGAGTGCTACAGGCCTTTTCTTCCCCTTTCCCTCTATTCTTTATGGTTCAGGTTATAGCTTAGCTGGGGGAAGGAGCTGACACCCTCACCTTGTCAAACATTTTCCCACTATTTAATTTTCACTGAGGGCTATGTACTGCTGGGTTGAAAGGGCAAGGCTTATTTGAAAGCATAGAAAAGTGGCATGAAATTAAAAGAAGTTTGAACTCTCCAAAGGGTTCTAGCAGATCAACCATCTGTGACAGAATCTAGGGAGTATTGGGGCTGATTAGCCCCACTGGTCAGAGTATTACATTAAACAAAGCTAAGGAAATGGATGTGATCTCTTTTAAAGGACCTATTTATCTTTAGCATGAAGGGCTATTTATGGCATTCTTGATTCAAGTTATTGAAGCTGGGGACGGAGAAGTTTAGTTTATTCCCTTCCTAGATAGGAAGGACCCTCAATAGTGCCTTCTCTCAGGGTGTAGTGGCCAAGAAATCACTGAACATGGGTTGTGGATACATCCAAGTTCCCACAGAGCTTTCTGTCTGGATGTCTTTCACAGCCATGTGCTGAGTGGTGAGTGACTGCTTTCCTGTTCACTTGGGGGAAGAAGAAGGGAATTGTGAATTAGCTGCGGTCAGCAGCCTGCTCTCATGAGTTACAATGAGACCTTTCACAATCTAGGCCCGTGGAAGTGGCAGTGGTAGGAGCTGTTCTGCTGGGTCTCAGATTCAGTCTCATAGCCTGGGCTGCTGGTGGGAAGTGCTTTCTCCCTTCCTTCTCTTACTAGCTATGCTATTTCAACATGGATTTATGTGAGCATGGCCAAGATCCACCAGATGAATTTCCATAGCTGGGAAGAATGAGGAAATAGTAAATTATATTATCATCAGGTCTGACAAAGGCTTCTACTTTCTTTAGAGGAACTTGCTGAGCCTGGCTTTTAAGGCGTGATATTCAAGTTTTGTGAAATGCAGATATACCAATGGTAACACATACACACACACACACACACACACACACACACACACACACACACACACACAAAGTTCCTTTTTGGTAAATACATAAATAAGAATGAACTTTCAAATATAAATAATAGAATTAACGAATTTCTTTTTTGCTGTGGGCAATAATACAAGTATTTACAAAAAAAATCTGTATATTCCTCTTTGGAATACCTGGTTCTTCTTTCTGCCTCTGTTAACTCTGCTGTCTTTAAAATGCCCTCACACTTATAGGATCTAAGGCTGAAAAAGACTATTGAGGAGATATTTCGGACCTAAGGCACAATCCAACCCCTTTTGTCTCACTGTCCACTAATTTTGCCTTAAGCCAGCATATGAAGCTTTCCCTCTCTGCCTAATCGTCACCATCAAATCCCTCAGAGTTGACTGAAAAGTAAGGGCCTTAGACATCATGATGGAAAGACACTCATTTAGCTAGGATGTCAGAAATGCTTAAGAGATAATAGCCAACACAGACCATCTTGTGGACTCTAAATGTCTTCTTGCTTTAGTCCGGCTCATTTAACAAAGAGAGCTAGACATCCCTGTGTGGCAAGGAGACAGGATCCATATCCAACCTGAGCCTTCTGATCTAGCTACCCCTGAAGCATTCCTTCTCTAGTCTGGTCATTACCGTTCATGCTTCGTAACGCCAGGCTAGGGGCTTTGTATGCTACTGAACCTCAGTAAATGGTCACTGACTTAAAATAGAAAACATTTTGCTCTCATAGGGCATTAGCTACCAAAGCATCACAGATGCTTCATTCCTATGGGGAAGCAGGCTAAATAGAATATGGGGTTTCTTAGGTAGAATCTGTGGTACATGTTTGCATATGTAAATTACCTTGTTCTTCCCCATATTAAAGCAAAAATATATGTAAAAAATCCCACAGGGCGAAAATTCCCATATCAAAACTACTGATCCATCACATTTCAGCCTGAGAAGTGGAGGGTGAAGATAACTAGAAAAATAACTTTAAAATAGAACCATGAGGTTATTTACCTCTTTTAGGGGAACCTCCCATGAAGAGCAACAATTAAAATTGACCCTTTAATGGCAATGGTGCTCCTCAGTCAAGGAAAGGTAAGAACTTACACTCTAGGCAAAGAGGACCTCTGGGCATGGTTTACAGATGCCAGCAGCCTTGCTCATTAGCTCATGCCTATAAGGGCCAAAGGATGTAAAAAGTCAATGTTCTCCCAAGATCTGCTGCTCTGTAGAAGCAGGAGCAATCTGAGGATGTCATAGAGGTCACAAATAGGTGTCTGATAAAAATTTTGCACTTGGTTGATTGGGACCAAGAATCCCTTGATTTGGAATGGTAAACCTATAGCCTCCCATTCCCTGCCTTGAATTGTAACTGCATAGCAGCCCCTCACCTTTGTAGAGCCCATGCATGCTTTGTGATGAGCTGTAGGGCTTTTATTAAAAGCCCTCATTAAAAATCAGTGCTATCACAGTTTGACTTGACCATCAGATACAGGACTAGAGGAACAGAAAGTTGATGAAAGGGAGTGGGTTGACTGTATGCCTTCTAGCATGTTCTTAAAAAGTGTGATTATAAATTTCACCTTGATTACTACTGGGCCTATGCTCTAAATAGGTATAGAAGATTACTGAATGTCATTAGAAAATCCTGCAAATTGATCCTCTTTTTTTTCTTACAGTAAAGGGAAAGTTTATTTTTCTATCAATAAGTAATTATGTAAGGGATTTCGAAACTACAATTCTGGAAGAAGGCAGTTTTGTTAAATTAAGGAAAGCTGCCACAGGAGTATGATTTAATATCTTAGTAAAAGGATAAGAACTGTCAAATATGGATATTTTCAGGAAATGAGGCTTAAAGACATTCCTGAAAGAGACAAAAACAGTAGTTATACCAACTACAAAAGAACTATATTTTCTGACAATGCAGTAAAGCTGCAGATTCCTGGTCAACTGGCCTTTGTTTTAAAAATAAAACAACAACAACAAAAAACCTCTGGGAAGGATATAATACAGGGGGAAAAAAAGGTATCAGACTTCTGTTCTGATGGAAAGTGGTGAACAGAAGAGAGGAAATGTCAAAAACAAAACAAAAAAACAACCCAACATGATTAGGTTTATTCACTTCATTCAGGTCAATCTTTGGTCATCCTGGAAGCATCTGTTAAGTTTAAGAAAAACAAAAAACAAAAGCCAGTATAGCTAAATAAAATTTGCTTCCTCATGTCACAGAACCAATGCAGCCTCCTGGTCAACTTAAAAAGGTAGAAAGCACATCTCTTAATGCCATGGTTCTTTAACCAATGCTAGCAATAACAAAAATCTGATGTTTCTTTCCTGTTCTCCTGAATAGTCTTTCTCTATTGCAAATGAAATTCTGAAATCAGTAGGGTGAATACTACTCGAATGATAGTGTTTGCAAACTCTGCTGACTCTTAGCTGTGGTAATTGTGAGGGTCCAAAGAAGGATGGGGTTAATCCTGATAAGATGAAAATGGCACTTGAATCTGTTCTGTTCTGTTGTATGAATGGTTGCTGTACAGCTTATAACATACCTGTATAGATCTGAGCCAAGCGGTTTATGGAGGTTGAGATGACCATAGTTACAGAAAATAGTTTTTACAATTAAAGTTCACATTTTAACATGAACATGTGGATTGTAATCACTTATGGCTGTTCTGCTTCCCTGGTGTAGAGCACTGCAGCTATGGTAGGGTACGAGGGACTTGCCTCTGTCTGGACCTTGCATGAAGCACGTTTGTCCCTGGATGGTGCCCGAAAGATTGCTGCTCCTAGCAGTGCACTGGTCAATGTTCCCCTTGGGACAGCAGCCTATCCCTAGGTGCTAAAGGAATAGAGGATACATTTACAAATTCATCTTGAAGAGAAAAATTCATCATTCCACTTCAGTTGAATGCTCCACATCCAGGAGTAAAGAATGTGATTAAGACAAAACATCCATTTCAAAAATATTTCTGTGGGAAATATTACGAGGTAGGTACTGGAACTGTGACTTCATTGGTATGACAAAATCCCTTTACCAATACTTGTCAGCATCTTCTCTGTAACTTACTGTATAAATTCGGAATCTGGAGTTCACAAACCATAGGTTTCAGAGGTAGTGAACCTGGATGGGGTAAACAAATCAATGTCCTTGTTTTCACTATCTAATTGAAATCGAGTCTTTCAATTATGAATATAGGCCAAAAAACCCCCACAGTAGTACATTACTTAATAGACTGCCAAAGCAATCCACTGCACAAAAACAGTCAAGAACCTTTCTCTTGAGGTTTGCATATAGCAGATGCATCAAGCATGCTGCACCAGATTAAAGTGTAATTGGGAAATATTTAATAAAATTAATAAAAGTTCAAAGTCAATATGCATCTCACAGAGATCCCAGTGTAGTGACCCCATTTCTCTGAGTTAAACAACACTGGCTGCAGTATTTAGGGCAAGTCAGATTTCAGGATCAATCAACCAATATTATTGGTTAAGATTTTATTCTAATGTAATCCATTTTCTAAATTTAGTAAATGAGAAAGGTTACATTTTATTTCATTCTAAATTTTTTAAAGCAACTTTGGGACAAATAAACCTGTACCTTTCTTGTCTTGCCAAAGAAAATCACTATTCACATGTTTATAGAAGGTGTTGTTCTAAAGAAATCCTATTTCTTGCTGCCCAGTGCCACCTATATGGCTGTTTTTATGGGGTAGGCTATAGCAAGGACAAATAAGAGAGAAGAGCAAACTGACAACAGGAAGGGCAGGTCTTATAATTTCCCCAGTAAATCAAAGCTGCATAATGTATAAAACAAAATCTCTCAAATAACCCTATGTACTTCCACTTAAAACTGTTAACATAAAAACAAAAATGGATAGTGGCAGTATGTAATACTAATTCTGTTTAAGATGTCTCCACAATCAATCCAAATAAACAATTTGGATAAAAGACTAAAGTAGTAGAGAAAATAGTTTAGAAAACTGTATCTGGTCTGTTTCAGAAAAGAAACTCAGAAGTCAAAACATGGAGTGGGGAAAATGCTGGGTTTTGGTGTTTATAGGCTCTGTTTTAGAAAACAAACAAGTTACTATGTTGCAAAAAGGAGGAAAATTTGACATTTAAATAGCTCTTTATATTTATGCAATTTTATATATGCTATATCAGCTGATTCTCAAATTACCCCTCTAAGGCAGCCAGTACAATTATTTCTTATTTTGCAGATGAGGAATATTGAGGCAATAAAAGCTCCACTCATTAGCCTACAATTCAGAAGCCATTAAAAGTCAGCTAGGATTTGAATCCTAATCTTTTGACTCCAAATTTGGGGAACCTTCTCTTTACAACTAGAAATGTACTTTTTACAATCATGATCATTTTCCCTTGAACACGGGCTGAGGGAAAGGGAAGAGATAGGTTGTCTTTAAATATATTTGAACCAAAGGCAGCTAGGTGCCTCAGTGGATAGAGAGCCATGCCTACAGATGGGAGGAACTGGGATCAAATTTGACCTCAGATACTTCCTAGCTTTGCGTTCCTGGGCAAGTCACTTCCCAGTGCCTAGCTTTTAGCACTCCTTTGCTTTGGAATTGATACTTGTAAGATACATAAGACAGAAGGCAAGAGTTTAAATTAAAACAAATTAATATATTTAAACCTATTCAAAATTAGGCAGTCTAGTCTAATGTGAAAAAAAAAAAACTGGCCTAAAGTCAGAAGACCTGGATTCAAAAACTAGATGTATGACTATGAGTCTAATTGAACCTTTCTTTATAAAATGAGGATAATATTTACACATTAACTTATCTCATAAAGTTGTTTTAAGGGAAGCACCTTTGAAAACATTAAAGCATTATAAATGGAAGTTATTATTAAAGCTTCTACTTGAGTAAATAGAAAGCACAAATGAAATACGGAAATATACATTTAGCACTAATTAGATAAGTTCTGGGGTTGGGTATGTTTGGGTTTTTTCAGGGGGTGATCTTATATTCATTCAAAGGTTCAAAATTAAGTGCATCACAGTGTCATATTCTAACTTTAGGGAGAAGCCACTATATATGTGTTTCTGTTAAGGCAGAGCCAAAGTCAAGACAAAATAAAATTGGGGGCTTGCAAACAAGGGTGTCTCCTCAAGAGGTACTGGGAAATAGAAAAAGCCTCTAGGGAAAAGATCCAAGGGTTCCTAAAGGGAGTGACTTTAGTATTTGAAGGATATGTAATGCTCCCACTAAGTAAAAACCCCTCTATGACTAAATACTACTGTGGGTGATGAAAGGTGGCTGAAAAAGTTGTCCTTCAGCGAAGATGAGGATGACCCTTTGGGCTTAGATGGCCAGACTGGCCCCAGAAAGGAGAAGCAGAATCTGCTATCACACCCATACTTAAACCTTTCCAGCTTGGTAGGACCCGACTGAGCTTCCATTCCACTGGCATTGCTTTGATAAAGAAGGGTCACCTTATGTTGAAACAGAAAAGCACTTCTGTGATTGGATGTAAGAGATACCCTTGTCCTTTTCCACTTTAACATTTGCTATTTGTCAGTGTAAGACATTCCTTGAAAGAAGTTAAGATCTACATCATGGGGAAACCAACATCCAAGACGGCAGACTGTTGAGACAAAGATTGAAGCACACTTTAATGGAAGCTGGCTACATAAGTGTTAGTAAACAGGACATTCTGGGATGCTCCAAGGGACACTTTTCACAAGAAGTAGCTCCCAAAATGGCATGGTACTAGTATTCAGAGTGTGGTTTGGCTTCCTTGGTCCCACTTCTGGCCCCAGAAGTGGTAGCAGAGCACAGCCTGACCTTCATCCAATGCCCTATGCTCCTCAAAAAGAGCAGACTTCATGCTCTTGTCCATGGTCACTGCACAGGCACCTGGAGCATCTGCTCCCTCCGTCGTGGGTCACAAAAGAACTGGAGTTTCTTGGGGAGCAGTGTCACCTCCACACGCATGGCTTCGTACTCCTCACTGTCAATGCTGAAGGACCCTTCTGTTCCCTATAGAAAAGAGGAATCCCAGAGAAGAGTTCAAATAGTCATAGTACTAGATCAAAACAACATGGCATGGCAGTACAATTGTGTTCCAAAATTCACATGAGGAGGAATGTACCTCAGCACCCTGAGCACGTCATGAAAAAGAGTTTTCTTTCTCACACTCATCTATGTATCCTCCGTCCCCACTCAGGTGGATATAGGTCTGGCCTCAAGTAGAGGGGAGAATTTCTGGAAGTTTGTTACTGTCCATAGGCTACTTTTGACCAGGTATTAGTTGATTCTCTGGAGTTCACTGCAAAGAGATAGTTTTGTTTCTTTATTGCCTATTCTAATTCCTTCAATTTCTTTTTCTGTTCATTGCTATTGCTAGCAGTTCTAGAACAATATTAAATAGTAGTAATAATGGGCATCCTTGTTTCACCCTCAAATGTATTGGGAAGGCTTCCAGCTTATCCCCATTACAGAAAATGCTTGCTGACGGTTTTAGATAGTGCTGTTTATCACTTTAAGGAAAGCTCCTTTTATTCCAATATTTTCTAATATTTTTATAAGAAATAGGTATTGTATTTTGTCAGAGGCTTTTTCTGCACCTATTAAGATACTCATATGGTTTCTGTTACTTTTGTTACTGATTATACCGATTATAACCAGTTTTGACCAGTTATAAAGTTGTATTGTTTCAATTTTTAGGGTTTGTTCTCTAGTTCTAGGATCCTAAAATATAATGAACAAGGGCAGATTTCTCTGATTAATGCCAAGTGCTGGGTACCTAGGAGGAAATACAACTGAGTGATTTCTACTTTATCCAAATTCTTCATGATATAAAAAGCTTCTAAATACTCCCTTAACATTTTCATCTTTCCAGGTTGAAAAACAAAGTCTCCCTCCAATAAAAAAAGGTATCAGCTGTTTGAGGGAAGTACATAGGTCGTGGGAGTCAGAAGGACTGTGTTAAAGTGCTTAGTCTGATATTTATTAGTTCTGATCTTAGACAAGTTAGTTCCATGAGTCCCAATTTACCTGAGGAATAGGCATAAAATAAGTGTATTTACTTAAGTCACACAATTGTGCTAAAATTTTTAAGGTGTTACATTTATAGTATTTTGAAGAAAAGAAGTATTTTCAGCATGCAAAGAACAAAAATGAGACTATAACTTGAAGCTGAGGCAACTCCAACTTTATTTTCATTTGCCGTTGGCACTGATAGGTAGCAAATGAATAAGGGAATTTGGATGATATTGGCTATTTAAAAAAAAAAAACCAATAGAGTTGATAGAACAAAGCTCTCTTCCAATAGGGTATATCCCATGTACCATGCCAAAATCATACAAAATTTCATTACAGACGTCATAATATAGGTAACTTTGTTCCATAACTCTTCAATTATTAGGTGAAACATAAAACATAGAGACATGCATGACAAATGTATTTGCTACCATCAAAGAGGATGTCCAGTGTAGAGTACAAATGGAAGAGGGATTCCCCATTAATGGTATGGTCCTTAAGATCTTTCTGTTTACAGATGCCATTACAATGCGTGCATCAAGCCACTGTAGACCTTAAGATGGGTCAGTTATCATTCAGAAAAAAGCTTTGCATATTAATATAGGAAAACTAAATAGATGAGGATGACTTGTTAAAAGTATGAGGTACAGTTCAATGGTCAGTCTATGCCTCTATTCCAACAGCATAAATGTTATGGACACTGAGGATGGATAGTGAACTCTGCTCAGAACTTTAGGGACACTGGGTAGTGTTTTTAACAAACCTGAGCTTCTCCCACAAACACAGGCCATCTTGTCAGTGTTGTTACACATGATGCTACATAGCAAGTTCATATATATATCGGACAACATCAAGAGACCTACACTTGGGGAAGGGCCTCAGCATGTTGGTGACACCTCACCCCTTCCTCTGTGGAGGGCTTCAGGGAGGCCATGGGTAAGTTATATAGGATAAAGAAGGCATAGATGAATGTAAGAAGTCCCAATTTTAATGAAATTACATGGAATACAGATGAAAGCTATTATTATTACATGTGAGTCAATTTTGAGGTGTAATATTTTTACTGGAGGATAATGAAATGGATGAACCAGAAGTGTTTTAGACAATAATGACAAAGTGTACTTTGTTGTTCCAATAATTCTCTATAATGGAATTCTATGTGACCTGGGGGGGAATTCTTTTAACATGCCGCTTGGTAGAAGGGTCATCTCCCACTATTTTTTTTTTTTATTGTAAACATGATTATAAATTCTCAGCATCTATTGCTGAGGTCCTGAAAGTTCAGGAAAACCTATTTAAAGAAATAAAAATCCCCCAGGAAGCAAATACCAAATCTGACCTTGGAAGTGACTTTTCCTTGTACTCTCTAAGAAAGAGAGAAGGATCTTCAATGATGGAGGCAAGGATCTTTGCAAATGCCTCAATCTCAAGGAAGAATAAGAACGAGAACTTGCATTCCTAGAGTGCTTTATATTTTGCAATGTAATTTTCCTAATAAACAATAACTCTGTAAAAAGGCTACACGTACTATTACTCACATTTAATGGATTAGAACATTCAGGGGGTCCTGCCTTTCTTCACACATCTAGTCAATATCAAGGTTGGAATTTGAATCCAAGTCTTTCAGCCCCAAATGAGTGCTGATTCCATTACTCCATGTTGCCTCAAAGGAGTGAAAAGACAAATGATTGAAGCTTGCTACTGGCAATCTCTTACCTCAGGAAGAACCAATGTACATTGGCTGGCCTGGAGGTACTCGGAGCCTTCAGGATGCAAAAGAGGATCTCTCATCTTCTGACTTCTGTTGAAGTAGGAAAAAGCAAGCTTAGAACTGCCATTAGGAATTTACAGTGCAGTGAAGGAGTAGACTCTGGTTAGAGACAGGGCCCAAGAACACAAAAGCAAAAGAGAGAAAGTTCCCAAACTGAACTGCTACCAGTCAAAGAAAGTCTAAAGTGACCCATCTCCCATTTCAGACACAGACTCTCACTCAGCTCTGGAGACTTAGAAACAGGACAAGTTGCCAAAGCCTCTGTGAGAAAACATGACTGCATTACACCAAGGATTAGTTCCTTATTTCTAAGTGGTATTGCTTCTGTTTATGGCCTGAGTTCTTTAAATAATCTAAAAGGAAAGTTATAAGATGGAATAAAGATGTGTTGTAAACTCAACCTCTCCAGTTTTCATCATTGCTTATGCCACACTTTAATTCTGAATCAAAAGTCAATTTTTATTCTAAATCAAATGTTCATCTGAGAACTGCTAAGAATACCATATACCATATAAACATAAATCTACAAATGCTTTCATCTGTATTGTAATAATGGGAAATCACATTTATATAATGCTTTAAGATTTACAAATAACACTGAAGTGAATTGTCCAAACACCTTCACTTTACAGATGGGGACATAGAGGCTTAAGGAGATTAAATGATTTGTCCAGGGTCATGTTGCATCAAGTGCCTTCAACCTCTCATTTGGGCAATTGTTATATCCTTCTGACTTCTTCAATCTATCCTCCTCAGAGCTGCCAAGCTCTCATCAATAGGGAGTCCAGTGGCTCCTTATTATCTTTAAGGTCAAATTTAGCTTGGTATAGTGTAGACAGCAAAGGCTCTGGAGTTGGACCTGAGTTCATATCTTGCCTGTGGTGGTTACTCCTTGAATATAACCTTAGGGAAGTCACTTAGCTTCCCCAGGTCTCAGTTTCTAACTCCAATGCTGTTTCCCATTGAATGAGGTGGTAATTTCTCATCTTCACATTAATATGATAGAAAAATTCAATGTCTGAGTCTAGTACTCCATCTAAACTAAATGGTCATCAAATCCCCCAAATCAACTAGGCAAGTCAAAGGCAGAAGCACTAAATATGAAATTCTTTAAGAGATGGCGAAAAGATAAAAAGTGTAAGAGTATCAATTTAATGTTTATTTCTGAGTCTTTTTGCTATAATATTAGATCTTTAAATGTAAAAAGCCTTCACTAAATAAAAAAAAAATTCTGAAGCACTCAGATATTATTCTATCTTTTCCACTATTGATTATTCAGATGCACTGGATGCTATTTCCCTTGTAGTTAGCCAAAAAAATAAATAAATAAACAGATATTTTACCTAATAAGAAATAACACATGCAAAAAACTGGTTAACAGATCTTGAATCTCTTCTGCTATAGGGTCACTAGCCTGTGGGCAGATAAACAAGGCATTGTATGATATATACAACCTAGGCTGAAAGCCTGGATCTCAGGAGAAAGTGTTTCAGGGAAATCATGTAATGACTTAGTAACTCTTGGGAAGCAAATAATCTTAAAATCTGAATGGTAACTATGGAGGGGACAGGGATGAAGGGGATAACAGAAAAATAGGAGAAACCAGAACAGGGGACAGAAATCTGACAAATTCCGGCAGAAATCTTGTGACTTTAAGAAAAGGGGAAATATTTCTTTCTTACCAGTAAAGACAATGTAGATGTGACATTGTAGTTGAAATACAGGTTCTGGCTTAGTAATCTTAGATTTCTTACCAAACTAATGACCCTTTGAGTACAACCCTGACTAAAAGAATTCAAATATGAAAACCAAAAAAAAATCTCTTAAACCCTTTCTCTTTTTCAATATTCTTCTTCTAATTAAGTAAAACACATAATTATATGAGTAATACTTCAAGACAACAAAGATACAAATTGAGGATAAATTATATTTTCTTTAGCCCTTCTAAATTAATTTAGAATCAGAATTTTGGAGCTGTAAGGACCTGAAGACCTTCTCATCCCCCTACTTCCCTATTATCTTACAGATAAGGATATGGAAACTCAGAAATGTTCATTATTTTCTCAAGATATATAGTAGCAGAATGAAGAGAAAACCTGGGACTCCTGGCTCTTTGGCTCAAACTATGCTGTGGATTTTAAGTGGAGATCATAAAAGCAATGAAGCCTTTCTTGATAAGAGGGAGTGGCCATAAAAAAGGAGAACTGATTCCACAAGCCAGATGAAAAGGAGTCTTGGTATAAAATATGGCCTGTCAAACTTTTCTCATTTAAAACCATATGATTCTTCATGTCTTTTAGAAAGTAATGCACTCTCTCTCTCTCTCTCTCTCTCTCTCTCTCTCTCTCTCTCTCTCCTTCCTTTTTTTTTTTTTTTAAATTTTTTTTTTAAACCCTTAACTTCTGTGTATTGGCTCTTAGGTGGAAGAGTGGTAAGGGTGGGCAATGGGGGTCAAGTGACTTGCCCAGGGTCACACAGCTGGGAAGTGTCTGAGGCCAGATTTGAACCTCGGACCTCCCGTCTCTAGGCCTGACTCTCAATCCACTGAGCTACCCAGCTGCCCCTTCGCCTTCCTTTTTTTAAACAATGCCTATATCTTTTTTTTAAACCCTTACCTTCTGTCTTATAATCCACTGAGCCACCCAGCTGCCCCCCATGACTATATCTTTTGCTGGAAGAGTGGCTAGACAGCTAACTTCAGAATCAGAAAGACTCATGTTCAAAGGGCCACCACTGACATATGCTGGCTATGTGACTCTGGGCAAATCATTTAATCTTTCAGTGTCCTAGGCAACTCTCTAAGACTAACTTGCAGAAAAGCTGCAAAAAGTATCATTTTCTCACCTGAGAGTTCTCTTTATCAATGAAATCACAGGTCTAAGATCTATCCCTCTTTACCTATTTCTGTCTTCACAGGTCCTAGTAAAGATAAAACACCCCTTTTTGGAGGAGCCCAGCAAGACCCATGATTCTTTCTTCCAATCCCCTAAAAAAATCCACAAACACACAACAGAACCATACCATCACAGTGATCTACTCCTGTCCTTAAGTTGTATAAGATAAAGCCTGACACAACAGAATTAATTGATCAGATGAGAAGATTAGTCCTGTCTCTAGATGACAGACTTAGAAAAGATTTTACCATCATCTGGCCTCAGTGACAATACCTACAATAGAAATTGTAGCTTCTGTCAATTGTTTGGGAAAGCAAAAAGCATTTTTCACTGGCAACATTTACAGCAGATAAAACCAAGGCTGTACCTGGGATCTGAGAATTCTGCACTGACTGCAGGATGGAGCTCACTCAAGGGAGGCCCTCCTGGCTACACTGCTGAGGGTCGTGAATACAACAGTAACCATGGGGACCCTGCCACAGCTGAATGTACTTCTCCCTTCTACAGGCAGTAGAGGGAGCACTGAGAATGAAAACTAACCAAGTGGCAGGGAAAGCCTAGCCCAGGAACACTAGCTGCAATCAAGACCAGCAGTTCTGCAGTGGAAGCTCAGGGAAGGTTTTGAGATCCAAGGGCCAGGCAGGGCTCAAAGAATCTTCACAAGGCCTTTTCTAATCTCTAGCAGCTGGTGTCTTCTACCTCTGCTCCCCCCTTCCCCCCAAGTTCTCTTTTATCTACTTGGTATGTTTTACATATACAGAGGCATGGTGCCTTCTCTGTTGGAACATAAGCTCCAAGAAGAGACCTAAGGCAGGGACATGCTTTACTTCTGGCTTTATGTCTACAGTGCCTAATGAAACCCCTGGTTCAAAGCAGGCATTTACTAAATGCTTGATCATTGATTGATTAAAATCCTGAGAAATGAAAAAGGAAAGATGGCCATTAAATTCTCTCATTTTCCTTGTGGGTTAAAAGATAAAGCTAGTATGAAGTACATATGATTTGCCCATAAAGGAAAGAAAGTAGAGAAGCCTCAAGGTGGTGGTGGAGGAACCATGCAACTTAGTCCAATCTGAAAAGTTAGCCTGAAATCCAAGTCAAAGAAAAAAAGACATCTCCTTCACCAGATGGTGTATTTTAATCCTCAAATAGACAGTGGTGAATTTGGAGGGCGCTGAGAGTCCCAAGCCTAACACCTCCTTCACTCCCCAAACCAGTCTTTTCTTTTGTACTTACCCTATACTTATGAAGTCACTTTTACTGACTGTATCTGGCTCAATGCAAATGTTCATAAAATCTTCTGTGCCCTGAGAAAGAGAGTCAAAAAACTCTTATTAGTGTTTCTCACAGTGCAGCTAATAGAATTTAGCCTGGATGTTATCCCTAGATTGTTAATGACCAAAGGGGTTCAATTCAATTCAGTAAGGCTTTAATAAATGTCAAATGTAAGGAATGCCTTATTTCAAGGGAAGGAAGAAGATAAGAAGTTTAGACAGGAAATGGTTCTTGTTCTCATGGATCTTTCAGTCTGGTAGGCAGAGGCTCACGTTCTAACGCTGAGAAACTACTGTTTGTGGCTTCTTTCTTTAGAGATTCTTATTTTCACTTTTGCTTTCCTGATTCTTAGGCCAATCTAGTCACTTTTATGCCACAGTAATGTTTTTTAGATTCTCCATTTTTACTGATGCCATTATATAGACAGCCACATACAAGGTGTACAATGTAACTTATAAGAGGAAAGAAATGATGTCTGAGGATGTGTTTGGCTTTTTCAGGCCTCTTTTTCTACAACCTGCAGGTAATAAATTCATGGGAATTCAATGGCCAGTAGTGGAAGCCTAGCTCTCTCTGTGTGAAACAATTCCAGTCACCATAATATAGAGTAGGCCTATGGTCTACTTTCTTCTAGTTAACATATTGTTTGAGTGACCCTTAGTTTAATTCCTGTTTACCTATCCCAAGTTAGTTGGGAAGTATTTAGGAGGTCATCATTTATAACAAGGCTATAACAATAACCACAACAATAATAATTTATATTACCCTTTAAAGGTTTGCAAAGTGCTTTACATATATGACTTCATTTGAGCCTACTAAGAACCTCTGATATAGATATTGTTATTTCCATTTTACAGATGAGGAAACTAAAGGCTTAAATAAGTGACTTGCCCAGGGTAATGTAGCTCTTGACAATCTGGTTCAGAATTTGACCCTTATGCAGTAACTTGTTTTCTTTGAACTCTAGGTCCTTGCCTGTTTGACCCAAGATATCCAACTGAACCATCCAATCCCATTCACTCCTATGGAACACAACCTTTTACTCACCTAACCTATAAAACCTGATGTATTCCTATATCATTAGACTCCTAGTCTTGATTCTTCCTGACCAGCCTGAATGCTTTAGGCTGACAAAAGCTTTGATCAGGAATGGTGGGTCTCATGAAGTGGGAGATGGCTCTCTGCTTCTATTGGCAATTGCTATAGCAGAAATGACAAGACTGGGATGGTGTCTAGAATCACCAGTGAAGCCTCTCTACCCAGCAGCTTTGAGATCGTGACATTACACATCAGATTTAACAAATATCACTGAGCTTTGCAATGGCAATTTATAATCTGTTCACAATGGCAACTTGGGCAGAACCACAAGTTCACTATCAGCTCTGCTTGAGAGGCTAGGAGAATGGTGACAGAGTACTCAGGAATATTTAAAACTTAAGCTGCACTGACTTGTTTTACTTTTTGTGATTAATCAGCTTTTCTTAGATAGTTTATACAAGAATGGCTATTACATCTTCACCCTAGGACTCTTCTCCTCTTCCTCTGCCTAATTTTAACTTAAGATTCAAATTACAATTAAGGTTCAAGTTATTATAAACAAACAAATGTGTTGTCTAGATCTTGATGACACCTCTCTTTCTCCTCAGATTCTAATACCAAACATTTATAAAGGTAAAGACAAATATGATAAAAAGTGAAAACATCCTCTAAATGGTTATGTAGCACATCCAGATAGAAATAGGATTATTTTCTACTCTTCCCTACTCTGCTCTTCTACTCTTTATATGATTAACTTGTTTTATTCAACAAAAGTGTTCAATTCTTTAAAATGTTAGTATCCTGGGGGCAGCTGGGTGGCTCAGTGGATTGAGACCCAGGCCCAGAGATGGGAGGTCCCGAGTTCAAATCTGGCCTCAGACCTTCCCAGTTGTGTGACCCTGGGCAAGTCACTTAACCCCCACTGCCTAGCCCTTACCATTCTCTTCTGCCTTAGAAACAATATACAGTATTGTTTCTAAGACAGAAGGTAAAGGTTTAAAAAAAAATTAGAAAAAAGAAAAGTTAGTATCTGTTGAAAGCTACTTCTTCATCTCCAGATAATCTGATAAGGATGGTTTAGTTGATAAGAAAGTAGGGGACACGGGGGGACGATCCTGATTGTTAACTCATAGCTGGCTTCTCCGAAGTGCCATTGAGTCACAAGTTTATTGTATATGAAAATTCAAAATCCCTTTCACCCAGAAGAACAGGGAGAGTTTTACAGCTGCGCAGAAATTGCAATTACCTCTTAGACAATACACAGAGGCTTCAGAAGCTTCAAGGTGAAGACAAGAACCAGGCTGGACTTTCAGCTACCTGAGTATAAGCAAGCTAAGTCTGGGAATATTTTGCTAGGTTGGGAAGTCCCTGAATTTTCGGCCTTGACTATCTCAAACTACTTTTGAAATCCAGCAGCTGTATTCCTGACCAAAGGTGGGAATGTTAACCTCTTGACTGTTGGTTTGCTAAGGACTTGAATTTTTCCAATAAGACTATAATGCTTTTCCAATAAGAAAAGGTGTGGATCATAAAAGAGGTCAAAAGAGGAGTCAAAATTTTTATCTTAGATAGCCCATCCTGTCTGGCTCTGATTAGCAGAATAGCTTTTGATGGGATCCAGATAAAAGTATCTATTTGAGACTCTGTTTCTCTTATTGGCCTCCCACAAGTATCCTGATCATGCTTTCCTCCACTCTTTGTCTGTACCTGCCAATTTATGGAAGGGATAACTAGTTTGGGACATCACTGGGTTTTTTTGCATGTGAGTCATCTATGATGCTAATAGATCCATCCATCACATCAAGTGACACAGAGGACATGCTTTTTCTATTAGTTCACCAATATAAAAAAAAACCAAGGTACTTTAACAATAATATTGGAACTTTCTAAACCAGTGACTTTTAATATTCAATCTATGACCTTGGACTGGATCCAAAATACAAATCACATAAAATTATGTTTTAAAATTTATACTGACGAGAGTAAATTGATGGGGCTGATAGTCCACAAGGCCTTATGCTCTGTCAAAGTGATCTCAAGGGCAGAAAAACTGAAGACAACTGCTCAAAACCAGTGTTTTCAGGGTCAAATTCTTTACTAGAATCCAAGAAACTTGAAAACAAACATATGAAGCACTATAGTATGGTAGGAAGATAATCGGAATGGAAATGAGTTGATTTGAATCCTGGAAACAAAGCTACTTAAGAAACCTCACCTCCTTGGGCCTCAGCTTTGTCATCTAGAAAATGAAGAAATTAAATTCCAGGTTCTCTGAGGTTTCTTTCATATCTGACATTCTGTGACTCACTGGCATCTCATCATCCCCTCAGTCTGCCCTGTTCTCCCCTCCTGATTGCTATCCTTTATCCCTTCACTCATTTACATGGCACAAATCAAAACACTTGAGTTGCAGAAAAACCAATGACAGAAAATTGTGATTTATAATATGACCCTCTTACCGTCAGGTCAGGTTGACTGTTCCGGGTCGTGATGGATAACTCCAGGGTGGACAACTGCACTTCGTTCCAGACCTCTGGCTCTCTCTTCTGGGGGATGGCTGCGTGAATCCATTAGGCACAGGTCAATTACTTCCATTAGTGTTCCACTACTACCAATGCAAAATAAATGACTGGGGCCATCAGCTGCTCAGCTCCACTTAATTCTGCCTCCCCAGTCTTTCTGCTCACTCTCTACCTCTGCTTTATTTATTGCATACCTCTTAATACACAGAGGAGAGCCAGGACCAAGGTGGAAGATCCATGCAGGAAACATTCTAACCAAGAGCAGCAGCAAAATGAATAGAGAACCTCCATTCTTTTCCATGCAAAAAAGGTTCTTAATAACAAGCATTGGGCATTGGGCAGTTCTGAATCCTGGCATTACTGGAAGAAGAGGATGAACCAAATGACCTTTGAAGGGATCTTTTACTCTATTTGTATCCCTCACCCCCAGTATAATGCCTGGTACATAGTGGACACATCATAAATGCTTGTTAATTGATTGGAGAAACTGTTTGAGGGCAGTTTTAATAGTGAGGGTATCCCAGTCCTTTCAATATCCTGCTCACCATTCTGAGAACGTGTCCAGTATGATGCAAGCCTTCGAAATATTCTCTTGTATAAAGCAGGCCTAGGAGGCTTCTCTTCAGGTTCACTGGGTGGTCTCTCAGTGGGTCCCACATACATGATGGAGGCCTGATGTGTCTGAGGCCATTCCTAAATTAACATGAAGATTAAAAAAAATGTTGCCAATTTCAACTTCTGGGAGATGTTAGGCAGTGAAATAAGATTTGTCTAGCTATGTCCTGGAAAGCTAACAATCTCTCTTTCCTCCCTGTGAAATTTGTGTCCGTACACAAAATCTGAAGACTGAATGCTTAGAGCTAACTCTTCATCACAAAGAGATTTAAGAAATTTTTCCTTTGGACCAACAACTTAATGCTTGCCAGACTTTCCTTTTAGAAAGTGAAAACTATGAAGGTTATACACCAAGAAAACAACAAACAAATAGTACTAAGCATGTAGAGTGAGCCATTCCATAACAAACACAAAATTCAGTTATACAGATGCTGATAAAAACATAACTATTAAGTTATATCAACAATATTTAATTGAAGGTTATTCATTATGATCAGGTGGGAGATGGTTCAATATTAGGAAAATTATCCATATAATTGACCATATTAACAAGCAAACGAACAAAAATGACATGATTTTCTCAACAGATGCAGAAAAAGCCTTTGACAAAATACAACACTCATTCCTAATGAAAATACTAGAAAGTATAGGAATAGAAGGCCCTTTCCTAAAAATATGAAACACTATATATTTAAAACCATCAGCAAGCATCATATGCAATGGGGATAAATTAGAAGCCTTCCCAATAAGATCAGGAGTTAAACAAGGATGCCCACTATCACCTCTCTTATTTAACATGGTACCAGAAACACTAGCAGTAGCAATTAGAGAAGAAAAAGAAATTGGAAGTATTAAAATAGGCAATGAGATCAAGCTATCACTCTTTGTAGATATGATGATCCACTTAAAGAATCCTAGAGAATCAACTAAAAAGCTAGTGGAAATAATCAAATTGCAGGATACAAAATAAACCCACATAAGTCATCAGCATTCCTATATGTATTTCCAACACATCCGGACAGCAAGTGTTAGAAAGAGAAATTCCATTTAAAATCATCCTAGACAACATAAAATACAAGACAAACACAGGAATTATAAGAACACAACTACAAAACACTTTCCAAACAATTAAAACTAGATCTAAACAATTGAAAAAACATTAATTGTTCATGGGTAGGACAAGCTAGCATGATAAAAATGATAATCCTACCCAAATTAATTTACTTATTCAATGCCATAACTATCAAACTACCAAGAAACATTTTTACTGAATTAGAAAAAAACTATAACAAAGTTCACTTGGAAGAACAAAAGATCAAAAATATCAAGGGAAATAATGAAAAAAAATGTGATGGGGGGGAAGGGGTGCGTGGACCTAGCAGGAACAGATCTTAAACTATACTATAAAGTAGTGGCCATCAAAACAATATGGTACTGGTGAAGAGACAGAAGGGAGGATCAGTGGAATAGACTTGAGGTAAACGACCTCAGTAAGACAGTGTATGATAAACCCAAAGATCCCAGCTTTGGGGACAAAAATCCACTATTTGAAAAAAATTGCTGGGAAAATTGGAAAACAGTTTGGGAGAGATTAGGTCTAGACCAACGTCTCACCCTATACCAAGATAAATTCAGAATGGGTGAATGACTTGAATATAAAGAAGGAAACTTTAAGTAAATTAGGTGAACACAGAATGGTATACTTGTCAGATCTCTGGAAAAGGAAAGATTTCAAGACCAAGCAAGAGCTAGAAAAAAATTACAAAATGTAAGATAAATAATTTTGATTACACTAAATTAAAAAATTTTTGTACAAACAAAACCAATGCAATCAAAATTAGAAGGGAAGCAACAAATTGGGGAAAAAATCTTTTTAGCAAAAAACTTGGACAAAGGTCTAATTACTCAAATATATAAGGAGATAAATCAATTGTACAAAAAATCAAGCCATCTTCTAATCAATAAATGGGCAAGGGACATGAATGGGCAATTTTCAGATAAAGAAATCAAAACTATAAATAAGCACATGAGAAAGTGTTCTAAATCTCTAATAATTAGAGAAATGCAAATCAAAACAACTCTGAGGTATCACCTCACACCTAGCAGATTGGCTAAAATGACAGCAAAGGAGAGTAATGAATGTTGGAGGGGATGGGCCAAAATTGGGACATTGATGCACTGCTGGTGGAGTTTGTGAGCTGATCCAACCACTCTGGATGGCAATTTGGAACTATGCTAAAAGGGCTTTAAAAGACTATCTGCCTTTTGATCCAGCCATAGCACTGCTTGGATTATACCCCAAAGAAATAATAAGGAAAAAGACTCGTACAAAAATATTTATAGTCGCACTCTTTGTGGTGGCAAAAAATTGGAAAATAAGAGAATGTCCTTCAATTGGGGAATGGCTGAACAAATTGTGGTATCTGATGGTGATGGAATACTATTGTGCTCAAAGGAATAATAAACTGGAGAAATTCCATGTGAACTGGAATGACCTCCAGGAATTGATGCAGAGCGAAAGGAGCAGATCCAGGAGAACATTGTACACAGAGACTGATACACTGTGGTATAATCGAACATAATGGACTTTTATACTAGCAGCAATGCAAGGATCCATAGCAAGGCTGAGGGATTTATAAGAAAGAAAACTAGTCACATTCAGAGGAAGAACTGGGGGAGGAGAAACACAGAAGAAAAACAATTGCTTGAACACATGGGCTAATGGGAATATTATTGGGGATGCAGGCACTAAACAATAACTCTAGTCCAACTATCAATAATATGGAATTAGGTCTTAATCAACGATACATGTAAAACCCAGTAGAACTGTGTGTCGGCTGGGGTGGGGTGGGGTTTGGGGGAAATGGAAAGAACGTGACACATGTAACTATGGGAAAATATTCAAAATTTTTTAAAAATTTAAAAAATAAAATATATAGGATTAAAAAGAAAACCAATTATATTGAAATATGTTGAAATATATATATATATATATAAAGTTCACTGGGTCCAGGTTAGGAACCTCTGATATAAAACCATCTGTGACTATATCTTAAGAAAAGTATCTATTTGTAACTATCAATAATATGGAAATAGGTCTTGATCAATGATACATGTAAAGCCCAGTGGAATTGTGTTGGCTATGGGGGGGAGGGGTGTTCTGGGGGAGAGGGAAAGAACATGAATCATGTAACCATGGAAAAATATTCTAAAAAAATTTTTTTAAGTGTTTATTTCTAACCAGACTTTACAATCTAAAAATCCAGTTAGTTATCTTGATTCTTCCTTCACCATCCTACAAAATGCATTTATCCTTTTGCTAATATATAATAGTAATAATATGTCTTCCACTTGAGATCTGTTCATAATATACAGTTAAAGAGATATACTTCTAAACACAAATACAAGTAAACAAGTCTGTCTAGGTACATAGTCCCTGTTTTGGAGATGTAGACTCATATATATTCAGTTCCACTAAAGAATGAGATGAAATATATCCCATTTAACCCTATTTCCCTTTTCTACTACAAACAAAACAAAAAATGTGTACAACATATAAAAATGCAATGTCCTTGTAATTGTAATTTTTCATGTTTTGTGTTTTACTTGCCTTAAGAGAACTAAAAAAGTGAGCAGCTTTGGTCTTTAATGGTCCAAGATACCAGTACCTGAAAAGAGTTGAGATGAAATTCTGATTAGAAAATTAAGTGATCAGCAACATTTCCAAAAGTTTGATCCATCTGATCTGTATCATTCACAATATAAATATAAATGTTTGTATCCTCAAATACTTAGTGATAAGTACCTTAGGTAATATAGAGATAAGAAGAGAATACCTAGATCTAAGATAAGAAAATGAATTTGTGTCAGTATAAAAGAAATGCTTCTTTTCCTGGCATGTATGGGTCAATAACAGAGATTTCTGCATGATGAGCGGTCAGTCCATCTAATGTCTGTGAGGAGGAGGGAAACCCCCTGTGGAAGAGTGATGGGAGGATATGGTCAAAAGTGGCAGAGAACAGAAAGGGTTGGATGGGTTGTGAAATGAACCTTAAGAACCCCGAGAACTCAGATCCACTAAAGTATTTAGAAAAGACAGTATTGTCTCTGTACAGGAAAGCAAGCCCATTAGGATTATGCTACTAATACTAATATACTGGCATGTGGGGCTGAGCAATAGTATAAAATGGTATGTAAGTAGTAAATTTTTATATGATGAGTTGCTAGGGATAGGTGACCAGTACCAGGGTTTGAGACATTCCCAAGGTAGAACCTTAAAGTTCATAAATAACTGATTTTTCACTTTACTTTATATGTCCTTGATATAATTTGACAGACATTTATTGAGTCCCTAAAAGTGCTCAGAATTGTGCCAACTACTGTGGATACAAGAGAAATATGTGGCTTGATTCCTGTACTTGAGGGAAATTATAATCATGTCAGGGAGGTAACAAACATAAAATAACAGAACAACACTGGACAGTACATGATTGTGGGAGAAGTTGCCAAAGTTCCCCCCACCTCCCCAATGAACTCCAGGCATAGACTTCAGCTATTTTATCATGTGAGTGCTCACTTTGGCAGCCCATATACATATTTTATTATATGTGGGCCAAAGGACAAGCTGCAGCAGCTTTTGTCCTTCAGTGTTGTATTCTCACTTCTTATTGGGACCAAAAAGGAGAGGAGAGTAGAGGCCTGGGAAAGTTCTCCTCTCTGTTTGGTCCAACCAGCAGATTTCTCCGAGTTAAGTGAGAACAATTCTATTCAGACGATAATGCCCTGATCTACTTCCTATAGTAAAGAATACAAATTTTTTCCAATAGCATACTGTCCTTTTTGTATAACCACTTGTGTTTCATAAATAACTGTCTTTCTTTTCTTCGTTTCACACAATGATACTATAACTAATGTTTAAATTGTGAATGCTGTCCTAAAAATCTGTATGTAAGGAGATTCTTATGTCATGCATTGGGTAGACTATGGTCTCTTTTGCAGTCTGCCCTGGCCTGCTAGAATAAATGGCTACTGGTTTCTCTCTTGAGTTCTTCCTGCTATTATGTGACTGAACCTGACCTTTAGAATCCAGATAGGGAGTGATGACCCTTTTGGGTCTCTAAAACATCCCACTACATGATAAAGGACTAAAATAAATATAATCTAGTACCAAGACATCATATAGACACTAACTTCCAAGGGTTTTGAGAAGGGAAGGGCAATACAAGCTTTAAGTTATTGGGAAGGGCATAAAGAAGAAAGAGGAATCTGAGATAGTTCTAGAAGAATAAGATTTAGAAAGGAAGATGAGCTCAGAGAGCATTATAGTCTGGGGTCAGAGCATGAGAAGAGGTATGGATTCAGAAATAAGGCCAGAGATAAGTATACATATTCAGTTTGAATAATGATTAACATATGCAAGGAATAGTGAGGCTAAATCCTCACAAGAAGTATTAGCCCTTAAGAAGGTTATAGTCCATTGAGGAATAATAAGAGATATGATCAAGTAAGTAGGATATGGCTAGACTATGGGAAGTCTTTAATGCCACCTCAGATTCAGGGCCAGAATGAGGAGTTATGCCATGTTCTATTAGGGAATGGAAAGCTATTAAAGTTCTTAATCAGGAGAATGATATGACCTCCACTGATAAGAAAGAGCACTGAACTTCCCTTAATTCCTCAACAGGAAAATTCTCCAGGTTATATGGTTTGCTTCCTACAAAAATTCTATTTCTTCAGCTGCAGAACAGATAAAGTCTCTTCATTTACCTGCTGTCCAAATGGAATTAGCTCACCCCCATTCATAGTTAAAACTCTAGCCACCAGAGATAATGTCATCCCCACCTCCCTTAGTGGGAAGGGGAGATGAGTTACCCACACGTGACAATAAGTAACAAATCAAGAACAAGGGACTGCCCTTTGGGCAGTCCAAATCAATGTAGAGGCTGCCATTTGTCCACTTGAATTAGAGGTGGACCCACAGGAAGTGACGAAAGACACTTTCTCTTCAAGTATGTTGGCAACTTCCTGTTGAAGCAGTTTGCACTTTGAACTTGATGCTGAAGGATCTCTGCTGAGACCTCAGGCAGCTTCCCCTCTGAAATGTCATGTGGGTAAGTTAGGCTGACTTCCTTGGCCTACCTTGGCCTTTCCAGAGTCCCTGCCTCAAGGAGGCTTCTTGCCTCTCTGATTGCTAAGGCCATGTGGCATGTAGCCTAGTTTAATTAGCCTTTTAATCCCCTCTCCGACTGGGCCTGCAGAGGCCTCTCCCTCTATTTCCCTACCTTCTACCTTCCTAATTGTAAATAAACTACCATAAAACTGATCCTGACTTGGATCTATTTTAATTATGTAATCAATCTGAATTATTGATTCCTGGTGGCCACACCTTAAATATATATCTATATAATATCTAATTTATAAAATTAACACTGCTGAGGTTTCTAATTTCTAAATTGCCTGGTCCCCTCGTGTTCCAGTATCTGTGACTTAGCATCATGCTATTCAATAGGCTAGGAAACCAGTTCTATCAGCCTGTTTCTTTCCATTGAACAAACAGGGCATTTCAATTGGTGGGTAGACAGTCCCATTTAAGAGGTTAAACTGGATATCAAGCAGTGTCCTGAAGTGCACTGATCAGTGCTGTCACCAGATGCAGCCTGGCTGCATTCCCAGCCAAGTCTCTAGGACATTTGCACTACTTTGGTGATGAATACATCTGGCATTTGCACCACTGGTCCTCTCAGACATTTCTCAAAAAGACTACCAATGGGTATTCTCTGTGGTGAGTTGTTGAAATTTGAAGGTTTTTTAAAATAAGAAAAAAATAAAATTGTAGCACAGGTACTAATAAGAGGATGAACAACAATGATATGGATGATGTGCAGAACATAACAATACTCCCATTACCAAATAGGATAAGCTCCAACTAATACTTTACTATGACAGACTTTATGTCTAGTTCACTATTCAGTTCAATTCAACAGGCAAATACTTAAATACTTTTGTTGTTATTCTTCAGTCCTTTCAGTCATGTCTGACTCTTCATGATTCCATTTGGGATTTTCAGGGCAAAGAAACTAGAGTAGTTGGCCATTTCCTTTTCTAGCTCATTTTACAGGTAAGGAAACTGAGGCAAACACAGTTAAACTAATTGCCCAAGGTCATAGAGCTAGTAGGTCTCTGAAAATGGATTTGAAAATAGGAAGATGAGTCTTCCTGACTTTATCTACTGTGCCACCTAGCAGTCACAGGCCTCAGCATGCTTGACCTGTGAACGCACAAAGCAAAGACCAGAGGCCCTACCCAAGCTCAAGGCTAAGTTACAAGTCCAAGGGCAAGGCAGTCCACAATGAGCCTGTCTTGATCAAGCCCAGAGTGAGACCAAAATCCACTGCCCAAGTTTGAGGCTAGACACTGAGCTGCAGTACAGATAGTTTACAGTGCTCTGAGCTCTGCAAGCCATCAGCAGTCCTGGGGGTGACCGAATCAGCAGTGGGATGTAGTTTCAGAGCTCCCAACCTACAGGCCATCATGCTACCTTGGAAGAACTAAAACTTGCAGAAACCAAGAAATAAGGCTAAGGATAGCATTAAGGAAGAACTGAAGTTTCAGAGAGTGCACCCTCTACCCTGAGAACAGAGTCCACCTTTAAGATAAAAATGAAAGTCAAGAAAAAGTCTGGGAAAGTGAGCAAACATCACCCATCAGTATAAAAACAAGACTTGACATATGAAGGGCACAACAGTTATGGCTCCAAACTCTGACATTCTCACCCTCATTAAACTGTGAGTCTACTATCTTCCTCAAATATCACTGACCCAGTGTTAATAAGAAGTTCTAATCATCTCTGCATTAAAGATAGATAGTATTCCCAAAAATAACCTCTACTCCTACAATTCAAACAAAACTCAACATAGAAGTCTGTCAAACTGGGTGAAAAGAAATTTCACAAAACACAAAACGAAGTATTGTATCTCTAAAACCCTAAATGAATAGAGAATATGTGTGTATGCGCGTGTATGTGTGTATGTGTATACATATATTTAAACTGGCATCATCACTCAATGAAAACTCTAATGAAGAGAATACAAAGAAAGAAAAATCACATATTCATAAAATAAAATATTACTTGCTAATTTTGACGCCTGCATCTCTGTAGGATCCCCATCTGAGGCCAGATAATGCAAACACAGGCTGTTCCTTTTCTCCCTGGAAGTTAACAGAAAAATAATGTTAATGATTCCAACAAATGCAATCATACTAACAATTTTTCATTAAAACTTTTTAAGCATCATTTAAAAATTGTGGATTCAAAATTCTCTTCTACTCCTCCCCCATTGAGAAGGCAAGCAAAAGACATATTACACATATGAAGGCATTCAGCTCCTATTTCCATATTAGCCATAATATAATTTTACTACATGTTAGTATACAGGAAGTATTCTTGATTTTTTAAACCATTTAAACTAAAATATTAAAATCCTTTAAAATTTTTAAAGAAACAAAACAGAGGGGGCAGCTGAAAGGCTCAGTGGATTGAAAGCCAGCCCTAGAGGTGGAAGAGGTCCCAGGTTCAAATGTGGCCTCAGATATTTCCTAGCTGTGTGACCCTGGGCAAGTCACTTAATCCCCACTGCCTAGCCCTTACTGTCCTTCTGCCTTAGAAACCAAGGCAGAAGGTAAAGATTAAAAAAAAAAAAGGGAAAGAAAATAAACAAGACAGATTATGCTCTATACAATGACAAGTCTCAAAACTGCTGCTTAAGTAATACTTTTCAAAAGCGTCAATCTTTGGCCATTCTAACCCAGGAATCTGCTGACATCGAAGTGTTGCTACCTGTGTAACTTACCCCCCATTCATAGTTAAAACTCTAGCCACCAGAGATAATGTCATCCCCACCTCCCTTAGTGGGAAGGGGAGATGTTACCCACACATGACAATAAGTAACAAATCAAGGACAAGGGACTGCCCTTTGGGCAGTCCAAATCAATGTAGAGGCTGCCATTTGTCCACTTGAATTAGAGGTGGACCCACAGGAAGTGACAAAAGATGCTATCCTTCAAATATGATGGTAACTTCCTGTTGAGGAGTTCGTGCTTTGAATTTGGTGCTGAAGGATCTCTGCTGAGACCTCAGGCAGCTTCCCCTCTGAATTGTCACGTGGGCAAGTTAGGCTGGCTCCCTTTTGCCTACCTTGGCGTTTTCAGAACCTCTACCTCAAGGAGGCTTCTTTGCCTATAATTGCTAGGCCTTGTGACTAGTAGCGTAGTTTAATTAGCCTTTTAACCCTCTCTCAGTCCGGACCTCTGCCAGCCTCTCCCTCTCTCTATTTCTTTTCCTTCTACCTTCCCAAAATTGTAAATGAACTACCATAAAATGCATCCTGACTTTGGTCTATTTTAATTATGGAATCAATCTGAATTTGGTTGATTCCTGGAGACCACAATTTTCCCTCTTACATACCAAAGATTCTAAAGCAAAAAAAGTTTGTATGATATATGCTAATTTATGTAGAAATTAGGAGTTGATTTTATTGTTTCTTTTCTCTCATTTACTTTATATAAGGGCAAAGTTGATTTGAGTCTGCCACCTTTATCAGTCTAAGAATTTGTAAATGAGATCAGAGAACTAGCACAATAGTTTCTCAGAAAGACTAGCCATGATGATTGTCCTGTTACCTGTTTGGGATTGGTGGCACAGTCCTGGTTTCCTGTATTCCTAAGTTCTTAGATCCTTGGAAGAGGGGTGGGAGAGGGATCTGTGCAGATGCCCATAATTCCTGATGGGTTTTGAAAGGGCTTTTTGCTCTAAGTGCTACATGGTAAACATCTCCAGTTTCAAATGTAGTCTGAAGATCAAGGAAGGTAGAGTAAGATGTGATGGGTAGCTAGCCCGGAATGCTTTAGAGAGGAAGAAGGATGGGCTATGGAAAAGCTGCCTGGAATGATATGACTCCAGAGAAAATAAAGTCTCTAATAACTAGGATTAAAAAAAAGTTAAGATAAAAAAAATCATATTTTATTTTCCCAAATACATGTAACAACAATTTTCAACATACATTTTCTGAAATTATAAGATTCAAAATGTCTCCCTCTCTTCCCTCCCCCTTCTCAGAGATACTAAGCAATTTGACCTGGGTTATACATGCAAAATAACCTTCCATATTGGTCACTGTTGTAAGATAATACTCATATGAAACCCCAAATAATATTATTTTGTGAAAGCACACTTTGTGATACAAACTAATGTGAGAGTATACTTTGATATGCATCTGACTCCAACAGTTCTTTCTCTGGAGATAGCATTCTTTGTCATAAACCATTCAGAACTGTTCAGCTCACTGTACTGCTGAAAGTAACTAAGTCTTTCACAGTTGATCATCATACAACATTGCTGAATAACTAGAATTTTTTCCAAAGGGAAAAAAAAAATCCCTGAACATGACTACTATAGCTGTAGAACCTGGTAGAGAGTGGGGTAAAATCATTAAGGAGCTACTATCAGGCTGAAATTCTCCACAAAAAAAGTTAGATCCAAGGAAAAATGCTTTGGCAAAGTACAGTAGAAGGGACAGTTAAGTGTCTTGCATTTCTAGATGAAAATATCCCTCAGAATTGCAATCATGGCCAAATTGTTGCTGAACTGATTTTAACTTTACAATTTTCCACCTTAACTCAAAGCAGAGGAGTTATTTTGTTGACAAGCTTTTTTTGATATCAGTAGGCCCAATGGATCACAACAAAAATTGGTAGATCTACCAGAATAGACTTTTTATGATTGTCCCAATATAAAGCTACATCTAGTAGCCCATATTTCATCTTAGTATGTGTAGAATGATTTCCTGGTGAGAAAAGATAGATTCTGCTCTGGTTGATATGAAAGATTATATCTATATAGAACGCTACCCACATTCAGAGGAAGAACCACAAGACTGGAAACACAGAAGAAAAACAACTGCTTGAACACATGGGTTGATGCGGACATGGTTGGGTATGTAGACTCGAAACGACCACACCAATGCAACTATCAATAATATGTAAATAAGTCTTGATTGATGACACATGTTAAAACCAGTGGAAATGTGTGTTGGCTATGGGGGTGGAGGGGTGAAGGGGAAAGTAAAAACATGAATCATGGAACCATGGAAAATTTTTCTAAAAAAATAAAATATTTAAATCTTAAAAAAAAGATTATACACACACACACACACACACACACACACACACACACACACACACACACACACATATATTTCTATAGGACAGAAATTTAGCCCAAGTCCTTAGAAAAGTACAATTGCAGAAGAAAAGTCACATATGAGATTTATCTAGTAGGGGTTTTTGAAGATACCTTTAGAGGTAGAAGAAATTAAATATAAGCAATCAACAAGGCTTCTTCTCCCTGAGGACACAGACAGAAAAACAGTAGTGACATCAACCTTGATGAAATTAACTTGAGATCAAATTGATCTAGAGGTATTTAGTAATTAATGATGTGGACTAAATCTGAGAGAAAGAATACAGATGAGTCTAGGACTGCAGGAGAACCATTCTTATACATGTCATGAGTGGCTGTCAGGCTAAGTTTCACTCTTTGTTTTTGGTTATTTTGTTAAAAATACAAAAAATGGAAATTAAAGGAGTATTTGCATATCCAGGAATGACTAAAATTATGGTATATGAATATTATTGAAATACTATTGTGCCGTTAGAAATTATTAAATGGACAACTTCAGAGGAAACTGGAAGATCTATACAAATTGATTCAGAGCAAAGTGAATGGAAATAAAACAATTTATACAATAACAGTAACATCGTAAGGAAAAACAACTTTAAAAGATTTTAAAACTCTAATTAACCATAAATCCAAAAAAACCAAAGATGAAACATACCAGTCATCGCCTGACAAATTAACTTAAAAAGCATTTTCAGATATTGATAATATGGGAATTCATTTTGCTAGACTATGCAGCTATTCATTGAGAACTTTATTTTTTTAATTGTTTAATGGGGGAGGGATAGTGAGGTCATATTAATTTTTTAAAAGGTTGCTAGTTGAAAAAATTAAAAAGCTTTTAAGAAACGAAAACAATCCTTTTTGAAATCACAGAGTGTTAGAAATAAAAGGCAGGTCATATTAAAATTATTGGGAAGAGAATGAAATCATAATGTGAATTTCAATAGTAATCATTGACTAAAGTTTTTTTTTTAATATCTTGTTATAGTGTGAAGATAGATAACTGTGGGTTCTTTAAGGCTATGATGGTGAAGTTTAAGCTCTAACAATGCCTGCTTAATCCAAGTTAGAATCTGGATCATGGCTATTTAAGGACCAGACTAGAAATCCTGAAAAGTTCACCACCAAAAGGCTGATGACCCAGAGATGGTTTCTGGCCATAGCATTTTATCTCCTAAGGCTTGTAGGGGTTTAGAACTACAACAGTAGAGAAGATGCTAACTTGTGATTGGTGAAAAAAACAGTATAAAAAGCTGAAGGAAAAAAATATCATTTTTATTGAGAAAAACATTCCCCGTAACTATTGCCTCTGATGAAAATCTAAGAAATGACAAAGTATAACAGCATCCAAGTCAGCATATCAAGGAAGTCCAGCTCTCAGGTCCTCTACTTTACCTTCTGTGGAAGGGTAGCTTTTGTATCAGTCTGTCAACTCAAATAGTTGTTTCTGTGTGAAAAGGTCTGGGGTCTGGTAATGCAGTCAAATTTTCCTCAAATCTAGGCATGCTTCCAAAGGATTTCATCCTGGGAGAAGAGTAAGTTAGGGCTCACTATCGGTGTATTAGAAGGAGACCCAGTATATAAGAGATTCAAAATGGAAGGCATATGGTAATGTTTCCTTCTCTTTTAACTGAGTATAATGAACCCACTATATAGATAAAGAGAGATGTAGCAAACACAGTATTGTAACTTGTCAGACAATAAGCATTTACGAAGTGCTTACAATCTACCAGGCACTATGCTAAATACTGGGGATACAAAGAAACACAAAGAACAATCCTTATTCTCAAGGACATCACAGTATAATAAGGAGAAAATAACTATATACAAACAAGATTTAGTCAGGATAAATCGGAGATAATCAACAGAAGGAAAATACTAATAATTAAAGGCTTCTTGAGGAATGTGGGATTTTTAGCTGGGGTTTGGGAAAAAAAAGGGGGGAGGGGGAGGAGCAAGAAGGTAGAGATGAAAAGGACAACCAGAAAAAATACCTGGAGCTGGAATATGGAGTATCTTGTGTGAAGAAGAGCAAGGAGGTCAGTGACCTTGGATCAAAGAGTACATAATAGAAAGTAAGGGATCAGACTCCTTGAAAGGTAGAAGGGTGCAAGGTTATGACGAAGGGCTTTGAGAGTCAGAGGATTTTATATTTGATCTGGAGGGGGGAGACTGGGGAAGGAGGTTTAGGGGGAAACTTCAAGGTCAGACCTGCTCTTTTGCTGAGCGGAGAAGGATGAACTAGATGGGGGTAGAGATGAAGCAGAAAACCCAACCAAAAGGCTACTGCAATGGACCAGAAATTCATGTATTAAATACTGTGAAGGTAGAATTGATAGGAGTTGGCGCCAGATTGTATTACAGGTAATAAACAAACCCAGTGGGGGAAGAAGAGCAATTAAAATCAAAGTTCTCAAAGAGCTACAACTCAAATTATAAGGGGATGGACACACATATAATATAATATTGGATATATATAATTAGGGATACTATTTAAAAACATTCCTTTACCACAGGCAGGTCCAGATTCCTAAAGGCTAACCAAGGTGGCTAAGGTGTATTACTATAGTGATCAGTAATTCTAAAGCAAAAGAATAAAAGCCTGAGTCTTCTGGGAAGGCTTAGCAGTAAGAAGATAGTCAGACTGTGCAAACAACTTGTCCCTATGTGAGAAAACTGGAGCAGGTGCCAGGTTAAGAGGTAGATTCACTATAGCAACTATTATTTCAAAGGAAAAGAGTGCCACTTGGAGGTATGAGCTGCTAATACACAGGTGGATTTTTTTATAGAGAATCATCATTGTTAATGAAGTTGAATGTTTTTCAAAATAAGATTGTAGGAAAATGGAACATTGTAGGGATGGAACATTGACTGAAGTAGGGAGGTAAGAAGATACCTATGAGATTCCCAGTTGAAGAATTACTTTCTTGGGCAAAAGATTAATATCTCTAACTTGGAGAAGATGAGTTTTTCTAAATTGTTATGTGGGACCCTGGGCCTAGAGTAAAGGATACCTGGGAGATTCAATTCTTGGTAGAACTAGTCTTAGAAGATTTAACCCTGGATTAAGAAAGAATGATACTAGCTTATAGATATTCCTCTAGGACAGAGTTGGTTGGCAAAGGTTTTCAAGTTCACATGCCCAAACTGCAACTTCAAGCTGCCTGTGAGCCCCCCACATTACCCCAGAGAGTGGAGGAAGTGCTCTCTTTGGGAGGCTGGACAGAGGTGCAGGTCATGCAAAAAATGTGTTCAGGTGCTAGGAAGAGGGGGAACGGAGCAGCTCCCCCAGTGCCAGCTCAGCACACATGCTAATACTTCACCAACGCAGCCCTAGAAAATCATCTTTAAAGTAGTAGAGATATCAGATACAGAGCTTTCAGACAGAGTACAGATATTCCCTTCTCTTCAAGTCTGAAAATTTATTAAGAGCACACATCTATATCTTATTCATTTTTATAGTCCTTCAGGGCACTTAGAGAGTCCAGCAGGGGCAGACCTTCACCTTCAAAGAATTTAAATGAATTGAATAGGGATAATTCATGTATTACTGGGTAACCATGTGGCTCAATGGATAAAATGCCCAGCCTGGAATCAGGAAGATTCAAGATTCCAGCATTCAAAATTTGGCCTCTGACACTTACTAGCTATGTGGCCCTGGGCAAGTCATTTAACCCTCTCTGTCTCAGTTTCCTCCCCTGTAAAATGAGCTGGAGAAGGAAACGGCAAACCACTCTAGTATCTTTGTCAAGAAAAACTCCAAATGGGGTCAACAAAGAGTTAGACAAAATTTAAACAACAATAAAACTTTACTTGTTGAATAATATCCCAAGTGAGCCTGGCTAGAGGCTTAACAAGGAATTGACTATGCCGAGCAGTTATTAGGGCAGAGAACAGAAATTGGCTCCTTTTGGTTTTAGAAAGGAACACATGTACTTGTCCAGAGGACCTCAAATGGAAAGAGAAATTAATCACTGACTGCTAAGAAATTTACCACAGTCTATTCATATAGGTTATCCTCAAGCCTGTTAGGAAAAAAGAAGAGAAAGGTAAATAGGGAAACGAAGGTTCTCTCTCATCTCATCTTACATGCCATTCATTCATTTACTTTAAATACTTATTATGTCTGAGGCCCAATGACAGTGGCTAGAAAAATAAAGATAAAAAATGAAAACAGTTCTTCATGGCATAATCTGAAAGTCTCTAAATGGGATACAAGAAGAGAACTAGTGATGTCTCCATGCACATTTCAGGCATCATCATCATCATAATAATAATAACGATGATGGCTAACATTTATATAATGCTTTTAAGGTTTTCAGTTAGACTGCAAATAACTTGTCCCTATGTGAGAAAATTGGGGTAGGTGCCAGGGTAAGAGGTAGATTCTCTATAAATATGAACTGATTTGATCCTCCCAACAACCCTGGGAGATAAAAGCTATTATTATTCCCATTTTGTAGTTAGGGAAAACAAGGCATACAGAGGTTAAATGACTTATTCGGTCACAAAGCTAGTTAAGTGTCTGAGATAGCATCTAAGCTCAGGTCTTCCTGACTCCAGATCTAGTACCCTATCCACAGTGTCATCTAGCAAGGATTCTACTCATATCAAGTATATGTACCATAAGAGTAACTTGATGGGGATAAAATATCTTCTTCTCAACCACAATAGCATCCAAAGAAATCTTAACTAGAATCTGAGTAGGACTATAAGGCTATAGTTACATGGTGGAGAGGGGAGGGAGAGAAGGCTACAGGTAGAGAGAGGAATAAATAATTTATTTTCCTATTTTATAAAGAGATTGGTCCAGGAAGCCAGGCCAAATTTATTTTAGCTGGGTGCAGAAGAAACTAAAGTAGTCTGGAATGCCACATTTTCTGAGAATCTAAGAACTGATTTGTGGATGTTCTCCATTTCCTGGCTATACTACCAGTATAAAGAGTAGTTATAAACAGACAATGGCTTCATCAACACACAAAATGGGAACATTTGAAACAGAAAAGAAAGAAGAGATGGTGCTGAAATGATAGGTATGAAGAAGAGTCCTCTCTATCTCCCAGTGACTGCGATGCCAAACCATTCTCTCTTCTGGCTCAAGACACTTTCTCTACTGTGCCACAGAGCAGTCATAAATAAAAAACAAACATGGCTGGCTGACATGTTGGGAGTGGTGGCAGAAAAAGGAAAGGGATAAAACCTCATTTGTACCAGCATTGCAAGCAAGAAAAATAAAAGAGCCACATGAAGCATCTGAGAGTGACAGATTCTAACTTTCTCTGTAACTAGCAGCATTTTTAAAGTATGCTTTTATCTTTTTTTTTTTTAAACCCTTTTTTTCCATCTTAGTAACAACTCTAAAACAAAGAAGAGCAAGGGCCAGGCAAACAGAGTTAAGTGACTTCCCCAGTGACTCACACAGTTAGAAAGTGCCAGGGGGCAGATTTGAACCAAGATCCTCCCAGTTACAGGCCTGGCTCTCTATTCACTTGATACTAGGCTGTCCTTAAAGTATGCTTTTATCTTATTGGTTGTCTTAGAATGGATTTTAAAGAGCTCTGAACATTTACCCCATTTTTTAATACAAAAATATTTGTTCATTTTCAATATGTAAACAAGAAGTTCAAATTTCAAAATAATTATAAAATTAGGAACAAGGTGATGGATTTCTATCTTTGCCTACACATATTAGCATCTCCCACCACTAATTTTTTTGAAAAGGACTTCAATGAAATAAAAGGAACCTGGTTATGGCGAGTAATTTCCAAGCAGGAATTCAATGGCTTTACCCACCTTGATCTGCAGCACATCAAGTGGAATAGTTTCTCCTTTGACGATAGCCAGTGTGGCATCTGTGATGTGCCTAAAAGACAAGGAGGTAGACAGAATAATTCACATGTATGGCACAATTAAGGCAGGCACAACACTTTCCACTCATTGGCTGTGTGACGCAGGCATTATAGCAATATTCTACCCACTCTACATATGTTGGAGTTGGGAGGATCTGGGCTCAAATCTGGCCTTAGACACTTCCTAGCTGTTAAAAGAAGAGTCAAAAGAACTTTACAAGGTGTCCCAAAAGTCTTAGTGACCTTTCCTGCACTTGCTTAAGTGATCCTGTGAGAATCACTTAATCCTGTTTGCCTAGCCCTTGCTTTTTTTTTGTCCTAGAGTTTTTACTCTTAAAAAAAAAAAAAAAAACAGTTGTTTTTTTGGGGGAGGTTTTGTTTTGTTTTGTTTTTTACTTTGGGAAGAGGGTGCTAAAAATTTGGGCAAGAACTAATTTCATGTTTTGTTAACAACAAATTACAATTTAGCCACTTCCTAGAAACCTCTATTATCTTCTTAACCCAAATCTAAACTGATCCTACTGAAGATAACAGTTATTTGCTCTTTCCATTCCTTTGAGGGCTATCACTCACTGTCTTCTAACACTTTATAGTGCTATCCCGTAAATATGGCTCAGGTTAATTACCTACTTTCTCATGAGCAATGGCAAATGACTTTTTTCCCTTTTCTTTCCCTCAGCTTCTTTCACTGTGAGGACTAGCCACTCATTCCTCTTAAGCAAATCTGCTAAATGCATTCTTTCTCTTTTTCTTAATGGAGTCCTCTTATAAGTGGCATTATATCCTTGAAATGAACTTTTACCTTGCCCACATACTTTCAAATCATTTTTCTCACTTCAGAAGACTCTTATTTCTTCTCCCCATAAAAACAAAATAAAAAAATTGCGCTAGCCAAGTATATATTTAAAATATAAAGTCTAAGCCTATGTAATTAAATTAAGCAAAACAAAGTAGAAATGATGATAAACTTGGACTCAAAAGACCTGAGCTTAAGCTCTAGTTTAAAATACTTATTAGCTGTGTGACCTTGGGCATGTCACTTTATCTGTATGATCCTGTTTCTTTGTATATTAAATGGAAATAGTAATATTTGCAATACCTATTTTCACAGGAAGATCTGAGCAGTACTTTTTTTTTTTAACTTTTGTTGTATTGTTTGTACCACTGGATCAACCCTTGGCAGCTATTGTGGAAGAAATATTTAGAATATTATAGCAGTATAATATTTGCGTGAGTTTCTAGGACAGCGATTCTCAAGGTATGGTCCATGGATGCCTAACTCTTTCAGGGGTCCAAGAGGCCAAAAATTTTCACAATAATATAAGGCATTTTTATTTTAATATAATAAATATCAATAATAATAACTATATAAACAGCTCTTGGTTGAGGTAAGAAATTCCTCAGTAATTTTTAATTTTTCTATAATATATAACTTCTTTTCAAAAATTGTAAACCTTTCCCTTCTGTTTCAGAATCAACACCGTGTTTATAATGTGTATTGGTTCTAATGTAGAAGAGTGGAAAGGGTAAAGCAATGGGGGTAAATGATTTTCCCATGGTCACACAGCTATAAAGTAGCTGAGAACAGATTTGAACCCAGGAAATATCTAACTTTTTAAATTCACTTATGTATAAAAGAGTCTTGAGACCAAAAAGTTTGAGAACCATCAATCTAGGAGAAGAAAAGGCTTAGAAAAGAAAAAGCTTTGTTAGCTTTTTTTCCAATTACTTCAAGAGCTGTCATATAGAAGAGACTTGTTCTACTACTTGGACTGAACAGCAGAACTAGGAGAAATGAAAAGAAGTTACAGAGGGGCATATTTAAGCATGACAAAGAAAAATTTCCTAAACCTACAAAAGAATGGATTGCCTTGGTCTATGGTAGACCCCTTATCAATTCAGAAGGGCTGGATAACTGTGGAAAGAGGGTAATATAAAAAGGATTCTTTGTTGAGCTAGATGGCCTCTGAGGTAGCATCCAGCTCTTAGAATTTAAATTCCAATAACCTTCTATGGGTTTTGAGTCCCATAATCTAAGTATATCATTGACAACATTCTTCTAAATGCTGTTTTAAAACTTAAACTCCTAAAAGTTTATTTTTGTTCGATTTTTGTGTTTACTGACAAAAAAAAAAAATTCTCTCCCAGTCAGTTGAAAAATATTTTAAAGTACTTTATGATGCCAGGCACTATGGTAAACACTGGGAATACAAAAGGGGGCAATAGAAAAGTCACTGCCCTCAAGAAGCTCATAATCTAATGGGAGAGACAACAAGGAAACACATACAAACAAGCTATATACAGGAAAAACAGGAAATAAATAAACTCAAACCCCTCCACCCAGCAGCCCTTTGTTTCTCACTCACTCCTAGGATTACAGACAACTGTAGTAAAAATACAGGTTCTGGGAGAGAAAACCTTAAAAAAAAAGTACTAGGAAAGATACTAGAATTAAGAGTTGGAGAAGAATTCCTGTAGAAGATGAGATTTTATTTGGAACTTAAAAGGAAGCCAGAGAAGCCATTGGGTGGAGATGAGGAGAGAGAATATTCCAGGCATGAGAGACAGCCAGAAAGAATGCTTGGAGCCAAGAGACAGAATTTCTTGTTCATGGAACAGCATAGAAGTCCATGTCACTGAATCAAAGAGTACATTAGGGATTAAGATTCAAAAAAAACCTGGAAAGAGGCTTCCGGGTTAAGATGGCGGCAGAGTAAGAAGCAGCTCTTAACCTCTCCTGACCGAAACACACAAAACTCCTCAAGGGGACATAAAAACAAGTCCAGACGAACGGAGGAACCCCACAACAGGGCACAGCGTGGAAGGTACGTGGAATCGAGACATTTCCAGGCTAAAAAGGGCTCTCACTCAATCGCGAGCTGAGCAACCGCCCCACCCCCACCCCCTCCACACTCACCTATAGCTCCGAACCCAGCTAAAAAGAAATAGAGCAAGTTTGGGGCACCCATCGAGTCATCGGCAGCTCCGGGATCTGTTCCTGAGAGCAGCAAGACTTAGGACCCCATTAAGTCAAGAACGCACGCGAAATCTGAGCGCGCGGGAGCAGAGAGTGGACGCTGGGCGCGCAGAGTGCAGGCTGAGCAGAGGCGTGGGTGCCGGCTGAGCAGAGGCGTGGGTGGAGGCAAACACAGCCAGGAACTAAAGCCTAAGTGGGGAACCAGTGCAGACGGGTATACGACTGTGGAAGTAGCGCCCTGAGACTTGTAAAGGAACCTCCTGCAGAGGATCAAGCAAGGGAATCCACCAGGGGGCTTGACCTTGGAAAAAACTAGAACTCAGACCTCAGAAGCCAATAGATCTCAGACAGACACTGAGAGCGAGGATAAACCTGAGAAGCTGCTGGGCTAATGATGGCTAATCAGTTACAGGAAATTCAGAAGAGAAAGAATAATAACAAAAAAAAGAAGTCTTTAACACTCGACAGCTTCTACACAGAGAAAATCCAGACAACC
>NC_058134.1:108294462-108428627 GCF_016433145.1 Gracilinanus agilis
GGGGGGGGGGGGGTTGAAGGGGAAAGGTGGAGCATGAATCATGTAACCATGTTAAAAATGAATATTAATAAATGTTAAATAAAAAAAAAACCTGGAAAGATATGAAGAGCTTTGAATGCCAGATAGAACATTTTGTATTTGATCCTGGAAGTGATAAGGAGCCACTGGGGGCAAGGGGAGGTGACGACATGCTCAGACCTTTGTTTTAGGAAGATTACTGTGGTTGATGAGTGGAATGGAGGAGGGAGTGGAGCAGGGAGAGCCTTGAGGCAAGCTGACACACCAGTGGCTATTGCAATAGTGCAGGCATGAGGTGATGAGGGCCTGCACCTTGGCAGTGGCAGTGTCAGAGGAGAGAGAGTAACATATTTGAGATATATTGCAAAGGCAAGACCTATGGGTCTTAACAACAGATTGGATATAGTGAGAAAGGGGCAAGAGATTACACAGTTAAGGTTGTGAATCTGAGGGCCTGGAAGATAATGTTGCCCTTGGCTAATAATAGGGAATGTATTAGATGGGGGAAGGTTAGGGAGAAAGAAAATGAGTCCTGTTTTGGATATGTTGAGTTTAAGATGTCTATTGGACATCCAGGTCAAGATATTGGAAAAGCAATTGGAGATGTGAGCTTGGAGGTCAACAAAGAAGTTGGGGTGGGATAAGTAGATTCCAGCATGGTCAAACAGAGATGATAAGTGCATGGGCGCTGATGAGATCACTGAGTGAAGTAAATAGGAGAGATGAAGGTCTAGGACAGAATCCTAAGGGATAGCTATGTTTATAGGGTGTGATCTAGAGGAAGATTTAGCAAAGAGGACAGGGAAGGAGTAGTTAGATATGTAGGAGAAGAAACAGAGTGATGACCTGAAAATCTAAAGAGAAGAGAGTTATTAAGGAGAAGATGGAGAGGTTGAGGAGAATGAAAGTTAAGAAAAGGCTTCAAAAATATACATATTTGAGCAGCTGCTTAATTAAGTTATAATCTGAATTCCCAAGGAATCAGGTTAAACTTAAGAACAAACCAATTTTTCTCTTGATATTTTTGAGAAACAAACCTCCCAGGTAATAGCTGATAAAAGCCCCTACTTCAAGGTACTTTAATACTCATAAGGTGTTTTGCCTACATTATTGCTAATCTTTCTACCAACATATGAGGTAAATACTTTGGGTATTACATAATGATGAAGCAAGTGAGGAAATCGGCTTAGAGCAGTGATGGGCAGAACCAGGCTATAGTTTACCCATCACTGCCTTAAGCAATTCCCTAATCACTACATCTCCACATCCAGATATAGTGATTAGGGAATTGCTTAAGGCAGTGATGGGCAAAATAAGGCCTGGATCTGGCCCACAGGGAATAGTTTGCCCATCACTGCCTTAGAAGGATGATTTTCCCTAGGCCACAAAGCTAGTAGCCATCAGGGGTAAAGTATGAACCTAAGTTTCTCATCCCCTAGCCACCCTCTCTGTGCAGGGGCTATTTGTAGTAGATCTCCAAAAAGAGAAAAGGAGAAAGAAGTCTGGAGTCCACTTGAACATCACTTCCTCTCTTTTGTCTTCAAGGGGCAGAATTACTTATCTTTAGAAAATAAGAGCACTTAGTAGTTTAAAGTATGGGATTAGCCACTTGAGGAAAGGGGAAATCATACAGTTACTTCAATTATGCTCATCTCAAAAAAAACATTTACCAGAAACACTGAAGGCTCTAAAAAATTTTCATTTACCTTAAGCAAAAGCCTAAGAACATAACTGTAGATTTAAATGTTTAGTATTTTTTGATTTAAAGAATGATCTTTACCGTAATGTGGAATAGTGTTGTGTCTTTAAAAACTCAGGCATGTTCTTTCCAAATTACTTTGTAAAGTAGAAGAGCAGAAGTCAATCAGCTATGTGGCTTTAAAAGTGTCATTGTTCAGCAACTGTCCAAAGCACTGAAAAGTTACTTTTCAGCATATCACCACACTTTCATATTAATAGCACAATGGATTTTTATAATAGGATCCTCAACTCATTTACTGAACAATCCCGACATTCGAGGTTCTTTTTTCTCTAAGGTAATTATGGTATAACAAATCCTGATGGCAGGGCAAAAAATGCAATATCTTGCTCTCTTTACACAGCCTTAGGCACCCAACATATTATCAGAGGGTGCAAAAATTAAAAACTTAGGCTTGGGTGACTTGATTACACAAGAGCCTTGAGGTATGCTTACAAATTAATTTTAATTTAATTTAAAAAGGTAGCAAAATGAACAGTAATATTTTAATTATGGGATAAGCAAGCCTAAAAACTGGAGTTTGTCCTTTAGTCTAAGAATGAGTAGCCTCAGGACATGAGGGATGAGAATAAGAGAAAAGGTATTAAGGATAAGGATAGATATAAAATTATAAAGAAAATTGTCCTCTAAGAGAAAGGTTCTGCCTCTATATTTCCTAAATTTTGTAGCAAGGAATGTTGGCTAAAACAGGTCAACTGATCAATACTACAAGGAAAGAAAGAGAAAATCTCAAAAGCAATCAAGACACACAAACTACAGAAGGAGGCTTGTCAAGAAAACTCTTATCAATTCAATGTTTTTCATTTGCCTCTCCAAAAATCTTACCTGAAGAGAACAGACATAGCTAATTTGACTGGCTTTTTTCATATTTCTCTGATTTCAGTGTGGCTGGGGTTGAAATGAATGCTACAAGTTGAATTAAAGGCCAAATCATTAGGTTCAGTTTGTTTACATGCCAAATATTGGAGATACTGTATAAGTGAAGGCATTTGGAAGGCAAAACACATATACTTTGAGAAGCATTAATTGGCCTAGTACTTTGTAACCACTAAAACAAACTAAGAAGAGTATGAAAAATATAAAACAGATGTGAACACTATAAGACCAAGTTAATAAGACTTTTTTTTTTGAGGGGACAGTAGAGGTGACATATCCTAATTCTCTTGATTTATTCCAAGATTCTTCACGTGTTGAAAAGTTGTAAAAAAATTTATGTTTGTGATTGAACACATTATCGGGGCCAGAGCTGCACTTGCGTTTTTCTGCTAAACATACCCATTCAGTCTATTGAAGTTACCTAAGAGGGAATATTATGTTCTAAGTTCATTTGTTTATAAGGTTACACTAATGAGACCAAAGAGTAGGTTTAATTCTAACAATGGCTTCTCTCAATTTCCTGGATATATCTTATTCACAAGAGTACACTACTTTTGACAATGGAACCTGGAAAGATGGATCTTTATTACTACCACTGAAAACAAAGCAAAGCTAACGATTCCAAGTACAAGTCCTATTAATGGCACCAGAAGAATTATTAACCTATACTGTCTGAGAGATAAAACATTTACTCAAGCATTCATTCCTATCTTTGGCCTTAGGAACTATCTTTTCCCAAATATCTTCTATCTTGACAATTATAAGCCCATAATCCTACAAGGACATTTATAACTATAAAAATATATACTATAACTATATTACTCACCTCTATCCTCTTCCCTGTGACTTATATAGTCATTTTGGCTTTTAATTGACCAATTTCACCTTCAATTTTTACCTCTTGTTTGTTCATTTTGGGTTTATTGGTGAATTTTTAAATCAAAAATCAGTTTATTAATACTCTCCTTTTCTATTGAATATGTTTCTGAGGATATAATTTTTGTCCTGACAATTGACTTAGCTACATCCCAGGAATTTTGGTATACTGATTTATTATTATCTTTTTCTTTCATATAATTTGCATGACTATAAACAGCACTTTAACACAAGCTACATCATACATATGAATTCTTCCTTCCCTTCCCTCACATTTATTAATATTAATTTCCCACATGCACAACCTACTGGACTTTGTTTCCACTTTCAGGGAAGAGTGTATGGCTCAAACTGCAGGTCTGTCCCAGAGGGATAAATCCTATGGGAATCTTACTGAAGGTAACCTAGAAAAGTGGAAAAAAAAGAGTAAGGAAAGAATGTAAAGAAATTAGGTTAAGCAAAAAGCAAAGCTGTGTTAGTTATGACAGCATTATCCTTAGGACTGGAAATAGCATTCAGGTTATCAGTAATTATTGTTATGGGGGTAATTTGAGGAAAGGTGCTTGGGATAAGGGAATTGAAAGGAGGATGTTGGAGACTGGGTAAGTGGATAAATTAGGCTACAGGTAGGCTGGGATTAAAGGAGATTCAGGGTATAAAAGGACTGAAGTCAGGAGTATAACACAGAAGGGAGACAGAGATCTTCTTGGAAGAAAGAAGTTAAACTAAACAGACTAACTCAGCAGGCTTACAGACTGTGACTTATACTCTAACACAAGCTGAGGGAAATAGACTAAACTGAAATTAACAAACAGGCTTTAGTTAATTTCACAGGAAGGGACCTATTTTGAAGTAACACCTTCCTTTCAAGATGGATGCCCCAGCTTCCCTCTAAGCCCAGAGTATGTTGTCTCTTTCCCTCTTCTTCCCTCTTGATAACTAATAGACAAATTACACTAAATAGGACTATTGAAACACAAAGGGTTTATTTATTTGAAGGATATTGTTAGGAAGGTGGAATAAAGGAAAGCCCTATCAGTTATCTCAGGAACCTCAGGTGGGGGAAGGGAAATAAAGATGAATCTGAATAAGGACCTGCCTTACTCAGTTTTACAAAATGCTATCTAAAGGGAATAAAAGTGATTTGATTAAATTATAAATAATGCTGTCAATTAGATAACTCTCCACAGATTTAACTCCTCTCTAATTATTCTCCTTATAAACTCCACAGCCACTAAGGTAAGGGAGGGAAGGCAGGGTGGTATTAGGAAAGGAAGATATAAAGGGTCTATCTAAAATAATAATTTCTTAAGTAAATATATCGAAGCTAGGCTAAATTTCAATATTGAAGCTCAATAGTCTAAGAGCTCGCTCATTGACTTCCTCCCTCCACGGAAGATCCAGTCAACTCCCACTCTCCTCAAGATTCTAAAAGCCCAACTGCTTTTGGAACTCAGCCAAAGCTAGAAAAAACTATAACCCCCAATTCTGTATACTACATTAGGCACTTCTCTAAACTTAAACTAGGCAATTGACGAATAATTTAGAATTTGGCAAAGACTGAAGAACTCACTAATGCCAATATATTAGAAAAGAGCTCTGTGAGAAGAACAGGATCATGATCATAAAGACTGATGGATATATACTACAAGAAACAGAGGAACAGAATCAACCAGGTACTCACACCCTCCGATTTGCAAGTGCTGAATAGAGAATTCAAACACTCAGATTTGATTAAAATTAAACCAGATTTACTTTTTAATCTAATAAGTACTTTTATATTAGTTAAAATACTTTAATAAAAATTAAATCAGAATTAATTTTTATTGTCTAAATTTTATAAATCTCTGGTTCCATAAGACAGACATATTTTATTATTCCAGATAGAGTACAACATGACAGAAGGAGGCAATTGTATAATAGAAAGAACATTAGACTTAGATTTAGAGTTGGGTTAGATCCTAGCTCAGTCACTGACAAGGCAACCCTACATAGGGGTCCCCTTCACCTTTGGAGCTTCGATTATTCACCTGTAAAATGAAGGGCTGTACTACATGAGCTCTACCCATATCATCTATATCTATCCTTTTTTGTTAAAAAAAACATATACATATATATATATATATATATATTTTTCCTTTTCTACCATGAAGACTCTGATGTTATAACCCAATTCCAATAAACTGCATGACCTGTAAATTGATCTAGAATAATTTACACAACTCTGCAGTTTATACAACTATACCCTGGTGGGTATATTCCATGAGCTATCTTTGGGTCAAAAACTCTAGTCCAAAGGAATCCAGAGCACATACATTGAGGCTCAGGTGAATTTCACCTACAATAGAAATGAAGTTGGCTTTTGAGGATGCAGAAAAGACATTGTTTTAGAAATATACTGTGTGACTGCTCTTTTCTCAGGAAGGGGCTGGCTTTCCAGTTGCATTAATTGCCTATTTGAGCCATGAAAAAATAGTTAAGCCTCCCATTACTCTCAGTAATCATTGGATTTCCTTGTATGACAGAACAAAATATGTTGAAGATTGCTGCTTATTGGCTGCGTACTCTAAGAGGGCTGAAAAAAAGCTACCTAGAACAAATCTGTATGCTATGAAGGAAATGCAACTAGCAACTAAAGGCAATCTCCCTTGGGTGGCTCAGTAGACTGAGAGCCATGCCTAGAGACAGGAGGTCCTGACTTCAAATCTGAATCCAGATACTTCCTAGTTGTATGACCTTGGGCAAGTCACTTAACCCACTTTTCCTAGCCCTTAACAACTCTTCTGCCTTGGAATCAATATACACTACTGATTCTAAAATGGAAGGTAAGGATGTAAAAAAAAGGGCAATCTCCCTTAGTATTTTAGTAAAATTTTTTCCCTTTAAGTTTGGTTATTCACATTATTTGACTTCCAATCTGGTGAGGGATATTTTCTTTGCACTTTCTAGGAACCTAGACTAAGAAATTTCTTGACACTTTTATCATTCCTATATTCACCCACCCATACCAAGTCATCTACCATACCACTTAGGGAAGATTTTTTTTTTTAATTTTTTAAACCCTTAACTTCTGTGTATTGACTTACAGATGGAAGATTGGTAAGGGTAGGCAATGGGGGTCAAGTGACTTGCCCAGGGTCACATAGCTGGGAAGTGTCTGAGGCCGGATCTGAACCCAGGACCTCCTGTCTCTAGGCCTGGCTCTCAATCCACTGAGCTACCCAGCTGCCCACTTAGGGAAGATTTTAAGTTGCTTCAGGAAGCAGGGGAAACATCTCCAAATTCCTCTGTTTTTTGTAACTGATGTGACTCTAATGGAAAATTCTCAACTGAGGCAAATAGAATTGAGAGGAGTCAGTGAGACATAGAAGGTGGCAAGGGCACAGAAATATCCCCAGAGACTGTTTCTGAATGCCCTGCTAACAACTCTTTCTAAATGGACAGGAACAGGACTCTAGAAAAAATTCTCTAGAAAATCATTTTTTTTTCCCCTGTCTAGGGGGGAGATTATGTGGTAAGCAACACTGGACACAAGCTGTTGGAATAGCTCCAGATTGACTTGTTATGCAGAACAGTCTACTTTGAGTTAGTGTTACGGAGAAGCCAGTACTTTTCCTCCCCCCAAATCAAGGAAGCCCATTCTAGAAAATTTTTCTAATGAGGTGGTGAGAAGAGGAAAAGAAAGGAAATAACAAGAAAAGAAGAAGGCGGCTCCTTCCTTTGAAGGAACAAAATTCAAAATTTAGATCCTAGGAGTTCTAAATGCTTACCTCATCTACTCTTCGAAGAAGGCCAGTAACAACCTACAAAAAAGTGTAAGAGATTTTAGCAAGTATTTCCTTTACCTTATAGGGTTAGATTCAACTTAAATAAAAGCCTGCAAAATTCATTATACTGTTATTCCATCTTAATCTAAAATGTAATGGTTTCAAAACTTTTTCTCACTCAAGTTCAATACTGTCCTCTCACTCTTTGCATTTATAGCAGATGATTTTACTTTCACCTATACTAGGAAAATTAAAATCAGTTTTTGGCATCTCCCTTGACTGGATTCCTCCAAACCTCTCAGAATCATTCTATACAGCATGCTTCTTCCCTATCCTCACAGAAGAGGTATGCACAATCCTCAATAAAGCAAATAATTCCTCACCATACAATCTAGGTCTGGTTCCCTTTCTCCCAACTTTTTTGGTTTAATAAAAATTAAATTATAGCCTGTCATTTTCAAACCAAAATCATGCTAGCAGCAAACATTAAATACTGTCAAGTTTCCCTTCTCATGACTTTACAATCTCATTCCTCGTCTGTAAATCACTTTCCCTTCATATCATTTCCTGTTAGAATAGTTCCCCTCTTTTTAGACTCTGGTCAGCTGCAACTTCCTAGCTTTCTGCCACATATAATTGACCATGTTCTTTCTCAAATTATTTTCTATTTGTTGCTTTAAAAGTTGTATTTCACAATTCTGTGAGTACAAATACTGTTTGTAATTATTTCTAAAAAACTTTTTTTTAAAAAAATCACAGTAAACCTCAAGATAGACATTTATCAAACTGAAGATGTTCTAATTATCCTTTATAGCCAAGGAGTCTACCTGACCTGATCAAAATATTGTACAATTGAAAGATGTATAGTTGGAAAGTTACAAAAACAATTATTCCAGTTAATAGCACACTTTTAAAAAGAATCTATAGGAAATAAATGAAAAACTATGTTATATAAACTTAATGGAATATTAATGTACAATAAGAATGAAGAACAATAGGAATTCAGAAAAAGAGGCAAAGATTTGTATAATTATGGAGTGAAACAAACAGAACTAGAAGAGTATGTACAATTAAAATAACACTGTAAATCAAAATATTACTAAAGGAAGCCAAACGAAGTAAATGAATAACCAGTGATGGTTCTAGAGAAGATGTTCTCCTCAGGGAAAGAGGCAAATAAGCATACATAAGGCAAAATGTATACAATAAGATACAGTCCTTCAACCAGATGTTTTTATTTAATTGTTTTTCTTTGCTACAAAGGAAGGCTCAAAGTAGAAGAAAGAAAGACGAAGAGATCTCCTAGAAATGATAGTGAGGAAAGATGAAATGTACCATCAGCAAAATGTGTTAAAAAGGTCTCTAAAATAGCTCCCAGAATTTATAGTACAAGCATTAGGGAGAATTCTAACCACTGGAGTCTTCTTGTTTTGTGATCTAGAAGGAAAAAGGAACCAAATTATATAAGATAAAGCCTTGAAATGAGGTACCAATGTTCATTAGGCAGAAGCTAAAGAGCAGAGCAGTGGTAAGGACTATGCTTTTGTGTCCTTAATAGCTTTCTGCTATTCATTTAAAGAGGTTGGATTTTGCCGCATAAAAAAGGTAAACCTTTCAACGAAAAAAGCTCACTGCTTTTGTGGGGCCAAATATAATATTGAAATAGTGTGTGTGTGTGTGTGTGTGTGTGTGTGTGTGTGTGTGTGTGTGTGTACACACATATATATGTGAAAAGGAATATTTGAAAAGAAAGATCACTGCCAGCATAACTGGGTAAGTCCACTTTACATATGACAGTGGGTATGGGAAAGGATATACTAATGTTCCTTTATATGTTGTCATATAATAATTTCTTTCACAGTTAACACACTGATATAAAAAAAAAAAGATTTCTCCTTTTTACTACATGTCCAAATGAAATGTATTAAATTTACACAGAGAAAATTAATCCTTGGGATAATGGTTTTGGAGAACACAGTGGACAAAGAGAACAGCGGAAATTTTACCACTACACACTTTTCAGAAAGGTATAACTATCCTAAACATTAGAGTTTTTTTGGAACATAACTTATTTCTCAGTGACAACACACTAAGCCATGGTGTCTATTTTCTCCATCTGTAACATCCCTTCAAACAACAAAATAGTCCTACCTCCTGCAGAGTTCCATCTCCGCCTGCGACAATGATCATGTCTGTGTTTTCCATTAATTCTAGCAGTTTCTTGGCTTGTCCTTCATAATCTGTCTAGAATAGAAATAAAGACTTGGCTCTATTTATCAATCCAAGGACCATAAATACTTGAGGTTTAAAATTTTGGCCTTTTAAGTTAGATAATAACCTCTTAAAATGTAAAGAAATTGATACCTACTGATAACTAAAATGTTAGCAAAATGATAACAGGGCTTAAAAGGCCTGGAAATTTCTAGCCTTATATTTTATATGTGAAAAAAACAAGTGCCAGAGATGTTAAATAATTTCTAAAAACATGCAGTCAGGACCAGAGGCAGATGAGGAAACCAAGTTCCTGGCTTCACATTTAAGTGCTCATTTCATCACTACATTTACTCAATTTTTTAAAAAAGGATTATGGAAACTAAATGTACAGGTGTAGGTACAATATTATTCCATGGTGTATGGAATTTCTTTCCAAAGATGGCAAAGATATTTCTATGCAATTTTGGAGGGGAGCAACATTTGTTCTTATCTATCTATAAAGCTGGCACATGAAGTCCTAAACATAGATAGTATTTGTACCTGCTTAAAGCTAAGTATCGACTCATAGGAGCCACTTAAAAAAAATGAAACATGTCCATCTTTGTGACAGAACAAAATCTTAAAAGAATGAAAACCATATCCAACTGAGCCGATATGGGGAACATTTATATAGGCAAAATGGAGTTGTACATTAGCTACAACAAAGCTAGGAGAAACGATGCTTCAGAGATGATTCAGGGGCCTTACTTTTTATTCAAGGAGGTAAAATTGATAGCACATACTAAGCATTTGATCACAAAGAGTAAGTTACAGTTTAAGTCTGGGAAACTATTTTTTAAAAGGTATGTGTATAGCATTATTGTACAAGAAAGAGCTCTGCAATAAATTGGTAAAAGTAGAATTTAGAGTAAAAATATGAAGGCAGCCTCATAAACAAGTTAAGACAGAATTACATAACTATGTCTACTGATCTCTCAAGAATGACCCATCACCACTATGTAACAAATACTTCACAGTCAGATTGGCAAAGTTTAAAAAAGTCACTCAAATAGTATTATTACTTTTTATTTCTTTTTCCCTCTTCCTCTTAATTAAATCACTGAATTCTAAAAATGGTTATCATTTAGAGTTTCTTCTCAACAAAGAAAAAAAGGTCTATCTGAGGAGCTATCAGGTTATGTAGTAAGGTACTGAAATAATCCTAGGCCTTAGGAATTTTACACTTTTTCGGGAAAAGGAAATACTTGTGGTTATATCAGCTCTTGTGATTCAAGAAGCAATAATTTCATAATATAATGATAAAGACACCAATGAGTTCTTTGACCTTAGCTTTTTTAGCACCTGTGTGAGGAAGAAATCATCTCTCACTCTCTCTTCCTACCTGTTATGTGGTTTTGGTCTCAAAGGACCCAAAGCATTTGTGTACTGAGTTGTTGGACTGCTGTGGCTCATCTCTGAGGAACTGTAGAGAATGGGAAAATTACCAAAGGATGGAAAATGGCCAAATGGATTGATTTTTAGAAGAAGGAAAATGGTTCTTTCAATTCAATTCAATAAACATTAATTAAGTGCCTACTATGTGCCAAGGCACTGAGGAGACAAAAAGAGGTAAGCCAATCTCTGCCCTAAATGTTAGGAAGCTACCTTCTGATCAGCTGCCACGCTAGCCTGATCAAAAACCAACTCCTAGAGGATTTATCCCTTTCATATGCAGAGCTCCTACAATGGTGTCCACTGCTCTGATTGCTGGTTGCCAGCAGAACCCACTATATCTAGAACTGAACCCAAGAACAATTAAACATCTCACTTATACTTCCCAAGCACCATTAAATCTGTCATCAGTCCTGGCAAAGGAGGGTCATTCTATTTCCCTATGAATCCATCCACTATATCTGTAATTTTTCAAACCACAACACCCTTCCCTGGGCATTACATCCCTATATATGTTGTCAAAGTTCCATATTGGAATGGAAACTCTGTAAGGGCAGAGAAAATTTTCATTTTAGTATTTGTATCTCTAGTGCTATGCACAATTCTTGGCACATAGCAAATACTTAAATGCTTCATTTTTTCATTCGTACAATCAGAAAAGCAGTTTAGAGAATAGAATTGACTGTTCTATAGGTAAATTTTATGTAAAGAAACATTGATGAGTTGTTCTCACCTTGACCACAGTCACATCCATGCCAGACAAGTGCAAAATTGGGGCAGCATTCTTTTCAAAAAGATTTCTGGCTTTTCTATGGATAGAGAAAAAGGAATAAAAAATTTTAAAACAAATCTTCCAAAGGGAGGTTTAAAAACCCATACCATCTCCTATGAAAATGAATATCAAATAACACTAAAGACCTTTAAAGTTTTACTCTATCCATTCAATTATATAAAATCCAAAACTCAGAAAATTTACTAAATACACCATTTTTTAAAAACCCTTATCTTCTTTCTTGGGATCAATACTGTGTATTGGTTCCAAGGTAGAAGAGCATTAAGGGCTAGGCAATGGGAGTTAAGTGACTTGCCCAGGGCCACAGAGGCAGGAAGTGTCTGAGGCCAGATTTGAACCCAGGGACTTCCTGTCTCTAGGCCTGGCTCTCAATTCACTGAGCCACCCAGCTGCCCCTTAAATACACCATTCTTTGACCCAGAGATCCTGCGATTGGTAGTTATCCTTAAGAGGTCACCTACAGAAAAGCCTGACATATACTAAAATATTTATAGTAACACTTTTTGTGGTAGCAAGAACCTAGACACTGAGTGCCAACCATGGTGATATATGAATGCAATTAAATATTATTATGCTATGGAAATAACAAATATAAAGAATTCAGAGACACAAAGAAAGCAGTACCAGAATATAAACAATAAATTTTTAAAAATAAATTAAAATCCTAAAAGGAGGCTAAACTCAGATTAATTGCAATGAACTAATTTTGACCTAAAGACCTAAGGATTCAAGCCTACTTTCAGTACAGAAATAGGAGACAATGGAATGTTACAATTTATCTGTTTTTCTTTGTTTCTAGGGAAGATATGTTTTAAGGAAATGGTTGTGAGGTTTAAAAAAATACACTGATCCATTTATATAAGTAGTTGGTTCTAGCACTGAGATATTAAGAAGATAGGAAAACAGTTTATTTTTACCAGTGGAATACTAGGATAAGTATGGAGTCTTTCCCAAATGAAATATTTTCTAGAAGAGAAAGAGAGAGAGAGAGAGAGAGAGAGAGAGACAGAGAGAAACATGTAAGTAAAATCAACTGATCAGGTACCCTTGGATACCGAATCCTAACTCTTATCATCTGCATTCACATGGGCCATTTCCTATATCTTGAATGTACTGCCTCAGCTCCACTTTCAGAATTCTTATCCTGCTTCCAATTTTAGCTTACTTGCTACCTCTTCTGAAAAGCCCTTCTTGATCACCCCATCTATTAGTGTTCTGCAAAATTATATATATTTACTTCTCTGAATACAGAATGTAAGGAAACTGAGAAATGATCCATATCAATGAAAACAATATTACTATTAAAAGTTTCAAAATATATAATTACATATGGCATCAATTACCAGAAGTCTTATACTAATAACAGAAGATGAGAGACTCAAAGGCACCTAAAAGCAAAATTCAGCATTATTTGTAATGGAAAAGCACTGGAAGTTTTCCCATTAAGATCAAGAGTAAAATAATGATGCCTACCACTATGAACATTATATGACATACTGCCAGAATTGCTAATTCACTGCTAGTGGATCTGTGAATTAGTCTGGTCAGTTTAAAAAGCAATATAAAATTATACAATTTACAAAATTATTCATGCTTTTTGACCCAAATGATCCTACTACTAGGTTTATATCCCAAGAAAATTATTGGTAGGAAAAAATGCCCTGTATGTTCAAAAACAATCCCATTAGTAAAATCTGTAATAAAAGAAGTTGAAAAATGTATCCAATGAATGATCAGAATATGGCCTAATAAAATGTGAATTATTAGTGTGTGATAAGGAATAGTTAACAAGAATTCAAAGAAATATAGCAGAGTTTATATTAAGTGATGCAGGGCAAAGAAAGCGGATGCAGAAGAGTAACACACACTGACTACAGTTGTATAAATGATAACAGAAGTGGTAACAATTCAGGTTAAACATGAGGAATGACTTTAGTATTTCCTTATTAAAGCATAGTCTTCAGTCAATTGGGGTGGGGGGTATTATAAACTTATATACAAAGAAGGACTATTTTCACACAGACATTAAAATATGAGGATACTATATATGAAACAATGAACCATCAGTTCATACTGCTTGCTTTAAAAAAATAGTTTAATAAAATTTACATGTCACATTTAACACTGCTTTCTTCTCTTCTCAGAAGGGAACTAATTCACTCTCTGGACCTCTAGTGTTTGTTTGTTTTTTAATTTAACTCCCTCAATGCCCTTTGAAGATATGAAGGGACACTTGTTTCTTTTCTCCTTTATAGAGTTCCTTCCCAATGCTCAAATCTACTTTTCTAGGTTTCTCTGGACTCTTGTACTTGTATTTTAAAATTCCCACTTAGCTCTAGCCTTTTTCATCAGGAAGGCTTTAAAGTCTGCCATTCCACTGAAAACCCATTTTTCACCCTCTATGGTGTCATACTCAGCTTTGTCAAGTTATTCTTGGTTGTAACCTTATTGTGCTTGTCTTTCAGAATATTATATCCCATGATATATGGTTTTCAGTATAATAATGGTAATAACAACAGCTAACATTTATATAGTACCTAGCATGTGCCAGGAACTATGCTACCAATGCTTCACAAATATCTTATTTGATCCTCACAACAACCTTGGAAGGTAGGTGCTATTATTATCCCCAGTTAGAAAACTGAGGCAAAGATTAAGTGACTTATCCAGTGTCACACAACTAGTATCCAAGGATGGATTTGAATTCGGGTCTTCCTGACCATGCCTATTGCTCTCTCCATGGTGCCACAGGTTTTGTATTATACTGACTCTAGTTCACTGAAATTGAATTGCTTCTTTCCAGAAGCTTACCTACTTTTTCTTTGAAAAGGATGCTTTAAGTTTTATCTGTGACATTCCTGGGGCTTTTCATTCCTGGGACCTTTCAGGAATTGATCAGCAGATTATATTTGCATGGTCTTCAGGTTTCAAAGGATCTAGATAGTTTTTACTTATGACATTAAAAAAACAACCCTTCTTTTAAAAAGGTTTTTTTTTTTGGGGGGGGGGGAGCAGCTGGGTGGCTCAGTGGATAGAAAGCCAGGCCTGAAGACTGGAGGTCCTGGGTTCAAATCTGGCCTCAGACATTTCTTAGCTGTGTGACCCTAGACAAGTCACTTAACCCCCATTGCCTAGTCCTTAACACTCTTCTGCCTTAGAATCAATACATGGTATTGATTCTAAGAGGAAAAGTAAGGGTTTAAAAAAATTTATTTTTTTATAAATAAAAAGGTTTTTTTTTCCCCTCCAAATACACACAAAAACAATTTTTGGTATTTGTTTTAAAATATGTTTTATTCTAAATTCTCTGTTCCCCCTCTCTACTGAAAAGGCAAGCAATTTGATAAAATAGGTTGTAAATATGCAAAATATTTCCATATTAGTCATGTTGTGAAAGAAAACACAGACCAAAAAAAAAAAAACCACCAAGAAAAATAAAAAGATAAAAAAGATGCTTCGATCTACATTCAGACTTCATCAATTTTTTTCTCCAGTGGTGGATGGTATTTTCATCCTAAGTCCTTGAATCACTATATTGATCAGAGTATCCAAACCTTTCATACTTATTCATCATTATATTACTGCTACTGTATATACTGTCCTGGTCCTGCTCACTTCATTTTGCATCAGTTCATGTAAGTTTTTCTGAAAGTATCCTGTTCTTCATTTCTTAAAGCATAATAGTACTCCATTACAATCATATACCACAACTTGTTCAGTCAATCCCTAATAGAAGGGCATCCCCTATTTCCAATTCTTTGCTACCACAAAAAGAGCTGCTATAAATATTTGTGTGCATATAGGTCTTTTTCTTTTCCTTTTTAAATCTCTTTGAGATACAGACCTAGTGGTGGTATCTCTGTGTCAAAGGCTTTGTATAGTTTTATGGCACTTTGGGCACGGTTCAAATTGCTCTCCAGAATGGTTGGAATCAATTTACAACTCCATCAGCAGTGTTTTAGTGTCCCAATTTTCTCACATTTTCTCCAATATTTGTCATTCTCCTTTTTGGTCATATTAACCAGTCTGATAGTATGAGGTGGCACCTCAGTTGGTTTAGTTGGTATTTCTGTAAGCAACAGTGATTTAGAGCATTTTTTCATATGGCTTATAGATAGTTTTGATTTCTTTTGAAAACCGCCTATTTGGTCCTTTGACCATTTATCAATTAGGGAATGACTTGTAGTCTTATAAATTTGACTCGGTTTTCTACATATTTGAGAAATAAGGTCTTTTTCAAAGAAACTTGCTCTAAAATTTTTTTACAGTTATGATTACTGTGCATATCCCTCCATCCTATTTTTCCCCATTTATCTTTCTGTCCTTTTATTATTCTTTCTTATTATTCTTATTTTATTATTCTTTCTGTCCTTTTACCCTGTTCCTCCTCAAAAGCATTTTGTGCCTGTTCACTATTTTCCCAATCTGCTCTACCCTTCTATCAGCCCAATCCACCTCCCCTTTCTTTTTACTTCCCTATAGAGCAGTGATTCCCAAAGTGGGCGCCACCACCCCCTGGTGGGTGCTGCAGTGATCCCGGGGAGCGGTGATGGTCACTGGTGCATTTCTGAGTTCAATAAATAGTTTCATAATTTCAAAGTTCAATGTTTCTAATTTACCCCTTTCTTTACTATATTTTACGAAAAAGGTAGAAACATTAATACATATATCTTTCCTATTAATTGCTATTAAAATTAAAAAAAAAAACTAATTTCCAGGGGGCACTAAGTAATATTTTTTTCTGGAAAGGGGCAGTAGGCCCAAAAAGTTTGGGAACCACTGCTATAGAGTAAAGTAGATTTCTATACCCAAATGAGTGTGTTATTCTTTCTTTGAGCCAATTCTGATGAGTAAGATTAGAGCATCACCTGCCACCTTCCACTATAAGAAGCCGCTTTTATTTAAGATATTTTACTCCATTCCATCTCTCCCTTCCCACTTCCCTCAATGCATCCCTTTTTCTCACTTTTTAATTTTATCTTTTTATATATTATCCCATCGTAGCCACCTCACTCTTGTGCCCTTTGTTTATGTATACTCCTTCTAACCACCCTAATAATAATAAAGTTCTTGGTAGTTACAAATATCCTTTTCCCATGAAGGAAGGTAAATAGTTTAACCTTATTGAATCTCCTATGATTTCTCTTTTCTGTTTTGCCTTTCAATTATGACTTCTTGAGATAGAATATGTAAGATCTCTACTCTACTACTTTCTCAGGGGAACCCACCACTCTTGGGTACCTCCAGACCCAGAGCTATGTAGACTACACCTGTCTTGTTAATGGTTCTGCAGAGAGGCTACCCTGTAGCAGGGTTAGCTTTGCTGGAGAGGTCTTTTCCTACTGTGCAAGGATTTCTGGATATTTTATGCAGATCTGAAGTGGAAAAGGCCATTTATTATAGTTTCTCACTGGATTTCTTGATTGTTGCTGAGATTGCTGTAAATTTTCAGTGTTTTATCAGAGTAAATAAATTCAAGGTGGCTGGGCAATTTGCTATCTGTCCATGCAATCATCTTGTCAGACCCTATGCTTCCTTTTCTTTTAACAAATAGTAAATTATAAAAATACATAGTTCTATGTATAATCAGTTTCTTTTGTATGGCATTCCTTTTAATATTTTCAAGAAATATATTTCATTTTTAAAAAATAAAATACATAATAAATTTTAAAACATTATGTATTCACTTTTAATGTAATGAATCTGTTTTTTGGGTAGGAGTGTTAAATAAGATACATGCAATGAATCTTCTGAGAGATGTTCAGGTCAATGAAAATTACTATCATTGCTATATCTTGGCAATCTGTATCAACAGCATTCATATCTTCCTCTGTCCAGGCAACTGTTTCATACTTTTTTCTTATTTGTGTAAAAATATATAAATACATACACATATATCTTTGACTTATAAAACATATGTGAAATATATAATGATGTATATGGATACATCTATATATATAATATGCATGACATTTAAACATGCTACATAATATTGTCATAATAGGCACTTTTCTACAATAATACCAGTAGCATTGCAACCAAGCCTTACTTTAAGTAATATAACACAATTCCACTGCAATAGCATTTGTCCAACAAAACCTATGCAATACTTCTCATGAAACTTATTGTCTTCTATGAAAGTGCTCCAGGAAATCATTTTCTCTAGAACTAGCTCATGCAAGTAGACTTGTATGATGCTATTTTGTTGCTTGCTCTATCAGATGCTTCCTTAGACTGGAAATATCTTTCAAATATTTTATTTCAGTTGTAAGATAAACAAACTTTACTTTTCTTTTTTTTTTATAATTGCTATGGTTGCTAAAACATTATGATAGGTTGAAATGCCATTATGTTAAGTGGCTGAATTAGTGATATTTCAAATGCTCACAAAGCATTAAGAGCTTACTTAGTGCCTGATACTGTGCTAGGTGCTAGATAATACAGAAAGATAAAACAATCTCTACCCTCAAGGACCTTTTATTCAGCTTATTGTGTGTCCAAGTAGGGCAAGGATGAATAAAAAAAATAGTGTCCTTGAATTTGAATAGTTCTGTGCATTTTCTAAACTTGGCCAGATTTAGGTAGGCTGCTCAATAGATAAGTTCCTTAAGAAGGACTATGTTTTAATTTACTTTTGTAGGTTCAAAATTATGTATATTGAATAAAGTTAGTCATATTGATGCCAGAGGTGTCTGTAAATCATATTGTGGAGTGAACTATCTTTGTACCCTTGTTACTTTTATAAATACAGCCTTTGTTCATCTTATCAATTTGACACTATTGTGAGTCCAGGCATTCAACAAGTTTTTAATCTTTCCAACAATACTTACCATATAGGCCACATCTTTTTATCTTGCTTAGAGGCAATATGGCATAGTAGATTCAGCTTTGGACTTGGAGTCAAGAAGACCAGGATTCAAATACTATATCAGGCAATTAGTATTTGATCAAATTACTTAACCACTCTGGCTCTCAGTTTCTTCATCTGTAAAATGAGGAGGTTGGACTCAATGACCCCTAGGGTCTCTAATAATATACTACCTTTTCCAGAAGAGTGCCAACATTATTGGAATGGATATGGTTATCTAAGATAACTACCCAATCAATATATTTCTTAAAAAAGAAAATCAATTTTCAGGGTAACACCTTATAGTAACAAAACATAAATAAAGAGTATAGTAACAAAAAATAAATAAAGGCCATAATCAATTGCCTGCTGCCAATGGTTTGACTAGAAGAAAAGAAACAGTTCTTTCTACTTCTCCCTATGATTTTAATTATCTTTATGAGCTATAACTTCCCTCTTATCAACTTTGGTTATCCAAAACCCTTTTCCGTGCCTCATCTTGGGAGTGACCTTCAATTCTCAAAAACAATGACAGTCAAGTACTGGTAGATCCTACAAGTCCCTCTAGGTCCTCTGATGGATTTAGTGCATCTGAAATTATGCTAGCTCCATTAAAAAAGGCTTAGCTCCAGGGAGGGTTCAAAGTGTCTTTTAACTATGACCATCCTAGAAGATTTTCTATGTTGTCATTGAAGGACTCTGACCAAAACCAGTGGAAGAATGAATGCTCCAGATCATTGAGGTAGCAAAACAATTAACTGTGTATCTTATGAAACACCCCCCACCCCTCAGATTTACCCTTTGCAAGCTGCAGGGTTGAGAAAAACAGTTGCCTTCTTTACTTGTGCATTTGAAGGAATGAGTTGATTTCCAAATACCTAGGAAAGAAGAGAATAAGTTTTTAAAATGGATATTTCCCTGCCCCTTATTTAGATATGAAATATAGTATTTTGTGCCAAAAGAACTTAGTCTCAATATATATTGCATTTAACCTCTTCACCTCAAATGCCTTTATGTTCCCATATTAACAAAATATATAGCATGCCTAAATATCATATAATAGCTATTCATTCAAAGCTATATACTCTCACCTATGACAGGTGAAATGAAATGACACTGTGAGTAGAAACTCTCTTGGTTGTTATGTACATGTAAAGTACTAAAATTGTAAAACTATTAGGATGGAATTATTAGAAAAGACTTTCCCCATTGAGAGAGTGGGGGCCAGCCTGGAAATGACTACCAAGAGGGAAAAACCATGTATACAAATGAGCAAAAACAAAACAAAAAATAAATACAATTGGGAGTGGGGTGGGTTAGAGATAAAACTAACAATTGAGGGTATCAAAACAAGTAGCCTGCAGAAAGTTGCCCTTGAATTATGCTAGGAAGGAAGCAAGGGATTCTTTAGTTGAAGGAGAGGAGAGAGAACATTATGGACACAGGGGATAATCTGTGCAGAGCATGAAGGTGAAAGATATCATGTATAAGGACATCAAATTGACCAGTCTGGCTGGCATATAGAATGCTTGAGGAAGAATAAATTGCAATCCAGTCTGGAAAGGTAAGTTGGAGACAAATTATAAAAAACTTTAAATAGATGACAATAGAAGTTCTATTTTATAGTAGAGGCAAAAGGGCCTAAAGCTTACTGAGGAGGAGAATGACATTACCAGAATAGATAGAGGAAAAGGGACTTCAATTCAATTATATCAGAGATAACTCAGCTTTATACTTTGGAAATCTGCTAGGTTATTATCCCAGATAGTAACCTCACCTGTTCCCCTTGGGAGAGATCAGAGAACAGGCAAAGGGTGGCAATGGTATAGCAATCAAAGGCTGCAGTAGTAAGCCAGAAAATTGTGCTATATTTTCTCTCTCTCTTTCTCTTACCCCTTCCCTCCCTCCTGGGTATTTTCTTCAGGTAACAGGTATAAAGTGGCCCAAGAACTGAGCTGCTTTTTTGTTAGGTTATCCCACTCTCCTGCTGTTACAGAACTTTGTCTCAGAAGCAAAAAGACAGTAAATGGCTTTCCCTACCTGTGCTCTTCTCTGCTTTGTGAATCTTTAAGTCCTGTGTAACAGATGCTTATTTACAGTAAACCAACGTCATAAAATCAGTGGCAAAAATGGCCTTTGCAATAACCTCTAAATCATAAGCCCTTCCTGTCTTCTCCAGAGATCCCAGGACCATAGTCATTAGAAGTCACAGGACCTGACATGGGAGTAGGAATGAGAATCTAAGACTCAAGTAAGAATAAATGAAGATTCTTTTAGGTAAACCCAAATTTGACCTCTTTTTTGGGTTCATATTTTTAATTCATATTAATATAATAAACATTAATTCATTATTACTATTTAAAATTTTTGGTCTTTATTCTACTTCCATTCTTTGCTAATTTTTTGATGTAGCTTTTTAGGAAGGTTCACAGATATCTGGTTTGTGGGGTACAAACAATAGTCAACTTTCCTTCAGAGTCCTAAGCACTGAGAGGGAGGGAAAAAACCCCTCCCGTGAAGCAGATTTGAAAGTAAGCAACGGAAAGCTTTTCCTAGTCTCCCAAAGGCATTTTATCATGAGAAGTAAGTTAATTTTAGCTTTTTCTTCTACTCTATGAGAGAAATATCAAGGGCCATGATCAAGAAGACATGGCCAGAGAGGCCACAGTCTGTCAGAAGGGAAATTAAATCCATTCACTATTTCCTTGGTTTTTAAAGTATTATCCTTATCTCTTTAATTACAGAACCTATTTATATGGAATGTTGATGTTTACTAGCCAATTTTTATGTTATATATAAAAACTTAGCAGTCTACTACCTCCTCTTCATAACCTTGTAATAGTCACTCCATACCCCTACAAAACAAAAAGAGACAGATCTGAATAGAAGATATAAGATATAAAAGAGAATCAAGAGGCAATGAGAACACAAGGACAAAAGTTAGTGGGGTGGGAAGGGGGAGAGGGCAGAGAGGGTTGTCAGACTGGGTATATAAAAGAGAAATAAATGATAGCTTCTGTGGACCACGGGGGAAAAAGGCTAGACTGAGGATGAAAGAAACAGGAGTAAATTTTTTGAAATGAGCAACCTGAAGTGAAAAAAGAATTAGTCATAAGCAATGAACAGTTAATATAGAAGAGACCAGGGAAATTTAAGTAACTGGTCTTTACATATACCTCCTCCTGGTCTTCATTCTCTAAAGCTCTATTCTTATTGTTAAAAACAAAAACTCCTGAATCATTCAGGTAGTGGTGTAGTCCAATCAACCTGTGACCTCTCCTCATAGAGGAAATAGATGAAACAGAAATAGCTACTGTACCTGAAAGATTCATGACAGCATGACCTCCAACCCTACACTATGTGACAGGAAAGGAATTCTACCAACCAGTGTACACAAAAGGTTCTATAGGTCTATTGGTGCAATAGAAAAAAGGCTCAAGTCTCTTTGACCTCCCTGAAGTCAAACATAAACAGTGCTACTCCTGGGGCCTAGACAGAGTCTTGGAAAGGAATGAGGAAGCAGAGGGCTGCTTTTCTGTGCCTGGACCAGAAGAGGCAGCTGAAAACTGAGAAGCAACAGAACTCCTGGCATGGGTGTCTTTGCACACTTTTTCTAAGTAACATCAATAATTTATTATCAATAAACTCCGTGGTACAACTTAAGCAACATATGGATTTCCACGACACATAGTAGACACTTAATAAATGCTTCAGATTAACAATTAAGCCTGAGTGAATTTAGAAAAACAACTTATTCTTTTTTGTAATTTGGAAGAAGACTCTTCCTCCAGTCACATCTGAATCTTCAGAAGTCTGACCATAAAAGAAAGCCCCTAAGGTCTGGTTGGAAAAGTAGCCTTACTTTTGAATGCTTAGTAAGGATTAAAGTCCCCAGACAGCTTGGTCTAGCAGGACTATGGCCTATTTAGGTGAGATTATTAGGATCAATTGTCCTCCCTAATTCTGGCCAGAATGTTCTGAATTTCATGTTAGGCTTGGGGAACAGGGAGGTGGGGTTCATTAGGGAGGAAAATGGGATCCAAGGATAACCTAGTGCCTGTGGCAAATTAAAAGTCAATTTGGACACACTAAAATCTACCTTCAATTACCTTTATTCATTTCAAAATGTCATTTAAGTGCCTATTGTACTGGGTAATGTGCCTAGCAATCTTGGGGAAGGAGAGCAAGGAGAATATATATATACATACATATATATATATATATGGCCAAATACTATGCTGAGAGCTTTATAGGTGTCTTACTTGATCGTCATAATTCTGTGAGGTGGGTACTATATTATTCCCATGTTATGACTGAGGAAACTAAGACAGACAAGGGTTAAGCCACTAGCCAAGGGTTGCAAAGTCAGTGTTTGAGGACAGATTTATGGTAGGGTCCCAGTCCTCTATCCACTGGGCCACTTGGCTGCTTCTAGGAATACAAAAGGTTAAAATCATAATCACTTTTATTCTCAATGAGTTTATTATCTAGGAGGAATTACATATTTATACAACTACAATACAAATGGGTAAGTATTTAAATGCAAAAAAGAGTTCTCATAGGTGACTACAGTCTTGGAGTTTGAAGTTTTAACACCTCTCCATTCTGCCTCATTGTGTACATTTATTTAGAATCCACTGTTCATTGATCAAAAAGCTATCAATTGCCTCTACAGGGAAAGGGGATGAGTGGGTACTTTCTCATTTGCTGATATAATAAGCAAACCATAGCCCACAATTTTCTGAGAGGATGAGAATTCCCCGTTTGCCAAGGTCACTGAGAATCTTTAGGGTGAATTTACTTGAGTTTGCTTTACTACTGAAAATCCGAACTTTTTCATTAATACGTTCTTTTTTTTTTTTTGACCCTTACCTTCTGTCTAGTCTCAATTCTAAGACAGAGGAGCAGCAAAGGCTAGGCAATTGGGGTTGAGTGATTTGCCCAGGGTCATACAGCTAGGAAGTGCCTGAGGTCACATTTGAACTCAGGTCCCTAGACTCCATTCCTGGCACACTATTCATTTTGTTATCTAGCTGCCTCCACTAATCTTTGATTTAATCTAACTCTAGTAGGATCCACAAGCCTTACTAGAAAGCTTTATTCTAGCTTAACTATTAGTATTATCTAGTAAAATTCCTTTTGAGTTGGCAATAAACTTTTTAGACTTTAGACCAGCTTAGTGTTAAAAATCCTTCCAGTTCTGTACCAGTAATAATGGCCTTTTTTCTTCCCTTTCAGCCAGTTTTTTTTTAAACTTATTCTAAGCTAAATATGGTCTATTTGCTGGTCTAAATTAATCAGGTTGATTATAAGGAAAATGTCCTTACTATGTCCTTCTAGCCTTTATTTTGTGAGCAAGAAAGTCTGCTGTTAGTGAACATGCTAACTCTCCAAAATGCTGAAAAAAAGGAGATAATGGCCTCATAACTACAATTCTACACTAACCTAGTGAAACTATATGACTGCCACCTCCCAATCAAAAACAAATAATTTTCTCCTTTCTTAAAGCAGTCACCTTCCCTCTCCCAAGAGGAATTTCCAGTTACTACTTGTTAGCTTAGCTGTTACCTGCAATTTCAATAAAAAAAAAACCCACTTTCCCCAACAGCTGAGGTGGCACTAGGAGCCTGAAATATTTACAACCTATTTTGTAAAGGCTGTGTTGGCAAGAGGGTTCTTCAGAACTAATTCTAAAAGAAATGTCCCTATCAGAACAAAACATTTCTAAACAATATTTTAAAACAGAAAACTTGACAAGGTTTTAAAACAGAGTTAAAGTGCTTTTATGACTCCCACTTTAGTGGGAATCTATTAATAGTATGGATTGTCAGTGTCATCTCTGAAAATATTTCAGGAATGTAAGTGAATTTGTCTACCACCCACTTCTCCAGCTCATGTACTATTCTCTTTTCCATTGATGACTTGATTCCTTTCTCTGTATTTCTGACATGATAAGCTTAACAGACACAATGTATTCTCAAAATGTCACTAAACTCCTTGAAATTTGCAACTCATCTTGATTAAAGAAAGCTAAAAACCCACAAAAAAGGCATGAAGGCCTTGGTTTAAATCCTGGCACCTTCACTGACTAGCTGTGGATCCTTGGACAAGTCATATAACTTAACTAAGACTTAGGTTATTCTTCTGTAAAATGAAGGGATTGCATTAGAACAACAAAAAATAATCTTGAAGATGGGCTTTAATAGCATCAATCAATAAACTGAGAGAGGCAAGTCCTAAAGTGTACCATATATGAACATAATCCTCATAGTTAATCTAAATTTAGGGATAGCTCATAGCTAGATTAGTCCTTCAGCAGTTACTTCACGTAAAAGCAAATCAAGGAGTCCAAACTAGGGCAAATGTGCCACCAAGAGGTTATAATAGAACCAAATAAATCCCAAAGGGGTGAAAGTTTGTGGGGAGGAAGAATTATTGTTCATCAGATGGTTAATCTGTTAGTGTTCCATTAAGAACTCCCTCACAGCTTTAGGCAGCTCCTCATTTTAGGAAGAGCTCCAATTCCACTGAAGTGAGGCATTGCATCCAGCCAGATATCTTGGAATAGTCTGTAGCTGGAGTACTGCACAACTGAGATAAGAAAGGTGGAATTTAATTTTTTCACATTATATGTATTACCTGGGCTTCTTGACAGGCTGCTCTCCTTAGTAAGTTGTCACTGTTAAGGTAAAAGAAAAAGGGAAATGAACATTAGCTTTCAATAAGAAGTTTAGGATTTAAACAAAAGAGTCTGTTTTGCAAAACATATGTAAACATTCCTTCTAAATTATTAAAGAAGTCTTAGGAAACAGATAGCATAGCATGGAAAAACTTAAAAAAATAATCTCACTGGGGAAAATCCTGGGTTAGTTATTTCTACGTTTTCCATTTTTAGTCCTTCCCCAGCTAGATTACTCAAGTCACTAGACAACAATGAAATGATTTGTTCTTATTCTGTTTTCTTTTCTGTTTCATTTAAAGTTGGACTTCTTTGTCTTTTTCAATGTCACTGCCCATAATATAGAATAAATAGAACATTTTTGGCATAACAAAGATCAGTTTAGAAAAAATAAAAGGAAGCTGTTAGAGTAAGTTCATCTATTTAGCATCAAGGTTTAAGAAACCTTTAAATGCAGTCTGTGGCATCATGGCACTATGCAGCTCTCTTGGCTAACAATTCCACAATTTGTTGAATGGACGGCTCAGTGTAAGAGTGGATGCAATTTGCTGGCAGTACTAATATAACAGCTTCAAGTGGTTCTAGCCCATTACTAATATCCATACTTGAATGGGCCAACCAAAAAGCAATTCATTAAAAAAAATTTTTTTTAATTAAAAAGATTGTTTTAGGGGGCAGATGGGTAGCTCAGTGGATTAAGAGCCAGGCCTAGAGATGGAAGGTCCTACGTTCAAATCTGGCCTCAGATACTTCCCAGCTGTGTGACCCTGGGCAAGTCACTTGATCCCCATTGCCTAGCCCTTACCACTGTTCTACCTTGGAGCCAATAGACTGTACTGACTTCAAGACAGAAAAAAGGTTTAAAAAAAAAAAAGATTGTTTTACTTGCATTCTTTTCTTCTTTTTCCCTAAAATTATAGATTTGGTGTTCTCTACATTTCAATAAGAATTCAAATCCATTTTTGCATCTATTATTGAACTAACATAAAAAAAAATAAAGTTTTTTGCTCTTTGCCACAGTTGCAGGAAAGTGCTCCCTACTTATAATATCAAGGTTAGGGGGAAAAAATCCAAATAAATAAACCTGCTAATCTATAAGAATCACTAAGTTTCTTATTTTTAGGAAAGGTCCTTCTATTTCTATACTTTCCTGTGTTTTCAATAGGAATGGGTGCTGCATTTTGTCAAAGGCTTTTTCAGCATCTATTGAGATAATCGTGATCTTTTGTTTGTTAGCTTGTTGATATGGTCAATTATGTGGATGGTTTTCCTAATGTTGAACCATCCTTGCATTCCTGGTATAAATCCCACCTGCTCATGGTGGATAATCCTCTTCATCACTTGCTGGAGTTATTTTGCTAGGATTCTATTTAAGATTTTTACATCTATGTTCATTAGGGAGATTGGTCTGTAGTTTTCTTTCTCTGTTTTTGATCTACCTGGCTTTGGAATCAGTACCATATTTGTGTCATAAAAGGAATTTGGTAGGACTCCTTCTTTGCTTATTACATTGAATAATTTGTATAGTATTGGGATTAATTGTTCTTTGAATGTTTGATAGAATTCACTTGTGAATCCATCAAGCCCTGGCAATTTTTTCTTAGGGAGTTCTTTGATGGCTTGTTCAATTTCTTTTTCTAATATGGGACTGTTTAGGTATTCTATTTCTTCTGCTGTTAATCTAGGCAATTTATATTTTTGTAAATATTCATCCATATCACCTAGATTGCTATATATATTGCCATATAATTGGACAAAATAGTTTTTAATGATTTCCTTAATTTCCTCTTCATTAGAGGTGAGGTCTCCCTTTTCATCTTTGATACTGTTAATTTGGTTTTCTTCTTTCCTTTTTTTTATTAGATTGACCAGTACTTTGTCTATTTTATTTGTTTTTTCAAAATACCAGCTTCTAGTCTTATTTATTAATTCAACAGTTCTTTTACTTTCAATTTTGCTAATTTCTCCCTTGATTTTTAGTATTTCTAATTTAGTTTTCATCTGGGGATTTTTAATTTGCTCAAAGGGCTATAAAAGATTGCTTGCCCTTTGATCCAGCTATGCCATTGTTGGGTTTATACCCCAAAGAGATCATAGATAAACAGACTTGTATTAAAATATTTATAGCCACACTTTTTGTGGAGGCAAAAAACTGGAAAACGAGGGTATGCCCTTCTATTGGGGAATGGCCGAACAAATTGTGGTATATGCTGGTGATGGAATACTATTGTGCTCAAAGGAATAATAAACTGGAGGAGTTCCATGTGAACTGGAAAGACCTCCAGGAATTAATGCAGAGTGAAAGAAAAAGAACCAGGAGAACATTGTACAAAGAGGCTGATACACTGTGGTAAAATTGAATGTAATGGACTTCTGTACTAGCAGCAATGCAATGACCCAGGACAATTCTGAGGGATTTATGGAAAAGAATGCTACCCACATTCAGAGGAAGAACTGCAGGAGTGGAAACACAGAAGAAAAACAACTGCTTGAACACAAGAGTGGATGCGGACATGGTTGGGGATATGACACTAAACAACCACACAAATGCAACTATCAATAATATGTAAATGAGTCTTGATTGATCACACAACAAAAAGTGGAAATGCGCATTGGATATGGGGAGGGGTGTAAAAGGTGGATGAAGGGGAAAGTAAAAACAAGAATCATGTAACCATGGGAAATCTTTCTAAAAAAATCATAAGTGGCTCCTATTACCTCCACAAGAATACTTTGTGGGGGAGAGGGGAACCCAAGATGGTGGCTTAGTAGCGGCAAAAGCCTAAACCACTCTGACAATCCTTCCAAACCAATATTTAAAAACTGCTTCAAAACGATAGGACTCAAAAACAAACAGCAAGAAGATGTGAGGGGGCTCTCCAGCTGAATACAACTTGAAAGATAGGCAGAGAGAGTCAATTTTCACAGGATAAGGGGGAACCAGAAGCAAAATTGACCACAGAGGAGTACTGGTTGACTACTCTCCCACCTACTACACTAGGTTCTGCAATTAAGTGTAGGCTAACTTTGGGATCCTGGGATGAGGGCTATACCACCAAAAGTGCACCTCAGACCCACCCCCTTGAAGGCCCAGGCCCTTTCAAGCTTCTATGGATACCCCAAAGACCTAGCTCCAGGACAAAATCCCTGCAAGCCTGCAGAGGACTCAGAATCAGTAAGCAACTTTCTAAATTCCCAGTCCACAGGTTTAAAAAAAAAAAAAAAGGCTGAGAAAATGAGCAAAACCCTCAAAAATTTCTATGTGGGCAAAGAGCAAAGTAGAAAGCCAGCAAGAAATGGTGGGATCCAATCAACATGCAAACCTTAAAAAACAAAACAAAACAAAACAAAACAAAAACCAGGATTTGGTCTCAAGCTCTGGAAGAACTTAAAAAATAATTGAAAAATCAGATAAGACAGGTTTAAAAAATGAGAAAAAGAAATGAAAATAATGCAAAAAGAAAATAACAGCTTAAAAAGCAAAATTAGCCAACTGGAAAAAGAGGCACAAAAATCCAATGAAGAAAAGAGTTCCATGAAAAGTCAAATGGACCAAACAGAAAAGAAGGATCAAAAGGCCATAGAAGAAATTTAGACTTTAAAAATTAAAATTGGACAAATAGAAATTAATGACTTCATGAGACATCAAGAAACAGTAAAACAAAATCGAAAAAATGAAAAAATAGAAGAAAATATGAACTATCTCATTGAAAAAACAATTGACCTGGAAAAAAAGATCCAGAAGAGACAATTTAAGAATAATTGGACTATCTGAAAGTCATGACCAATAAGAAAGCCTAAAAAAATTCCTAGACATCATATTACAAGAAATTATCCAAGAAAACTGCCATGATATTCTTGAGCAAGAGGTTAAAATAGAAATGTAAAGAATCCACAGATCACCTCCTGCAATAAATCCCCAAATGACAACCCCTAGGAATATTACAGGCAAGTTCAAGAGTTTCTAGGCCAAAAAGAAAATACTGCAAGCAGCCAGAAAGAAATAATTTGAATATCATGAAGCACAAATCCAGACTATACAAGATCTGGAAGCTTCCACATTGAAGGACAGAAAGGTATAGAATATGATATTCCAGAAGGCAAGGGAACTGGGTTTACAAAAAGAATTACCTACCCATCAAAACTGACTAGATTCTTTCAAGGGAAAGTATAGTCATTTACCTCAAAAGATTTCCAAGCATTCCTGAAGAAAAGACAAAACTTAAATAGAAAATCATGATGCTTAAATACAAATGAAGCATAAAAAAGTAATAAGAGAAAAAATTTGAGGGCTTCAATAAGGTCAGATTGTTTATATTTGTAAGAGGGAAAATTTATGTATTTATAGATATATATTAAAAATATGTGGCCGCCAGGAATCAACAATTTAGGTTGATTCCATAATTAAATCAGACCCAAGTCAGCATCGGGTTGAAGAGTTTATTTACAATCAGGTAGATAAAAGTAGGAATAAAGAGAAAAGGGAGGTTAAAAGGCTAAATAAATGAAGCTATAAGCCACAGGGCCCAACAGCCAGATAGGCAGAGTTTAGAATTGGCCCAGCTAGGCCAAGGAAGCCAGCCTAACTTACCCACGTGACAATATAGAGCGTAATCTGTCTGTGGTCTCAGGAGATGCTTCTTCTTCCAGTTCGAGACGGCAACTGCCCCCACAGGAAGTTCACTAACTTACTTAAAGAGATAGTGTCTTTCATCACTTCCTGTGGTCCACCTCTAATTCAAATGGACAAATGGCAGTTTCTACATTGATTTGGACTGCCCAAAGGGCAGTCCCTTATTCTTGATTTGTTACTTATTATCACGTGTGGGTAACTCGTCTCCCCTTCCCACTAAGGGAGGTGAGAGTGACGTCATTAGCACGCCTGGGTTGAGTAATTTTTGACTATTAATGGGATCGAGCTAATTCTATTTACACATATTACTATATGGAAATATGAGATCTGTAACTCTTAGAAATTACTATCATAATCATAGTAGTTTGGAGAAGTATACATAGGCAGAGGGTATGGTAGTAAGCTGTTTAGGATGACATGTAAAAACAAAACAAGGAGTAAAAAAAGAGGATTGTACTAAGAAAAATGGGAAGAGAGAAATAAAAGGGGGTAAATTATATCATTTCAAGAGGCACGGGGGAAGGGACTATTAAAGTGGAGGGGAGGATAAGGGTGGTAATGGGTAATACTTAAACCTTACTCTCACTGGAATTGATTCAGAGAAGGAAGAAAAACCAGATTCATTAGGGTATAGAATCCTATCTCACCCTATAGAGAAGTAGAAGGGGAATAAGAAAAAGGGTTGTGGGAAGGGAAGTAATATAAGGAAGGGAGAAGTTGAGGGTATGTGTGACTAAAAAGCCCTATAGGGGGAACCTGGGTACCTCAGTGGATTAAGAGCCAGGCCTAGAAATGGGAGGTCCTAGGTTCAAATTTGGCCTCAGACACTTCCCAGCTGTGTGACACTAGACAAGTCACTTAACTCCCATTGCCTAGCCCTTACCACTCTTCTGCCTTGGAACCAATACACAGTATCAATTCCAAGATGGAAGGTAAGGGCTTAAAAAATAAAAAAATCAAAAAAGACTCTATAGAGAATGAAGGGAATAAGAAGGGTGGTAATGGGAAGGGAAGTAATATAAAGGAAGGGGAAGTGGGTGAGTGACTAAAAGCAAAACACTGGTGTGGAGGGAAAAGAATAAGAGGAAAAATGATAGGATTAAAAAAGGAAATCAAGATGGAGGGGAATGCACAGTGATAATAACTGTGATTGTAAATGGAATGAACTTACCCATAAAATGGAAGCAGATAACAGAGTGGATTAAAAACCAGAATCCTACCATATGTTGTTTATAAGAAACATAGTTGAGGCAGGTAAATACACACAGCATAAAGGTAAGGGGATGAAGTAGAATGTATTGGGCTTCAACTGAGACAATAAAAGCAGGAGTAGCAATCATGACCCCAGTCAAAGCTAAAGCAAAAATAGATCTGATAAGGAGGGTAATTACATCTTGATTAAAAGTAGTATAGTCAAGAAATATCAGTACATAACATACATGCACCAAGTGGTATAGCACCCAGATTTTTAAAGGAGAAACTAAAGGAGTTTAAGGAAGAAATATATAGCAAAACTATACTTGTGAGGGATCTCAATCTTCTATCAGAACTAGATAAATCTAACAAAAAAATAAATGAGAAGTAAAGGAAGGGAATGATATTTTGTTAAAGTTAAAGTTGTTAGATATCTGGAGAAAACTTAATGAAAATAAAAAGGAATATACCTTCTTTTCAGCAGCAAGTGGTACATATACAAAAATAGATCATTTACTAGGGCATAAAAACTTCACAACGAAATGCAGAAAGGAAGAAATAATAAATGTAACTTTTTCAGATCAGAATGCAAATAAAAATTATAATCAATAGGGTTCCTGGAGAGGAAAATTAAAAATTAATTGAAAACTAAATAATTTAAATCTTTAAAACTGGTGGTTCAAAGAACAAATCATAGAACTAATCACTGATTTCACTGAAAAGAATGACAATCAGAAGACAACATATAAAAATTTATGGGACGCAGTCAAAGTAGGATTCAAGGGAAAATGTATATTCCTGAGTGCTTATATCAATAAAATAGAGAAAAAGCAGATCGATGAATTGCGGATGCAACTAAAAAAACTAGGAAAAGAACAAATTAAAAATCCCCAGTTAAAGACTGACTTGGAAATCCTAAAAAAATCAAGGAGAAATTAATAAAATTGAAAGTAAAAGAACTATGAACTAATAAATAAGACTAGGAATTGGTTCTATTAAAAAAAAAACAAATAAAATATAGTACTGGTTAATTTGCTTTAAAAAAAAAAAAAGAAAAAGAGAATCAAATTACCAGTATCAAAATGAAAAGGGAGATTTCATTTCCAATAAAGAGGAAATTAAAGCAATTATTAGGAGCTATCTCACCCAATTATGACAATGAATTCAATAATCTGGGGAAATTAATATTTACAAAAATATAAATTGCCTATATTAACAAAAGGAGATAGAATACTTAAACAATCCCATCTCAGAAAAAGAAATTGAACAAGTGTGAAGATAGAATTAACTCTCCCCTTGTCTAATTTTAGCTAATAAAATCAAGATCTTAAAGTACCCCTACTTACCATTAAGTATGAGAGTTCACAAGTCACTTACCAGAGTAAGTAACAACTCCAAAGTTCACTGCCCCCCCACTCCTTGGGCAGTGCTAGGCAAATTGAAAGATTGCCATTGGCTTCTGTGAAGGAGGAGTAACAGGAAGTGACATGGAAAAAAGGGGTATAAAAAGAGACCAACATGGTCTAGTATTCATTCCTTTCCTGGATTCTGGAGAGATTGGTTATAGAGATTCCTTTCCTGGCTTGAAGGAGACCTTTTCCCTAGATCCTGTGGTGGCTCGCTGGGTGAGTGACTGAGATTCCTGCCTTGGCTTTGGAGGAGGTTGTGTTGTTAGAACCCTCGCTGAAGACACCACTGGGACTTCTGGCTGAAGATTACTGGGAAATCCACGTGTAGACAGTCTTGGGGAAGCCCTTCCGGGCTGAGCCTGGCTTCTCAGGAGAAGAGCTGATAGGCTTATTAGAATCTACCTCTTTATCTACATTATTTCCACTTTCTTTCTACCTCTTTGTAAATAAAGCTGCTAAAAGTCATTTTGACTTAAGCTACAGTTTTTTTAAATCGGCATCCACAATATTACTTTAGAATTCTTATATTTAGCATACAACCTACATTTAAACTCTTACACAAGTCATCAATGAAATTCCCAAGAAAAACTCTCCAGGTCCAGATATATTCACAAGTGAACTCTATCAAACATTTAAAGAACAATTAATTTCAATACTACACAAACTATTTGGCAAAATAAGCAAAGAAGGAGTCCTACCAAGTTCTTTTCATGACACAAATATGGAGCTGATAAATAATCCAGGAAGACCAAAAACAGAGAAAGAAAATTACAAACTAATTTCTTTAATGAACATTGATGCAAAAATCTTAAATAAAATACTAGCAAAGAGACTACAGTAATAATATACCATTAGGATTATTCACTATGACTAGGTGGGATTTATACCAGGAATGCAGAACTGGTTTAACATTAGGAAAACCATTCACATAATTGACCATATCGATAATCAAAATAACAGAAATCACATGATTATATCTCAAAAGATTCAGAAAAAGCCTGTGACAAAATACAACACCCATTCCTACTGAAAACACTAGATAGCATAGGAATAAAAGGGCCTTTCCTTAAATTAATAAGTAGTATTTATTTAAAACCATGAGTAAATATCATCTGCAATAGGGATAAGTTAGAAGCTTTCTCAATAGGATTAGTAGTAAAGTAAGGATGCCCATGATGACTATTAGAAATGCTAACTTTAGCAATTAGAGAAGAAAAAGAAATGGAAGGAATTAAAGTAAGCAATAAGGAAACTAAACTATCACTCCTTGCAGATGATATGATGGTATACTTAAAGAATCTTAGGAAATCAACTAAAAAACTAGCTGAAATAGTAATTTTAGCAAACTTACTGGATACGAAATGAACTCACATAAATCATCCACATTTCTATATATTTCCAACAAAACTCAGTAATAAGAGTAAGAAAGAAAAATACAATTTAAAATCACTCTAGACAATATAAAACATTTGGGAATCTATTTGCAAATACAGGAATTATATTAACACAATTTACAAAACACTTTTCACACAAATAAAGTTAAAGGCAAACAACTAGAAAAACATTAATTGCTCATGGGTAGCCAAACTAAAATAATAAAAGTGACAATCCTACCTAAATTAATTTACTTATTCAGTGTCATACCTATCAAACTAACAAAAATTCATTTTATAAAACTTTAAAAAAATAACAAAATTCATCTGGAAGAACAAAAGGTCAAGAATATCAAGGGAACTAATGAAAAAAATGTGAAGGAGGGTGGCCTATCAGTACCAGATCTTAAACTGTATTATAATGCAATAATCAGTAAAACAAAATGGTTTTGGCTAAGAAATAGAAGGGTGAATCAGTGGAATTGATTAAGGGTAAATGATCTCTGCAATCTATTATTTGATAAACCCAAAGATCCCAACTTTTGGGATAAGAATTCACTATTTGACAAAAACTGCTGGGAAAATTTGAAAACAGCATGGCAAAAATAAGGTTTAGACCAGTATCTCATACCCTATACCAAGATAAGGTCAGAATGATTTAAACATAAAGAGTAATATTATAAGTAAATTGGGAGAATGTAAAATAGCTTGTTGGTCAGATCTATGGAGAAGGCAAGATTTATGACCAAACAAGAGATAAAGAACATTACATGATTTAAAATGAACAATTTTAATTATATTAAATTAAAAAGGGTTTTGTACAAACAAAACCAATGCAACCAAGATTAGAAGGGAAGCAATAAACTGGGGGGAAAATTATAACAAATTCTCAGAAAAAGGCCTCTTTTCTCAAACATAAAAAGAACTAAGTCAAATTTATAAGAATCTACGTCATTCCCCAACTGATAAATGGTCAAAGGACATGAATAGGCAATTTTCAGATGAAGAAATTAAAGCTATCAATAATCATATGAAAAAATGATTCTCCTGATTAGAGAAATGAAAATGAGAACAACCTTAAAAGGTACCACCTTACACCTATCAGATTGGCCAATATGACAGTAAAGGAAAATAATAAATATTGGAGGGAATGTGGCAAAATTGGGACACCAATGCATTGCTAGTGGAGTTGTGAACTGATTCGACCATTCTGGAGGGCAATCTGAAATTATTCCCAAAAGGTTATTAAAGAATACATACCTTTTGATCCAGCAATACCACTACTAGGTCTGTATTACAAAGAGATTTTTTAAAAAATGGTAAAGGACCTGTTTGTACAAAAAAATTTATAGCTTTGCTTTTTGTGGTGGCAAAGAATTGGAAACTAAAGGAAAGTCCCTCAATTAGGGGACAACTGAACAAACTGTGGCATATGATAATGATGGAATACTATTGTGTTATAAGGAATGATGAACAGGATGATTTCAGAAAGAACTGGAAAGGACCTACATGAATTGATGCAGAGTGAAATAAGCAGAACCGGGAGCAACTGAAATACTGTAGGACAATCAAATGTGATAGATGTTGCTACTAACAGCAATACAGTGATCCAGGACAATTCTGAGGGACTTAAGAAAAAGAATGTTATCTACCTCTAGAGAAAGAACTGTTGGAGCAGAAATGCAGATGAAAACATGATTTATCGCTTATTTATTTGGATATATGATTTGGGATTTTGGTTTTATAAGATTATTCACTTACAAAAATGAATAATATGGAAATATGCTTTGAGTGATAATATATGTACAATCTAGACCGAATTGCTTGTCAACTCTGAGAAGAGTAAGGGAAGAAGTGAGGGAAACAACATCAATCATATAAAATTGGAGGGGCAGCTGGGTAGCTCAGTGGATTGAGAGCTAGGCCTAGAGACAGGAGGTCCTAGGTTCAAATCCGGCCTCAGACACTTCCCAGCTGTGTGACCCTGGGCAAGTCACTTGACCCCCATTGCCTACCCTTACCCATCTTCCACCTATAAGTCAATACACAGAAGTTAAGGGTTTTAAATTAAAAAAACAAAAACATATAAAATTGGAAAACTTATGTGTAAATTTGCTATTAAAATAAAATAATGATAAAATAAAACAAAAGAATACATTAAGTTCTAACCCTGGCATTTCAAGCCTTTCATAATTTCACTCAGCAAATTTTCTATAATTATTTCATATCACTCCCTTTCACATTCAATCTACTTATTGTTCCCCTCAGAGATGGTACTCTCTATATCCACTTTTGTGCCTTTGCAAAGGCTGCTCCCCTCTCCCTCCATACCTGGAATGTCCTCCATGATCTTTTAGAAACTTAGGCTTCATGCAAGGCTTAGATCAGTTATCACCTCACATCGGAAGCCTTTCCTAACACCCTCTCATTGTGCATGTTGGTAGGTTAGGTCCACAGCAGAAGATGACTTCCTTGAGTCAAAGGACTATTTCTTTTCTGCCTCTGTATGCCCAATGCACCTCATATACTGATGTACATAAAACATAGCATCCAAAGCAATTCTGGAACAGAAGACTCTTTGGCCAAGTTGTGTCAACATTCTTGTGCAACTATGCATTAGAGAAAAAATTATAGCCTACAGAAGTGATTGTCACATCTATCATGGGTTTTGATCACATATTTGCCAAAGCAATACCCCTCCCTTCACAGGAGGCTGCAAGTAAAGACATGCTTGTATTGAATCGTAAACACACATCACACTATGACACCATTGCTTGCTAATTATTTTCCTGAATTTTTAAGGGGCCTCATACAAGTTTTCCATACCCTATAAATAAGGTTCTTAACCTATAGCCCATAAGCTTAAAAAAAAAATGCTAACTTTCAAAAGAATTGGTTTCCTTTGTAAATGCACTTATTTTATTTTAGGCCTTTAAAAACATTATTCTGAGGAGTTCATAGACTACAGCAAACTAAAAAAGTCCATGACACAAAAAAGAACCATATGTGTTCAATACTCTGTAAAGTTACATCAAGGCAGGTCCTATATTGTGTGAGTATGATGATTTACAAAGCTAACAAAAATCATATTAATCCCTTTTTTGAACCAACCAATTGGGTTGCCCATAGGTCACATGGCAAAGATCTTGGGCTGGGAGGAATAAGAATTCAAAAACAGGGATTTTGAGGCTATAAATCCATGAAAACTTCTTTACCACTTATTAACCAGCTTTTTCATCTACAATATGAAGAGATTGAATGAGATGACTTCTCAGGTACCTTTAAGTCGGGATCTTTTAACCTATAACAGACACCATCTGCACTGGCACTAGGTGCCATAACCAGAGATGTGACCCCTTAAGGAATTGAAGAGATATGGATAAGAGGCTAGAAACAGCCATGTCTTAATCTATCAAGGATGAACATCCCTCTAAGTGTCACTGAATAAAAATTAAATTAAGGCTAACTGTGGGCTCTGTGGTACTGAGGGGAGGGCCGGGTTTTCATTGACGTATAAACTTCCAAGAAGAGAGACAATGATCTCCCTGGCAAGATGCCTATGTAAAAATCAGCACCATAGACTTTTATAGCCTCCAATTGAGTAACATGATGCTACTTAACTATTCTGGAAAACAATTTTGGATCCTGGTAGAAAAGCCAATCAGCTGTTCATGATATTTGATCAAAGATCCTATTATAAGACATATCCCAAGGAAGTAAAAACTCAGAAGGTTCCATTTTTACCAAAATATTTGCAGCAGCTTTTTTGCAATAGCAAAACCAAGAGGACAGGAAACAAAAAACTATAAAATTGGGGATGGTGGAACAGACGATAGCATGTGAATGTAATGGAATATTACCTAACCCTCTAGAATGACAAGGAAGTCAGAGAACTATGAAGAAAAGTATGTGAACTAATGGAAAGTGATAAAAATAGAATGAAGAAAACAATTTACACAATAACTATAATAGCACTAAAAGACAACTGAACTCAGGTTAACAGCATGATCCATTAAAACAAATGATGCAATCCACTTCCCAACTCTCCAAAAGGCACAAAATGTTGCATGTGCTCTCAGAAGCTGCTTTGTTAGTTTTGCTTAAGCATTCTTTTTTGTTATAAGGGAGAATGCAACATGGATTTATGGGGAAAAGATGAATGCAAAAAACAAAAAGTATCAATAAAACAAAAACAAATTACCTGTCACCCAGGCCAGTGGGTTGGGGTCAATTTCTCTTCCAAAGACTGAGTTTGTGAAATGCTGAATGTTTGTATTTACTTCTCCTGTTTCTTATAATGACTCATGATACTCAAAGGGCAATGATTCATAAATAATATAAACTATATGATTACAGGTGGCAAACAGAGTGCTACAACGAAATGTTTTCTTTACCTCTGCCTATGTCCCTTGAAATCTGTATATCTTTTGATTAGAGATGATAGAATATTAATGTTTCTGGAAATATACATAAAAGAAGGCAGCTCATGGTAATGGAAGAATATTTAGAAATATGAGGGCAAGAATACAGAAATATTCACAAAGGACTTTAACTATTCTTTCTCTAGAGGTGGATAAATTCCCTGTCATAAGTCTTTCAGAATTGTCCCAAATAATTGTATTCCTGAGAGTAGTCAAGTTTTCAGAGTTGATCATCACAAAATATTGTTTTTACTGTATACTCAATTCTCCCAGTTCTGCTTGTTTTGCTCTGCGTGAGTTCATGCAGATCTTTCTGGCTTTTTTTGAAATCATCTTGCTTATCATTTCTTATAGCACAATAGTATTCCATCACCAATATATACACAATTCAGCCATTCTCCAGTTGATGAACATCCCCTCAATATCCAATTCTTTGCCACCACAAAAATGCTGCTAGAAATATTTTTGTGCAAGTAGGTCCTTTCTCCTTTTTTATGATCTCTTTGGAACAGAGACCCAGTAGTCATATTTTAGGATCAAAGGGTTTGCTCAATTTTATGGCCCTTTGGACATGGTTCCAAATTGCTCTCCAGAATGGTTGGATCAGTTCACAACTCCACCAACAATGCATTAGTGTATAAATTTTGCCACATCCCTTCCAATATTTAGTTCTTTCCCTTTACTGTCATATTGGCCAATCTGATAAGTATGAAATGATACCTCAACATTGTTTTAATTTGCATTTCCCTAATCAAGATTGATTTAGAACATTTTTTCATATGATATATAGCTTTGATTTCTTTATCTGAAAACTGCTTGTTTTTTTGTTTATTTATTTTTTAAAACCCTTACCTTCCAACTTAGAATCAATACCATGTATTGGTTCTAAGGCAGAAGAGTGGTAAAGGCTAGGCAATGGGGGTTAAGTGACTTGCCCAGAGTCACACAGCTAAGAAGTGTCTGAGGCCAGATTTGAACCCAGGAGTATACATCTCTGGGCCTGGCTCTCAATCCACTGAGCCACCCAGCTGCCCCCTGAAAACTGCTTTGATATCCTTTGATCATTTGTTAATTGGGGAATGGCTTATATTCTTGTAAATTTGACCTAGTTCTCTATAAACTGGAAAAACTAGACCTTTATCAGAGAAACTTGCTATAAAAGTTTTTCCCAGTTTGTTGTTTCTCTTCTGCTCTGGGTTACATTCATTTTGTTTGTACAAAACCTTTTTAATTTAATATAATCAAAATTATTCATTTTACATCTTATAATGATCTCTTATTTGTTCACAAATTCTTCCCTTCTCAAAGATCTTCCAGGTAAAGGATTCTATGTTCCCCTAATTTAATTATGGTAACACTCATTATATCTAAAAATGTGGCACACATGCCCTGGCCTGGTAGAGGAGGCTATTCCATTAACCCTCTCCAAAGTACCTGAGAACATTTTTCACATGCTCCACCCCTCCACCCAATCACCTAATGCAAGCACTTCCTCCCTCTGCAGTATGGGGTATTGCAGGGGGCTCACAGGCAGCTTGAAGGTACAGTTGTGACATGTGATCTCTAAAAGGTTTGCCAACACTGCTGTAAGATATGAGATACTGGTCTATCCCTAGTTTCTGCCATACTGTTTTCCAAATTTCCCAGCAGTTTTTTTTATTAAACAGTGAGTTCTTATTCCAAAAGCTAGGATATTTAGGTTTATCGAACAATAGGTTGCTATGGTCATCTACCCTTGTATATTGTGTATTTAGTCTTTTCCATTGATCTACTATTCTATTTCTTAGCCAGTACCAGACTATTTTGATGATTACTGCTCTACAGTACAGTCTGAGTCTGGTACTGGTTAAGTACCTTCTTTCATTTTTTTTTTATCAGTTCCCTTGATATTCTTGATCTGTTCTTCCAGTGGAGTTTTGTTGTTATTTTTTCCAATTCTATAAAATAATTATTTGGCAGTTTGATTGATATGGCACTGAGTAAGTAAATTAATTTAGGTAGAATTATCATTTTTATTATATTAGCTTAGTCTGCTTAGTCTGCTCATGAGCAATTTTTAAAAATTGTTTAGATCTGACGATTTGTGTGAAAAAAGTTTGTAATTGTATTCATATAATTCCTATGTCTGTCTTAACAAGTAGATTCCCAGGTATTTCATACTATCTAATTATTTTAAATGGAATTTTTCTTTTTATCTCTTGCTGCTGAACTTTAATGATATTATATAGAAATGCTGATAATTTAGGTGGATTTATTTTATATCTTGAAACTTTATTAAAGTTATTGTTTCTATTAGTTTTTTAGTTGATTCTCTAGGATTCTCAAAGTATGCTATCATATCATCTGCAAAAAAATGATAATTTAGTTTAGATAGTTGCCTACATTAATTCCTTCAATTTCTTTTGCTTTTCTTATTGCTAAAACTAGCATTTCTAACACAATATTAAACAGTGGTGATAATGGGCATCCTTGCTTCACTCCTGATCTTATTATCCCCATTGTAGATGATACTTGCTGATGGTTTTAGGTAGGTACTCCTTATCATTTTAAGGAATGATTCATTTATTCCTATGCTTTCTAGTGTTTTTAATAGGAATGGATGTATTTTTGTCGAAAGCTTTTCTGCATCTATTGGGGGGAAATCATGTAATTTCTGTTAGTTTATCAGTGTTATTTTAAACCAAACTGCTTTATGAAGGTAGTAATATGCTAAACATTAATATACCAAATGGAATGGAGTGCGAGAAAATGACAACACAAGTCAGTTTATAAATTATAAGAAAATCGATCTTATAATATTCACATCCCAATTTGGATTAAAAACCCTCAACAACAATAATAACATAACCAAGTTGATTACCAGCTGATTTATACCATACACAGCTTTATGATTTTGGGACATTTAAGAATTAAAATCTACCCTAAAATTAAGTCTTCCTTGGCATCTTTAAGGCCATTTAAAAGAATGTAGTACAAGATTAAAAAATCATTTGAAAATAAGAGTTCTAAATGGTATCAATCCTCAGCACCAGAATGACAAACCTAAGGGCCTACCTTGTGATCTCTTTGCAGTATCTGACACTGAATATAGCTCTCTTCTTTTAAATACTCTCCTCTCTCTAAGTTTTCATGACACTACTCTCCCTGACTATCTTCCTACCTATATGACCATGTCCCAGTCTCCTTTGATAGATTTTCATCCAGATCACACCCTGTAATCATTGGTATCCCAAACCAACTGAATCCTTTTCTCTCCCTCTAGAGCAGTGAGTCCCAAAGTGGGCACTATCGCCCCCTGGAGGGTGCTGCAGCGATTCAGGGAAGGTGGTGATGGTCACGGGTGTATTTATCTTTCCTACTAATTGCTATTAAAATTTAAAAAAAAATAATTTCCAGGGGGCTAAGCAATATTTTTTCTGGAAAGGGGGCTGTAGGCCAAAAAAGTTTGGGAACCACTGCTAGAGTATTATACTTAGTTATTATCTCAATACTGATAATCCTCAAATCTGCTAATCCAGAACTAAACTGCTGACCTCCAATTTCACATCTTAAACTCAACATGTCCAAAATTCAACATTATCTTCCTCCTCCTCAAAACATTCCCCTCTTCCTAACTATCCAATTATTATCAAAGATACCACCACTATCCCAGTCATTGTAATCTAGTTGACATCCTTGACTCTTACTTGTCTCTTAACCCCCAAATCTAACCTGTTGTCAAGGCCTACCAATTTTAACTTCCTAACATCTCTAGTATATATCCCCTTCTCTTCTCTGACATCACAACTCCAGTGCAGCACCTCATCTTCTCAGAGTTGGACTACTGCAATAGTCTACCTTGTCACTTAATGTTAAGAACTTCCAGTAGATTATACTGATAATAACTTTAAGAATCAGGATGTGATTATAAATACTCAATTGTCACAGTCAGTTGAACACCAGGAGTGGACCATTAACCTGGAGGTTCACCATGGTTTATGTGGACATCTTAAAGATCAGAAGATACTGAAGAGAACAGAAGAAAATAATTTTTAAAGAGATTGTATAAGCATTATCACTAACGGGGAAGGAGGAAAGAGAGAACACAAATAGTACGAAGGTAAAAAAAAAAATCTACAGACTATAGGGAATGAAAACAATTTGGTTTAAAAAACTGAAAGGGGAATGCAAAATTTAATTTTATGTTCAAGGGTTCTTTGCAATTTGTCATTTGCCAAAGAAGCCTTTAGAATAAATAATTTAGAAGTCGTCAAGTTAGGAAAATTTGCTGATGTCCACATACCAAAGACTTCCAGGGCATGAACTTTTTTTGCTATCACAGGTAAAGGGTTGTTCTAAATTTATTCTAAGGCATCTCTAATGTTTTATTTATTACTGTAGAACTGCAGAATAAGATGTTTTTATTACAATAACAACTTTGCAGGGAAGGAGAAATCATACTGATACATCCTATTCCCCCCCAAAAAAATCATTTCCCACTATGATCTAAAAGCAAATTGTGCAGCAATCTGTACCAGCAGATTTCCCTTTACAGCATACCAACACAAACTTATGCTTTACAGCAAAACAGACTCCAAGTATGGCATTTATAACAACCACTTCAACTTGTACAAGACTATTTTCTTGCTCTGAAATTAAACATTATATTGCCAATAGCTGTGTCCTCTGGCAGCCCTGTAGAGCAGCAGAAGATTGGAGTGGGAGTAGAACCATAAAGAAAAATAAACTTCAGAGAATGGCATATGACTGAGTAGAGGCATACACACACACACACACACACACACCCCTTGGCTTAGAGAAATGTTTGATCATCTAGGCTTAGATGGATATTAAGAAAACTAGTGGAAAATGGATAGTTCTTCATTTGGAAAACCCCAAGGGAAGAAAAATTGTTCATGATGTTTGAATGGTTTTCAGGATCATCTGATCTTTTGGCTAAACATAGAGATGAAAAATTTTTGCTCCCTGCAGATCTCCTCATAAAAACCTTCATTTATCTTGGTCTATCTATCAGCTATTACTGGAGATACTAGGTCTTACTTCTAAGTAGCAAATGAGAACAAGGGAAATATAGTTGACAATATTCCTTACCCAACACTATCAACTGGTTGCACAAAAATAATATAGTAAATGAAACATCATTAGAGGGAAGTTAAACCAAACAGTTTATGTCTTATGGAACCTGTCAAATCACATCACGGTAGAGTTTCATAATGTTATGACAATATTTGGTCATAATACATTAATAACGTTACTGCAAAACAAAATTGATTGGGACAAGATTATGTGAGGGACATATGCCTGTAGCTAACTCCATAAAGAGTCATGAAGAAGTGCTTCTGATGGCTATATATTGCAATCTATCCATTTAAATGACACTGATTTCTACAAGCATCATAAAATGCGAGAAATAAGGTGCCATGCAAGCTATCAGATCTTGTTTTACAGAGAAGGTACACAGCAGCTGTGTGATTCTGGGCAAGTTACTTAGCTCCTCTGAGCCTCAGGGTTCATCTTCTACAAAATAAAGAAAATAATATGCGATTACCCATCTCACAGAGTCGTAGGGGGGAAAAAGAGTTTTGAAGTTCTTAAAGCAATATATAAATTCCTCTGGATTTCTATCATCTCTAGAATAAAATATAAATTGTTTGTTTTTTTAAACCATTCTTAACCTTGTTCTTCTGCTGTCTCACTGCACATCACTTCCATCTCACAATTAATATCCTTCCTTACCAAATGCTTCTTGCTTCAAGACTCAGCTTGAGTACAACATGGTGTTGTACTCCAACTACTAAAGCCTCTTATTCTCAAACTACATCATATTCATCTATATTTATCCTCTGTACATGTATTCTTTATATAGGTACATTGTGTCCCAAAAGTCTAGGGTGCAGTTTTACACTTTAGCAGTAAGACTTTTGGAACACCCTGTCTATCCATTAGGATGTAAGCTCATTGAGAATGGGGATTGTTTTGTTCATTGTATTTGTATTCACATTGCCTAGTACAGTGCCTGGTACATAATAGGCACTTACAACTTTTTGAATGACATCGTATAAAGCAATATGTCTGCAACCTTCATATTGATTTGGAAACCACACATTAACATGATCACTGTGATAGTGTATTTTTATTTATCTTGTTCAACATTTCCCAACTACATTTTAAAATGGCTTGGGCAGTACTCAGCCCTGCAGTTGTGGGCTGCAGTCAGCCCTGTGTGTTTGACAACTATGATATAAAGGACAATTGGAAGGCAAAAAATTTACTGTTGGAATGGCAAAAGGTTCACCTCATTTTCATTTGAGAATTTAAAATTGAAGGCCACTTTTAAATTGACTTCTTTAAAAATTTGTAGTTGAATTTTGCAATTTGCTGAAAGTGGAAAATTCAAGTCAAGAGCCGGCAGGAATATAAAATGTAGCAATAAAATTAACCATTGCATAATTGGAATTTGGGAGATGCCATTTAAAAGTATATATATATTTTTTATGGACACGTGGGAACTATCAAACTACATTTCCCGTGGTCCAATGGGTTTCCAGTTTCCAGTTCTTTGGGCGTGGGGACGCATAGGACAGTTTAAATGGGAGGAGATCTCTAAGTAAGGTCTCTTGATCTTCCTGAAGGGCTGACTGATGCGCAGAGAGAATGGGCTCTGGTGGTAAATATAAAAGATAGGCATGGTCTTATATATATTTTACCAACATGGCCATGGCTTTAATTAAACTACTAATTTTTATATTTATATCAGTCTTTATCATTTTTAATCATAACACCATCTAGCAATATTATCTGTTCTCTAGAGTTGAGCCAAACAGAATGAGTAGCAATACCTCCTGTGCCTTCAATAAAAATTCTTTCTCTTAATCCTTAAGGCAACAGATACTATATAGTTCAGTACCACGGGAAATATACAGAGGGTCCCATTTTACAAATAAGATTTGTGTTTTGTTGAGAGACTTGAAGTTTGAATACATTCTTCCTAGAATGTAGAATATTTATAGCAAATTGTAGCAAAATTGTGACCTTCATCTTTTCTCTCTTTATTACATAGTAAGATATCATAAAAAGCAGTCAGGCAGGTAATCTTTTATTAAAGATACCAAAGCTCTAGTACTATGTCTGCCAGTCTCTGCACAGGTAAGTTCCCCATCCCATTGACCTAGGTACACAGGTACAATATACCTGTCATTTTCTTGTATACTTTTAAGGATGTTCCCTGACCACTCCAAATGCCAGCTGGTATCTAGTATGCCATTCTAACTCAACATTCAATACTCCTAATTTCTACTTCCTACTGTATGGGTTAGTCTGTCAGGTGCACGGCTTTAGCTCACCACTCCCCCAGGAAAATATATTGTCAATTAACCAACAAATATTTAAGGGGCTACTATAAACTAGGCATTATGCTTGGATTGAAGATACAAAGACAAAGAATGAAATAATCCAAACCTGTAAAGAACTTACATTCTAGTAATGATAAAAGAAGCTCCCTAGAAGGATATCAAAAAATTATCTGCTCTATCTTCTGAACCACAAGCAAATAACTGTCTAAACTATCCAAGATTTATTGTTGTTATCCATGTTGCTCTTGAATGTTTCTAAGGATAGGAACTTTATATCTACATATAATTCCTTTCATCCTGATAAACAAGAATTGCCTCAAGAATTGATCCTTATTTACAAATTTGATACCTATTGTTACTTTACATGCTTCAGACAAGTATTCTAGAAGCTATTTCCTTAAAAATAGTTTGTCTGTGTCTGCCTTTTGATCCAGTCATACCTCTGCTGGGTTCATACCCCAAAGAGATAATAAGGAAAAAGATCTGTACAAAAATATTTATAGCCGTGCTCTTTGTGGTGGCAAAAAATTGGAAAATGAGGGAATGCCCTTCGATTGGAGAATGGCTAAACAAATTGTGGTATATGCTGGTGATGGAATACTATTGTGCTCAAAGGAATAATAAACTGGAGGAATTCCATGTGAACTGGAAAGACCTCCAGGAATTGATGCAGAGTAAAAGGAGTAAAACCAGGAGAACATTGTACACAGAGATGGATACATTGTGGCACAATCAAATGTAATGGACTTCTGTACTAGTAATAATGCAATGAATGATTCAGGACAATTCTGAGGGACTTATGAGAAAGAATGCTATTCCCATTCAGAGGAAGAACTGTGGAAGTAGAAACACAGAAGAAAAACAACTGCTTGATCACATGGGTAGATGGGGATATAATTTGGGATGTAAACTCTAAGCAATCACCCTAATGCAAATATTAATAATATGGAAATAGGTCTTGATCAATGACACCCGTAAAACCCAAGAGAATTACTCATTAGCTACAGGAGAGGGGTGGGAGGAGGGGAGGAAAAGAACATAAATCATGTAACCATGGAAAAATATTCTTAATTAATTAAAAAAACAGTTTGTCTGCAATTAAGATTTGTTACCAGTAGGTGGATAATATTTTGCTTATGCATAGCTTCCTGGTTCAAACTACAGCTGTGGTTAACTGATTAAATGAGCCTACAAAATATTTTCCAACTGAATTCTGCTTTTTCTATTTAAAAATTATTTTAAAAAATTTAAATGTTAAAAAAAAACTATATTTAAATTGGATATACAACATGGGATAACTTAAAAAGCACATACTGTACACATATAAATATAATAAAGGTTCCTTTCTCAGAAATCTTCAACTCCTACTAATCACTGATTAATCTAATAATCTAGTACATTCTCTCTAAGAGAACAAGCTCAATAACTTGCCATTAACCTCTCTCCATATGTCCACTAATTGTCCCAAACAGACTAGATATGACAAAAGTCCTTACAGGCAGTAAGGGAAGACCTTGCCTTCACTTGGGGCTTTCTGGTCTCCACCTACTTGGTAACACCTCAGGCTTGTTTTCAGCTTGATCTGGTTTCTTTTGGATTTAAAGCCCTGTTCCCGCAGCTCCTTCTCAACAGAAGGTTGAGTCTTATCTTTAGTGGTTCAGCTAATCCTACAATTTAGATCTCCTTCCCTGTACTTTCAGTCAGCAATCTGAGTGCTCAGGTTTCCTGTATCCTTTTTCATTTCACTGGCAAAAGAAAGAGAAAGATCACACTGCATGCCCTTTATTTGGAATAGCAATTTCCCAATGATAGCCTTTTTTTTCTAACTAGGTTTTCTTTTTCTTCTCTTAAGTCTAGACTAGGTGACTCTTAATTCTTAGCTATTTCTCAGTGAAGCTACAGATTGCATTGTTTCCATTTTACATAAAATATTTAAATTTCCAGGTGAGATGGTAAAAAGCCTGGCTATAGACCCAAAAGGCTCTGGTGAGGCTCTTTGCGTATTGGACATAAACTCTTCAGGCTTTAGTCTCCTCATCTGTCAAAAGAGTGGGTTGGTTTAAATGATTCTTAAGGTTCTTTCCAGATATAAATCTTAGGATCCTATTCATAAAACTTGCACAACCCTTTTGCAACCTAGTCTCTGACAAAATCTGTTTTCAAAGAAGTTACAAAGTTTTAAAATAGAAATAAAAAGTAATTTCTTCACACTTCTGTCTCCTTTCTCTTCTTTCTCCCCTCAACAGAGTATTTCATAACTTAAAATAAAAGATAAAGAATAACATACATCCATCTAGGATGGGTCTGTGCCCAGTTCATGCTTTTCTAAACCATATTGAACAAAGTGTATTTCCCTATATATTCTTACTTTGAAGAACATATCAAATATTTGTCTAGGAATTCTAAAGCTTTTTTAGGACTATTTCTTAAATTTACTATAAAATTTTTTACTATCTTAACCAAATCAGAACCAATAAATGTCTCACAAAGTACCCCAAAGTTTATCATATATTTCTTCTGGATAAAAATTAAATATTTTCACTTGGCAATAATTTCCCATTAAAATATGTGACTGGATGTTTTATGTTACTACAGTTCTCTCAGAAAAATCCATCCTAAGAAACTTATTTTAAATGCCTTGCCCAAGTTTGCATTGTTACTTATAAAGTATGAAATGGAACTCATGTGTCCTGACTTCTAGTTTAGTCTTCTTACCACTATATCCAGCTTCTGCTTCAATCTCTGAAGGAAATTCTCAGTTTAAAAAAGCAACAGAGTAAAGTAGTACTGAGAAGGGGTCCATGATAGAACCCTGGGGCCTAGAAGAAGAAATCTCATTAAGACCTTTATTTCTATACAGCTAAAAATGGAAGAAAGAAATGAATGAGGGAAAGCAGGTAGGCCACTGGGGTCAGAACATAAACAGAGGTGCAGGGAAGTGATACAGAGTAACCCCGGAAAGGAGGGAAAAAGTCAAAGTGAGAAGAGCTTTACACATCTAAAAGAGGAATTTGTATTCTCTCTGGAAGGCAAGAGGAAGGTCCTAGAGCTTTGTGAGCAGGGGACATGATAAAACCCGGACTTTGTTAATATCATTTTGGTAGCTCTTTGGAGTAGAGGATTGAATGAAAAAGACAAAGAGAACAATTAGAATGTTAATCCATTAATCTATGTTGGCGGTGATGAGAGTGATGGCTATAGAAGTAGAGAGAAAGGAATGCAAGCAACAGATACTTGTGGAAGTAGTATTAACAAGATATGGCAATTGATCGGATAAAGGGAGTGAGCCAAGTGAGGGGTAGAAGATGGCTGAGCCAGCAAACTTGGATGACTGGAAAGAAGGTGGTGCCCTTTATATAAATAAGGAAATTAGGAAACAGAATGAATCTATGGGGTAAAGATATTTAATAAGCAGTTGTAAATGTATGAAAAGAACTTGAAAGAGATGGATAGCAAGACCTGAGTTATCTGTAGAGATAGCTAAATCTATGGAATTGAGTGGTGGCAGAAATTAGGGGGTTGGCATGTGGAGAGACAGAGAGTAGAGAAACAAGAAGAGGGCCCAACAGTGATTTGAGGTACATTCACAATCAGAAGGTAGGGGACAGGGATGATAATCTAGTGGAGACATGGTCAGAAAGGTAGAAAGGATAACAGAATAAAGAGCGATGTCATAAAAATCCACCCTATAAGGAGAAGCTACAAAGAGATAACGAAGTATAAAGACTGAGAAAAGGTTTTTGGATATTTGCATTTATAATCAAATAGCAAATATGTTTTAAGCCCCTGCCACAACCAGTGCACTATGCTTCCTTTACATACTATATCAAAAAAGCAGACAGTCTCCAAACTGTTCATAAATGATATATACATTAAGGAAATGTTCATCAAAACCATAGGTTTATAGATAGGTGGTATAAAATGTTGTTTATCTCAATTCATTTGGCTCCATAATAGGTCCGGACAAGGTCTGACCTCCACAACCATCATTAAAAGTCTTTCTTAAACAGAAAATCAGAATACTTTTTTCCTTAGGATACAAGTTTTCTAGTCAGAAGACAATTTTAGTTCTCATTTTTGCTATCCCTTCCAAAGAGCATGTTCTACTTCATAACCAGATTGAATCTATAACATACACAAATTCTCCCCAAATAAGACTTAAGTACAATAAAACAAGTTTTAGATTAATTCTCACCTAATTTAAAAAAGGGGGGGGGGTGGTAGGAGACATGGAATATAATATATAAGTGTATACTACACTTAAAAAAATTGACTTCAAACAAATCTAGCTTAACAGCCATGTTATTTAATTGTTAGCAAAAATGTTACTTTAAAAAGCTCCCACGAACACCTCAAATCTTAGCATTAGCTTGTACACCCAGAAAGAGATGAATCTTGAAATGGCAAAAAAGGAAAACTATTTCCTTTAAAATTCAACAAAATCTAAAAGAATAAAAATCCATGAAGAGGGGGGAAAGCCTCTTCCTTCAATTGCAAATGAACCAGCCATGCCCAGTTAATTCCAGGAAGTGAGAATTTAATCTGAACTGTTGTCAAATTAGAGCAGTAATTCCCAAAATGGGTGCCACCACCCCCTGGTGGGTGCTGCAGCAGTGATGGCCACAGGTGCATTTATCTTTCCTATTAATTGCTATTAAAATTTAAAAAGAAAATTTCCAAGGGCGCTAAGTAATTTTTTTTCTGGAAAGGGGGCAGTAGGCAAAAAAAGTTTGGGAACTACTGAATTAGAGGATCCCTTTGATATCTGGCAAGAGATATCACAAACAAAACTCCAAGCCCCAGAACTACCAAACCACAGGACTGCACCAAATCCTTAATCTGTCCTAAAAGAGAAAATGGAAATCTAGTCATTCATGTCTCATGCATAATAATTTCACCTTGGATCTAACACATTTCCATTTAAATGTCCCACTGGAACATGGCAAATTCAACATGTCTAAAACTGTGTTTACCATACTCACCCCTGAGGCCAACTCCTCTCTTTTACTTTCCTGTTCCTATTAATAGCATCATCATTTTCCCACAGTCATTCTGAACGTAGATAGACTTTTGACTTCTCTTTCTTTTACTGCTGTCGAACTAGTCACCAAATTCTGCCCATTCTTTTTTCTAAATGTCTCTCAAATCCATCCCTTCCTTGCTATTCCAATTGTTCTCAGCTTGGTTCAGACTTTTCCACCTCCCTTATGCCAGGCTTACTACAACAGCACTCCTAATCAGATTTATTTAAGCTTTCTTGGCTTTGATTTACCCTGCATATCACAGCAAGATTAATTACATTAAAAGACCATTGTGATCATGGCATTTAAGTGATCAAAAACCTGCAATGGTTCCCCAGTACTTAACAAGTAAGAACCAAATTCATTCTGGTTATTTAGGCTCTCTACAATCTGGACTCAATTTATTTTTCTACCAATTTTTTTAAACTTACACTCCAAGAAATCTAACTTTTTCAAACAGGCACTTTATTTTCATTTCTTCAGCCCTTATTCAAGTCATTTTCTCTATCAAAAATACCTTTCCCTATAATTCCCCATTTCCCCTCTTTGAAGTCCTATTCATGCTGAAAAGGCCTGGTTCCAAAGCCAGTCTCTCTGTGCTGTTTTCCTTGATCCACAATGCCAGAAGTGATTTGTTCTTCCTCTATATTTCTATAGAAGTTAGTTTCTATCATTTATACAGTTGATATGACATACTACTTATATTCTAGTCACTAATCTTATCCTCTATTAACACATAAATTAAAAAGAAGTGATCATATCTGTGCCTTCTTTGAATCCCTCTCAGCATCTAGTACAATGCCTTGTACATAGCAGATGGTCAATAAATATTTGGTGAGTAAATGAATGGAATATCTCATAGGAAAACATATTCTTTTACTTTCGCCTTTACTGAAACTACAAAATTTGGCTAAGGGCCTTGCTACATAATAGTGTTTATTTTCATTTCATTTCAATAACATTTATTTCAAACCTCTTAGACTATGTACCAGAAAGGCATTGCGCTAGGCACTACAGACAGAGATAGATACCACACAGTCTCTATTCTTAAGAACCTCAATATACAATACATTCATTCAAAGAGCATTTGTTAAACACCTATTATGTGCCAGACACTGTGTAAGGACTGAACAGAAACAAAATGAAATAGCCCCTGCTTCATGGAGATGAATGGAATAAAATGAAAGTATGAGAGAGGTACAAAATCAGAATAGCCAGAATATTGGATTTAAGAGTCAGGAGAGCTGGGCTTAAAGCTTCTCACATTTATTTTTTGAGTGATCATGTAATCACTCTGAGCCTTTCTAAAAAATGGTGATGATAACACCTGTATCACTTACGTCACAGTATTGCTATGAAGGTCAAATAAGATAATATATGGAAAGTAGCATTTTGTAAACCATAAGAGACAATACAGATGAGAGCTATTATGTTTAACTGATACTGTAGGAAGAAAAAAGATTCTGACTTGAGGAAGTTCAGCAAATACTTTATTAAGGAAGTACCACTTGAGGTGTGCCTTGAAAGATGAATAGGATTTTATGGGCAAAGTTTTGTCTGAGGAAGAGGTAGGTATGTGTGTGTTTGTGTTGGGTGTGTGTATGTGAGGGGGAAAATAAATTCTCTTTCAGACATATTGAGTTGAAGGTGCCTATAAGGCATTCCAGAAGGAATCAGAGACAGACCACTGAGAGCTCAGGTGAAAGGCATCTAAAATAAAAGATAAGACTGGGATGGGATAGAACCAAGGACAGACTGGGGGAACACCTAACTGAAGGGATTAAGAAAAGAGGATTAAGAGCTTAAAAACATTAAAAAATGTTATTGAAGAAAGTAATTCTTGGAATTAGAATTGGCCAAATGGAAGCTAATGGCTCTCTGAAACATCAAGAAATAATAAAACAAATTCAAAAGAATGGAAAGAAATAACAGAAAGAAATGTGAAATTTCTCACAGGAAAAACAACTGACCTTGAAAACAGATTGAAAAGAGATAATGTAGGACTACCTGAAAACCAAGAAAGAAAAAAAAATCTAAGATAGTTTATTCCAAAAAATAAATTAAAACCATCCAGTTATCTTGGAACCTGAAGGCAAAGTGGAAATTTAAAGAATCAACCAGTCACCTTCTAAAAAAAAAAAAAACCCCAAATAAAAACTCCTATGAATATTAAAGCCCAGGTCCAAAGCTCCCAAGTTATGAAAAAAATACTCCAAGGAGCGAGAAAGAAACAATTCATATATCAAGAAGTCATATTCAGGATCAAACAAGATTTAGCAGACACCTCTATATAAAGGAAAGGAGAGCTTAGAATATGATATTGTAGAAGGTAAAGGATCTAAGTTTATAACCAGGAATACATACCCATCAAAAGAGTAAAATTCTACAGGAAAAAAAATTGTCTTTGAATTAAATGAACTTTCAAACATTCCTGAAGAAAAGATCAAAGCTGAGTAAAACTATGACATACCAACATAGGAATCAAGAGAAGGTTAAAAAGGTAAACATGAATGAGAAATCATAAAGGACTAAATAATGTTGAACTGTTTACATTCTTAAATGAGGAGATGATATATGTAACCCCTCAGAAGGGACAGTTATAGTATCTAATTAGACAGAGGACCTAAGTATGATTCTATTATATTTGTATGATCTCAAGAGAATAATGAAATGGGTGGGGAAGAGAAATAAGCTGGAAGAGGGGGAAAGGAAGAGAAAAGGGGAAAATTATATGATATGCATAAGAGGCACAAAGAGGAATTTATATAACAAAAGAGGCAGTTGGAGGGGACAAATGACATGAACCTCATATTTATCTAAAATGGTTAAAAGAGGAGAGGATATACATATATTCACAACTGAATATAAAAATATGAATTATTCAACAAGCGAATAGAAAGGAAAGGAATTAAGAGAAAGGGAGAGGAAATAATAATGAGAATAGATTAAGGGAGGCATTAGAAGCAAAATATTCTAAAATATATGAGGACAGGAAGAAAGAAAATAGTAATCATACCTGGGAATGTAAATGGGATAAACTTAACCATAAACAGCAGAAGAAAGTAGAATAGATTAGAAACACAAATTCAACAATATGCTGTTTACAAGAAACATGTGTAAGAAAGATACATACAATTAAAATAAGGGGCTATTATACTTTGGCTGAAATAAAAAGTATATCAGTCATGTCTAACAAACAGAGCTAGCAGCAGAACTACATTTTACTAAAAGGTACAATAGAAAGAATTATTATTAATATTAAACATATGTGCAACAAATAACATAGCATCTAAATTTTTAAAGGAAAAGTTAAAATGAGTTATACGAAAAAACCAGAGAGTGAAGTTATAATAATGAGAGAGCTCAATTTGTCCCTCTCAGACTTAGATAAATCCAACCAAAAAAAAAAAATTACAAGGAAGAAGTTAAGGCCTTCAATGGGATATGATAAACCATTGAAAATATTGAAGAGGAATAGACTTATTTTCAGCCATGCACAGAACATATATAACTTTGTATTAAAACATAAAACCTCACAAATTGAGAAAAGAATTAATAGTAAATGTAACTTTTATCAACTATAATGCAATAAAAATTAAATTCAATAAAGGGCTTTTGAAGCAAAGATTACAAAATTACAAACTAAACTTAATCCTAAAGAATGGGAGGGTCAAGGAATAAATTACAAAAACAATCAATACTATCATTAAAGATGTCAACAATTAGATAGGATACTAGATGGCAGTCAAAATGGTAGTTGGGGGAAATTTATATTTTTAAATGCTTACATCAATAAAATTGATGGAGTAAATCAACAAATTAGGTATGCAACTAAAAAAGTTGAAAATATGTCAACCCTCAATCAACACCAAAATAGAAATCCTGAAAACCAAAGGAGAGATTAATAAAATTGTAAATTTTTCATTGAATTAATAAAGAAAAATAGAACAGATGTAAAGAAAATAAATTCAGATAAATACTTCTGAAAATTTAAAAATTAGAATCCACCCTAAAATTTTAAGTCTTCCTTGGCATCTTTAAGGGCATTTGAAAGAATGTGGTACAAGATTTAAAATCATTTAAAATAAGAGTTCTAAATAGTATTAATACTTAGCACCAGAAAGGCAAAATACATCTGGATTGACAAACCTAAAGGCCTTCCTTGTGATCTCTTTGTAGTATCTGACACTGAAGATAGCTTTCTTCTTTTAAATACTCTTTCTGTCTCAGTTTTCATGACACTACTCTTCTTGGTTGTCCTCCTACCTATATTACCATTTCCCAGTCTCCTTTGATAGATTTTCACCCAGATCACACCAAGAAGCTAAATCACCACGATGAAAAATAAAAATGGTGAATGCACAACTGATGAAGAGAAAATAAAAGTAGTTATCAGGAGCTATTTTGTCCAGACATATGATAATAAAACTTACACTCTAAACCAAATGGATATTTACCAAAAAGAGAAATTTAACAAAAAAAAATTGTCCAGACTAATACAAAAGGAAATGGAATCCTTAAATAACCTATCTTTAGAAAAATAAAATGAATGAGCCATAAATGAGCTCCCCAAGGAGGGGGTGTCTAATAGGACCAGATGGATTTACACTTTTAAATAACAATAAATTCCAATTCTATTGTTTGAAAAAATAGCTAAAGAAAGGATCCTATTAATTTTTTTCCTGTGATACAAATATGGTCTTGATTCCTAAACCAGAGATTTAAAACTGGAAAAGAAAACAATAAACCAATTTCCCTAATGAATTTGGAGGCAAACGTGGCAGCCAGAACACTACAAAAATACATTTAAAAAGCCATATACTATAACCAGGGTGGATTTACATGAGGAATGTAGGGCTGATTTAATATTAGGAAAACTGTAAACAAAAATGACCACATTAGTAACCACCCCCTCAAATCATTGTTTTAATAGATGAAGAGAAAGCTTTTGACAAAGTACAACACCTTTTGTTGCTTGAAAACACTAGAAAATATAAGAATGGAGCTTTCCTTAAAATTATCTATCGGGGGCAGCTGGGTAGCTCAGTGGATTGAGAGCCAGGCCTAGAGACGGGAGGTCCTAGGTTTGGATCTGACCTCAGACACTTCCTAGCTGTGTGACCCTGGGCAAGCCACTTGACCCCCATTGCCCGACCCCAGACCACTCTTCTGCCTTGGAGCCAATATACAGTATTAACTCCAAGATGGAAGGTAAGGGTTTAAAACAACAAACAAACAAACAAACAAATAAATAAATAAAAATAAAAATGTCAATTCTAAGATATGGAGAAAATTGAGTCAAATTTATAACAGTAATTGCCAGATCCTAATTAATAGTCAACGGATATGAACAGGCATTTTTCATAGGAAGAAATCAAAGCTATTAATAGCCACATAGAAAATGCTCTAAGTTACTAATAATTAGAGAGATGCAAAATAATGCAACTCTGAGGTAACACCTCACACATCATTTTGGCTAAGGGGAAAAAAAGGAAAATGTCAAATCCTGGTGAGAGTATGGGAAAACAGATGCAGCCATGTATTGCTTGGTAGAGCTGTGAACTATTCCAACCATTCTGTAAGCCAGTTTGGAAATATGCCTCCCCCTCCTCTCTAAAAATTATGAAACTAGACATACTCTCTGATAAAAAAATAGTGTTACTAGGTTTATAACCCAGAGATCAAGGAAAGAGGAAAAAGAACACATATATTCAAAAATATTTATACCAGCTATTTTTGGTGGTGGCAAAAAATTGAAAATTGAGGAAATGTCCATTGTTTAGGCCAGTGATGGGCAAACTTTTTAATGAGGGGGCCAAATGAAAGGAAATGCTCATCTGTCAGTCTGTTTCTAAGGCAACTCTTTTGAAGTTTCATCGTATTGTATCCTACTGGTTCTATTTATCAGATTAGGAATAATGTCGCCTGGCAGATAGATCATTTCAGGGGGCTGTATCTGGCCCTTGGGCCGTAGTTTGCCCATCACTTGTTTAGGGGCTAGCTGACCAAGTTGTGGTATATGAATGTGATGGAATACTACTACTGTACTTCAAAAAATTATGAAGGAGATAGTTTTAGAAAAAACTGGGAAGTGAGCAGAACCAGAATAATTTATATAGTAACAACAATATTGTAAAAATAATCATCTTTGAAAAACTCAGTAACTGATCAACACAATAATCAACTACAATTCCAAAGAACTCATGATGAAGCATGCTATCCTCTTCCAGAAACTGCAATTAAGTGCAGAATGAAATATTTTTTCTACTTTTTTTTCTTTTTCATGGAGATATGGTTAATGTAGTATATATTTGGCTTGAGTATATATATATATATATTTGTAATGGTTTTTGTTTTTCTTGTCTTCTCAATGAGTGCAACAAGGGGAGGGAGAAAATAAAATTAAGTAAAAAAAAACATTTTTTTTAATGAAGAGTATAGACTAGATAATCCCAAGGTCCTTCCTATTTCTAGATCTTATGAAATTCTTTTTTTTTTTTTAAACCCTTACCTTCCGTCTTGGAGTCAATACTGTGTATTGGGTCCAAGGCAGAAGAGTGGTAAGGGTAGACAATGAGGGTCAAGTGACTTGCCCAGGGTCACACAGCTAGGAAGTGTCAGAGGTCAGATTTGAACCTAGGACCTCCCATCTCTAGGCCTGGCTCTCAATCCACTGAGCTACTCAGCTGCCCCCCCTTATGAAATTCTTAAAAACCCACAAATAAATGATTTCTGTTGTCAGTATCAATGTCTAAATATTATTTTCTTTTGACAAATGAAGAAAGAGAGGCACAATGATTTCCCCTTAGTCCCACAGCTAGGACTTGGACTGAGATTTTCTAATTCCAAGATTGCTGTTCTTGGCATTATACCCTTTGGTTTTATAATAGTTATTTCTGACAATTTTTTAAAAATAAAACAAGCCAAATTTATATATTACTTCTAAGATTTCCAAAACACATTCTCACAATAACTGAGATAGAATAGAAATATTATCATCCTCATTTTACACTTGAAGAAACTGAATTTCAGGTAAGTTTATTGACTTAAACTTAAACCTGAGGGAGCAGCTGTGTAGCTCAGTGGATTGAGAGTCAGGCCTAGAGATGGGAGGTCCTAGGTTCAAATAGGACCTCAGACACTTCCCAGCTGTGTGATCCTGGGCAAGTCACTTGACCCCCATTGCCTAGCCCTTACCACTCTTCTGCCTTGGAGCCAATACACAGTATTGACTCCAAGACGGAAGGTAAGGGTTTTAAAAAAAAAAAAGAAAAGAAAAGAAAAGAAAAGAAACTTAAACCTTAATTTAAAAGGGTTACAAAAGTAGTGAATACTAGAGGTGTTCCAGAACCTAGGTCTTTTGACTCTTTTCATAGCATATCATGGTAATAGTAACTCACATTTATATAGATGTGTATATATATATATAGTTACATAAAGCATTAAGCTTTCTCATTTTATCCACATAGCAATCCTGTGAGATTAATAATCTTAGGTATAATTATCTGCCAGTTGAAAATAGGACACAAAGCAAGGTGGTAGCAATACTACCAAAGATGAGAAAATCAAGATTACAAAGCAACCTACAATGACAGTCCAAAACTAACAAGATGACATTTTGTCAGGATAAGAGGAAATTCCTACCAGGGGGTTCAAAAAGTTAATCAAAATGCCAGATAACTATAATTCTTTGATATGAGTACATGGACAAGGACAAGGTCCACAAGTATAAATTAAGTTAACTGTGTGAGGTAGCAGAAAAGTTCATACAATCTTAGGTTGAAAAACAGAGCAGCCAATTGTTCTATTTTGCTCTATGCTAGTCAGAATGCAACTAGTGTGCTGTATTCATTTCACCTGCCACATTGGCAAAGGAAACAGATCAACTGGATACTATCTAGCAGGGCTACTATAACTCTAAGGTGTCTACAAATTATCATATGAGGAAACTATGAATGAATTGGGAGAAAGATTTTTTTTAACCAGAAAAGAGAAGACTAAATGGAAACTGGATTATATTAAGTGGGAGACTTTGAGGTCACATAAGTAATAAGATGACAGATGAGATATTTTCTCTGATCCCAATGACCTCTCAAACTTCTCCAAAAGAGCAATCATGTGTCAAAGATAAAGCAACTTCCATTGTTTCCACAGCCTAGGATGATAGCCAGAATCCAAAAACAAATTCCAAACTCAGAACTGACATTAACTGACTCTGAACTCATTCAGCATCCATCCTCCATACTACCAGTGGCAAGGCTGCACTAGCAGACCCAATGACAGGGACATATATTAAAAACTACTCTCCACACGATGGTACCCCCTTCCCTCTTTCCAGTGCCATGGAAACCCTGGCTCTAGGCTGTGGAAGCTTACTTTGATTTCAACTGCCAGCTTGGCCAGAGCTCTTAAAGAGCAAAAGCCTGCTGAAGTTTGAAACCCAGAAGCACCAGAGCTGTAAAACTCTAAATTGCTAGTGCCTGGGGAAAAAGGCTTTGAACAATAGGTGCTGAGCCAAAGAACTAAGGAACAAAGAGAATAATATGCAGGCCTATGCTGTATCCACTAAGCTGAGAGAAAGAACATTGTATTCACTTAGGGCTAGTTCTGAACACCCAAAAGTTACATGGGGCAGAGACCTAGGTTTGTGAATGAAAAAGCCCAGTGTAGAAATAAGATCCAGCCCCTCAACTGTGATGATGAGATTAAATCTACACTTAACTCACAAGTTGGGAGGTCTGTGACCCACGTGTGTTAGAAAGAGTGATGAATCAGAATTCACTGACTGCCTCCTGGGCAGTCCTAAGAAAAGCATCTGTTGTGATTGGGCATGTAAACTAAGAGGAAGGCACAGGAAGTGATGAAAGAAATGGCCTGGATAAAGTAAGAGAACTTCCATGCTTTGGTTTTTTTGGCTCTTCTTGTCTGTGACTTGGACCTGGAGGAGCGCTGGACCTGGGACCTTGAGCCTTTGGTTAGACTGTTCTTAAATCTTTCCCTTAGAACTATACTAGGTGAGTGAAGAAGGCAGATTATCTTAGCCTCTGGAGGGGCCCTTGATTGGGAGAAGCCCTCATAACTAAAGCCCTTGTTAATTGACTTTTAGGCTCTCTGGCTAGGCCTCTGGAGCCCTGCCAGAGTAAAGCCCAGACTTGAATACAAATCTAGTTTGTTAAGTTAGATCTCTTACGCTCCCCTCTTCTCATCTACTTCCACTCTCTCCTATATTTTGTAAATAAATTACTAAAATTATTTTAGGAATTGGTATTTATTCAGTTCCTTGGTGACCACACCCTTAAATATTACTGTATCCAATCAAAAACCCCTTTTCCCTCCTACACAACCACAACCAGAGGGGAAAGAGTCAGAAAGATGAGTGATAGGAAAGAAAGGGAGAGAAAAAAAGTCTAAAAATATCAAGATTTCAGAAAGAAAACTCCTTTCACTAGAGGTTTGGGACATGTTGGGGAAAGAAGTTGGAATCTCTAGGAGAAAGTGGTACCTGGTAAAAACCTTAGACACTTGGAGATTTCTAGAAAAATATAGGGGGGAAAGTGAACAAAAAAATGTTTGGATGCATAATCAGGGACATGATGGAGAGAGGCTCTACAATGCGATGGTGTTCTCTCTGATAACAGCAATAATTGACATTGTTCTAGAAGTAAAGCTCAGTGGAAAAGGGGAACCCATGGAACAAGCCCTGAAAAGTAGTTGCAGAAAGCATTGGTGAGCTTGGAACAGATACCTTGAATTTCATGAAGAACATGGTAAAAAAAGGAGAGACCAGGTAATTACATAAGCCAGAGAATGAAGAGTCTAGAGTAGTGACAGCAAATCTTTTAGAGATCCAGTGTCCAAACTGCAACCCTTATGCCGCATGTGAGCCCCCGCCTTACCCCAGACAGGGGAGGGAGGAAGAGCTCCCACTGGGCTGCTGGGCAGTGGGGCAGGTGATATGAGAAATGTCCTCAAGTGCATGTGAAGAGGGGAATGGGAGCAGCCCTCCCTGCCACACATGCCATAGGTTTGCCAATATGGGTCTAGAGTAAATGGAAAGAGAAGATGGATGATAAAGAGAGAAATCTTTTGGAAAAGGGCACTAAAAAAATACAATGTGAAAACTAAAAAACTGGATTAACAGAAGGGAGGAGAGATCAGGGTCAAGGAAAAGGGCCAATGAGAACCAGCCCACTTAAATAAAGATTAACTGAGGGAACATAATTCTGTTTCAATTGAAAAAGAGAGCTTAAAACCAAAAGGCTTCTGCACTTTAATGCATCTAGGATAAGAAGGGGAATGGTCAAATGAGAAAAAAAATCTTGGTACCAAATTTCTCTGATAAGAGATTAACATCCAACATATATAATCTGTCTTTCTTTCTATCTAAAATTAATACATTCCTCAAAAGATAAATGGTCAAAGGATATGAGCAATTCTCAAAAGAACAGCAAAAAAATTCACAACCACATGAAAAAATGCTACAAATCACTAATAAGAGAAATTCAAATAAAAATAATCTCGAGTTCCACCTCATATCCTTCAAATTGGCAAAAAATATGGAAAAAGTACAACAGTTAATAATGATAATAATAATAATAGCTAATATTTCTATTGTGTTTACTATGTGCCAGACATTATGCTAAGAGCTTTACAATTATTGCCTTATTTAGTCCTCACAACAACTATGGGAGGTAGGTACTATTATTATACTCATTTTACAGATGGGGCAAACAGAAGTTGAGTTACATGCCCAGTGTCACACAGGTTGAGGCCAGATTTGAACTCAGTCTCCCTGAATTTAGGCCTTGCACTTAAAGACAAGTAAGATAAATGATACATTGTTTGTGGAGCTATAAAATGGTACAACTACTTTGGAAAGTAATTTGAAATTATGTAAATAAAACAAATAAAAAGTCCATTATCTTTTGAACCAGAGACACCATTATTGAGCTTATACCCCAAAGAAGCCATTGATTAAAACAAACCAAAAAAAAAGGTTCCATATACTCCAAAATACTTACAGCAGTACCTTTTGTGATAGCTAAGAACTAAAAATAAAGTAGAAGCCCATCAACTGGGGAATGGCTAAATAAACTGGGCATGAATGTAATGAGATATTACTGTGCTATAAGAAATGAGGAGGAAGCTAGGTGGCTCAGCAGATAGAATGTTGGGGTTGGAGTCAGAAAGACCTCAGTTCAAATCTGGCCTCAGACATTTACTAGTTATGTGATCCCTGGCAAGTCACTTAGCCTCTTTTTGCTTCAGTCCATTGGAGAAGGAAATGACAAACCACTCCAGTAACTTTGCCAAGACAGCCCCACAGACAGTATTTGTGTACTCTGGTCCACAGGATCATGAAGAGTCAGACATGACTGAACAACTAAATAACAACATAAAAAATGTATGATAAATACAGAGAAACATGAAAAGATCTACCAGAACGGATGCAGACCAAAATAAGGAGAGAACAGAAAACAATGTACTCAGCAACTACAGGAATGTAAGAACAATGACGAATTTAAAAAATTAAAAATCAGTTGAACAGAATTATAGTAAAAGGTGGCACTCAAATGATGAAAATAAGAGGAAACCAGTAACCTACGTTTTTGTGGAGGTGAGAGAGGTTCACAGATGTTACACAGTGCATATGTTTTCAGACTTTTTCAATGTATCCATCACTTGTGCTGGCTTTTTTTCTTCCCTTCCCACCTCAAATACTATTTGTTATATGGTATTCTCTTTAGGAGAGAGAGGGAAAGGAAAATATTGGATACTATGGGGAAGTAATAAACAGAAAATATTAATAAAATTTTAATTTTTAAAAAAAGAAGGAAAGAAAAGAAATATATCATGGACTGTTGTATAGAAGAAGGAATAGACTTCTGGATAGTTCCACCAATCAGAATATGGACCAAAGGGCATACTTTATAAGGAAGACATTTGGCTCAGCATAAGGAAGAACTTGCTATGAACTAGTTATCTAAACTTAGTCTCCTGAGAAGATAATTTTCCTAACATTAAGATTATTTAGGCAGTACTAAAGTGGTCATTTGTTTGGGGTATTATAATAAGTGTTACCGAAAAGAAAAAGAAACTCTTCTTAATATTTTTTTGTAAATTCTATACTAACACCAAATAAAATGAGCCAAATAATAAAAAACGCCAAATAAAACCTAATACAAAGAAGAACAGAAAAAAAGAATGTGAACGAAACCACAAATCTGTGAACGAAACCACAAATCTCTATAATACATAGCTTGCATTATGCCATAAGTACATAAGAAATACAACATGCTACTTTCAAAACTGTCCTGTTTATGTTTCCCTCTGGCCTGCTCCTCTCTTCTATGTATTTTAAAAAATGCATCAATGACTGCCTTTTCTTTTCTTTCTTTTTCTGAGCTTCATCAATTCTCTGGAATTTGTATTTGGTCATTTCCTTTAAAAAAATTAAGGTTCTTATTAAATCTAAGATTCTCTGACTCATTAATAGTGTGAAGAGGAGTCTGAACCAAAAAATATTTGTAGAGTAGTAATTTTATTAATTTCAACTTTCCTTCCTCTCTTAGGTTACATATTGCTTTCAGAACTAATTAGTCAATAAGATTAGTCTATAATTAGAAGCATCTAAAAAAATTAGGAAATAGATCACAAACTTAAAATGGATGCATGATATAAAATAATAATGGCAAACTTCAAATGTAGGGACATTTACTGGAGCCCTCTCTATCAGAAAGGGTATCTGATAAATTCTTGACTAGTTTAAATAACTTCATCCTTCAAAAAGTATATTTTTCTGATGATTAAATAGGAAATTTAAATAAAAATTAAATGGGAAACTTGGGGGGGGGGGTGGATATACTGTTCAATTTTAGAATTTATAAAAGAGGAGAAAAAAGCTGGGATGACTCTGAAGAGCATCTTAGAAATACAGATCTCAAAGAATTAGGAAATAGGTAGGAGTTCATAGTCAAAAAATTCCACTGAGGAAAGTGGCTTTAAGAGAGAGATGTTCACCTATCCACTGGGAAAGATAGAACAAAAATAGAGAGCTAAAACCCAGGATATGTCAAGTGATAGGAGCTGTTTTCACTGAATTCAATTCACTAATCTTTGATGGATTATATCCCATCTAAGGTACTAAAAGAATTGCTCAATGTGAGAGGTGAACTATTTACTGGTCAATGATCTTCGGGAAAAAAAAAAAACAACAACAAAAAAAAAAGAAGAATGGGAGAAGTACTTCAGGACTAAAGGGTAGTTAATGATACCCCTGTTTGTTTTTTTTTGAAGATAGTTTAGCAAGCATGATTGGTCTCTGGAAAAATTCCAAAATATTACTGAAGAGTTTATAAACATTTAGGAAGGTAAATTAGAGCTGACAAAACTTCAAGAGTCAATCAGTAAACATTTATTGAGCACCTACCATGTGGCAGGCATTGTGATAGTAATGGGGATACAAAAAGAGGCACAAAGGATAGAGCACCAGGCTTGGAGTGAGAAAGATCTGAGTTCAAATCCAGTCTCAGCCATCTTCTAGCTAGTGTGACCCTGGCAAGTCAAGGAACCTCTGCTTATCTCAGTTTTCTCACTTGTAAAATGGAGATAACAAGTACTTACTTTCCAGGGTTGTTGTGAGAATCAAATGAGACAATATTTGAAGAGTATTTTAGCACACAGTTAAGTGCTATATGTTACATTAATAACATTATTGTTATTAAGAGATGGTTCCTGCCCTCACAGAACCTACAATCCTACCAAACTAATTTCATGTCCTTTTCTGATAGGGTTTTTAGATTGTGTACTATAGGATATACTTGCATTTTATAGGTTCAGAGATTTATTAGCATTGGAATGGAACCTGGATATCATGTAATCCAATCTTCACATTTGATGTCTAAGGATGCTGAGTGGCATAGAGGTCAAATGACTTTCCCAGGATATATGGGTTGAGTGGCAAAAATAATGGGAAGAAAAGAAAAATTAGAATCTATGATGGCAAATCTTACCAATGAAACAAAAAAGAGAAGAATTGGGAATGCAAATATACAGGAATAAAGGGCAATCTAGAAAAGAAGCAAGAAACAGAAACATCAAAAGAAAACATACTTATTTGGCAATAATACATCAAAACATACAGATCTCAAAGACATGTTATATAAAGACAAGCTAAAGATCACAGGTCTCCCAGAAAACCATGACAGAGCAAAAAAAAAAAAACCAATTAACACTATAATTAAGGAAATAATAGAAAAAATATGCCCAGAACTAAACATAGAAAATGAAATACTAATTGAAATAATTCACAAACCTCCAGAAAAAAAAGGTGTATGACAAATACAAAATCTAAAAAAGGTCTTTCCCACAACTCCCCAACATGAACTCTTAGTTTTTATTAAAGTAGGCAGACAGACTACTAAAAATCCCTGAGTGGGGGATTATGCTTCATGCATTCAGTTATAATATTTCCTCTAACTGGAATTACCTTCCTCTTCTCTTTCCTCCCCCATCTTCTTTTCTATTCACTGAAATCCTAATTTTTTTTTTAAATCCTAATCATTACTAAGGACCAATTCCATGAAAACTTCTTTGATCATCCTAATCAAAAGTGCTGTCTTCCTACTTGGAAGTCCTTATTTTTCCCAATAACATTAAATCCTAGGACTTACTAAATGACACTTGTGATAAGGTTGAGTATAGATAGATTATCATTATTAGTTAGACTATATGGCTAAGTTGTAACTGTCGATTTAATAATGATAGTCCCAATAATTGAATGAGCATGACATTTATGATATGTAGCCTGTAGCAGAGATAAGGTAAGCATTTGTAGTCATATAGACCCTATAATCATATAAACCTGTAGGAGTCCTCTTCCTGCTTTTGTAATTGACCTACACAATGTAGAGACTTACTTTTGAGATGACTATGCAAAAAGCTATGGAGACTAAGGTGATCATTGGCAAATTCTCCCCTGTGGACAAAGACATTTCACCATCATCACCCTGAGCCCCCACCTCTTTGAACCCTCTTAAAAGGAGCAGTGCATGAGATATCAGCCCTAAAATCAGGACTTTTGTTATTGCAGAGGGCAGTAAACAAGTCTGTAAGTTCCTCAATTTGCTTTATGAAGAACTGTCACTTTTGAAGCTAAGGGTCTCAGACTATGCTGAGTGTGTCCACAGATCATTGACTTGTATGATTTGCTTGCTGTCATATTAAAGTCAATTTATTCAGACTTGCTCCCAGAATTTTTCTTTACACTTGATATAAAATGTCTTGTATTTATTACTGTGTATATTGTATCTCCTTCCTCACAAAATACTGTAAACTCCTCAAAGGTACAGAACATGTTCCATATATCTTTGTGGTATTCCTCATCACAGAGAACTTTCTTTGCTGGCTAACTGGTGATATGGGTAAGCATGCCACATCAAAATCCATAGTGATATGAAGCATGTAAACAGGTTAAAAATGAATATTAACAAATGTTTAAAAATTTTCTAAAAAAAAAAATCCATAGTGATTAAGGATCACGGATTCATAGATTTAGAACAGGAAAGTATCTGGGAGGACATGTAGTCCATTTCTCTCATTTTACAGACCAAGAACCAAGGCCAAGAAAAGTCAAGGGGTTTGTCCAAGGTCACAAAGTAATAAATAGCAGAGATGGGATTCAAACCCAAGTCCTCCAATTGCAAATCCAATACTCTTATGACTGTGCAATACTGGGAGGGGAAGCAACAAGCAGAGTCTGACAAGTACCCTAAAACTAAAGCATTCTAGAGCTATAGCTATTACTTGAGAGACAATCTAAAAAACCCTCATTTATCTCTCTCTGCCAATTCTCCCTATCTCTTCTCTTTTGTGGATAAATTCTATAAGGATATTCACAGGAGATGCCTCCATTTTCATTCCTTTCATTCTTTTAAGTTCTCTACAGTCTGGCTTCTGAAGTCATCATTGGACTTAATCTACTCTCTCCAAAGTTAAGAATGATCTTTTAATTGCCAAATCTAAAGACTTTCCCCCCAATTCTCAACCTTCTTGAATTCTCTGCCACCTTTTAGTCAACCTTCTCTCCTTGACCTACTTCTCTCTAGGTTTCTGTGACACTAATCTCTTCTGGTTCTCCTGTTTACAACTTCTCCTGTGCCTTTGCTGGACCTTTATCCAGGTCACACCTGATAATCCTGGGTATCCCACAAGGGTCTGTCCCAGATCCTCTTCTCTTCTTTCTCTATACTACTTCACTTAGTCATCTGATCGCCTCCCATGGTTTTCAATGATTATTTTCATGATGATGATGATTTTCAGATTACCCCTAATCTTTCTTTCTAATCTTTGGACTCATGTTCCTATTAGACATATCAAACTGGATGTCTTCAAACATTAAACTCAATATGTACAAAAGTCATTATCTTTCCCCACAAATCACCTCCTCACAGGCACCAGTTCAACAATCTAGATGCTATCCTCAACTCTTAACTCTTCACTCTCAACCTCCATATCTAATTTGCTGCCAACGTTTGTGGATTTCACTTTTGTAATCTCTCCTATATACAATCCTTCTCTCTTCTAAAACTGCCACCACCCTGGTAATGGCCCTCATCATCTCAAGTCTAGACTAATACAAGAGCCTACTGGTTGGTTTCCCTTTCTCGTCTCATCACTCTATTACACCAAATTAATCTTCCTAAAGTGCAGATCTGCTCATGTCCTCTTCCCCCAGGCCCTACTCAATAAAATCCAGTGGATCTTTATTACATTTGGGAAAAAATATAAAGTCCTCTGTTTGGCATTCAAAGTTACTTGTAATCTGACCTTCTACCTTTCCACACTTCTACCTTACTTTACCTCTACATATTCTGTCATTCAGTGACACTGGGCTCCTTGCTGTTCCTGAAAGAAGACACACCATTACCTAACTCCATGCATTTTCACTGGTTGTCCCCCATGCCTGGAATACTTTCTCCTCATTTCTACTTTCTGACTTTCTAAAAGTCCCAGCTAAAATTTCACCTTCTACAAGAAGCCTTTCCTGATCCCCCTTAATGCTAGTGTCTACCCTCTACTGATTAATTCCAATTTTTCCTGTATTTAGCTTATTTGTATATGACTCTTTGAATCCTGTCTCCTCCATTTGACTGTGACCTCCTTGAAAGCAGTGACTGAACTCTGCATCTCTAGTCCTTGGCAAAATGTCTGAAACTTAGTAGATACTTGATGTTTACTAATTGAGCTCTTCAATTTACAAATGAGGAAACTAAGGTCTGGAGAGGTTAAATGACTTGCTAAATAATATATTACATAGAGCAAGTGGCAGAAGGGGATTGAGAAACTGGAGTATCATATGAGGGTAGCTCTGATATTGAAGGCATTAGAGATTAGAAAAGACAAGAATCAGATGATGCTTAGACTGGAAAAGAGAACCATCAGAGTAAAAGCTATTTTCATCTTGAAATATTTAAGGATTGTTAGGCAAAGAGGATTTAAACTTGTTCTGCTTGGTTTCAGAAAGCAAAATTAGCAAAGTGGGTTATAATTATAAAGATGCAGACTTCACCTCAATGTAAACGAAAAAAAACTTTTGTTAATCTGGCCTATTCAAAAGCAGAATGGACTACCTCAATAGGCAATGAAGACAATGATGTCTACAACTCAAGCCATTCCCAGAAAAAGTAATAGATGGTATTCTCATCAAATCTGTTAGTGACACTAAACTCAGAATGATAACTAAGATATCAGATTCTAGGCCTGGGATACAAAACCACAAATGGCACAGAGACAATTCCTATTCAAGGACAAGTTGGACCAGATGATCTCTAAGATCTTAGGATTCTATGATTCTACATAGGGAAAATGATCACTGTAGACAGAATCTGGAATAGCTACTAAGCAAACTGCCAGGGAACCAATAAAAAGGACTGATGAGCAGCACAAAGGGCTATAGAATTTTAGTGGGACAGATTCACATCTCTCCTCATCAGCATCATATCCCTCAAAAAGAAGGCAGGAAAAAGAAGGGCAAACAAAGTTAGAGAAGGGCACACCAAGGAGTGGTGTAAAAAGGGCAGCAATGAAGTACATTAGGTGACGAGGGAGTCAAGACTGCAAGAGAATCAACTGTTATTAGAAAGCTAATGGACTGGGAGGGACTGAGTGATGAGGAGCAGAAAAATGGAGGTTAGGAGATAGAGGTTTATTATTGTGAATAGAAAAGCAGAAGAGATAACAGGTTAGGAAAAGGGCAGGCACCCTAGGAAGCAGTACAAAAATACTTAAAGCTAGATTCCCCCAAACACAGGAAGCTATTCTGACAATGTTTCCTACTTATAAAGCAGAAAAATAGCCCTTCTCCATCTTCTGTTCTTTAACCTACAGATAATGACTTACTCATTGAAAACTGTTTAGTTTTTTGTAACCTGGTTTTTAAACGAGTTTTTTTAAAGAATTCAAATTCAGAACAAAAAGTACACAAAGTTTTAAATGGTCTTATTGTACCATTTCTCCCTTACAGTCACTTTTTTATTTCCCCCGAAAAAGAAAATGAGATAATTACCAGTGTTTTCCATACAACCAATGTCCTCCCCAGGTCAGCAGGCAGGCACCAAATGTAGTTTTCTTCCAGTGGTTCCGAAAGGTTTTGATAAGTTGAGCCATCTTCTCTAGTAAGTCAGCTAGTTTGCCAGAACCAGGAAGGGAAGAGTGGATATTAGCATAAAGTCTCCAGGGTAATCATATAATATTCATATTCCTTCTACCTTTAAGTAGTTTAATTTTTCTACTTTTTAATTCTCTCCTTATTTTTCCACTTTTCTTTTTGCCTGATGTAAATCTTCATGTAGATATCCCATTCAACATGTTCAGAAATAAATTAATCCTCTCTAACCTGTATCTCCCCCAACTTCTCTATTTAAACTAACTTCTATTCAACTCTATTAAACTAATCAACTTCTCTATTTAAAGAATTCCTCCAAGTTAATCAGACTCAAATAATTTTTGATTCTTCCTCAAAGGCATGCCCACATTCAATTAACTATCAAGTCTGATCAAAACTTCTTCCACAGTATCTCTTGAATTAATCCTCTTATTTCTTACTTCTATAATCTCCTTGTTGAGCATTTATCTCTTCTCTTCTAGAATACCCTAATGTCTTCCTTCTTCTCTCCCTTCTCCAACCCAATCTTCACAATGTAACATATGCAATCTGCCTGAAAGATTGTGCTAAGTGCAACAACTAAAAAAATGGGGGGGGGGGGGTGTGGAGGAATAGCCTACTAAGATAAAAATTGGGGGTATTACAAGTCTTTTATAATGTGGGTCCACCCTATGTTTTTTCAGTCTTATCTTTATTCCTTTAGATGAACTCTAGAATCTAACCAAACTGGACTATTCTCTATCTCCCATTTGCAGTCTAGCCTCTTCTCTCCATGTTTTTGCTCGTTACCACTTTGCAGGTCTAGAATGGATTTCTCTTTCCCTTTCCCATTCTCTCCCCAATCCCCTGAGGTAATCCAAGAACCTCAGCATAAGATTTGGTCTTGACAGTAATTGGCAGTTATCATACAACTAACAATCATTCTTTCAATCTCCCCTTTGGCTGATATTTCTTTCTGAGGCAATCCATTCTACTCCTGAACAACTCTAATTATTGGGGGTTTTTCCGTGGCATTATTAGTTAACAGAGTTGCAGATGCAACCTCCACCCATTTCTCCAAGTTCTGTTCTCTGGAACCAAGAAGAACAAGTTGACTTTTTTTTAAAAAAAGCAAATTTCTGTTGATATTTTCTTAAAAATAAAAATATATATATATTGTTTTTATACTACCTAAATATTTGCCAGTATCCTTCCCCTACCTCCTCTCAGAGATCTATATCAATATACCAAAGGAAAAAACAGGAAAAACCATTCATTATGTTAAAAAAATTTGGAAAATATAAGCAATGCTGCACAACCACAGACCTCCCGGCTCTGCAAAAGAATGGAAGGTAAGGATGGGAATCACTGCTTATCACTCTTCTTTGGGGACATTTTTGTTCTTTGTTATTTTACAATATTAATTTTCAATTCTTTTATGTTGTTCTTTTCATCAACATTGTTGTAGACATTTTATGTGTACTATTTTCTTGGTTCTGTTCATCTTATCCTATTATTCATGTAACTTTTTCCATGCTTCTCTGTATTCATCATATTCAACATATCTTACAGCAGTGTGATATTCAGGTACCCCAATTGGCTGAGTCAGTCCTGAATCAGTGAACTTTTTTTTTTCCAAATACTTGGAGGCAATCACCACATCTCTACCACCTCCAGTCTTCTTCATTAGGCACAGTGACTGAATCAATTAAGTACTTTATAAATGCTTATTGAAGTTGTTCACTCAACTTGTTAAATTAAGCATTTCTAGTTCACTCAAATGATCTTCATAAAATCTACAGGCCCTTTTCTGGATACTCTCTAGCTTTCAATGTCCTTTACTAAAAGGTGGTACCTGGAACAAAACTCAATATTCCAGCTGTGGTTTGATCAAGATAAAGAACAGCAAGATCATCAGACTCCTCCTTTTGGAGACAATGCCTCACTACAAGATTTAAAGTATTTTCTTTTACCTCCTGAAGAATGGAATTATCAGTGAGTCAAGTGAAGAATTTTATCAGGCACTTTACTTCTGCCAAAGTGCTCTAGCAGGAGCAAGGGGAGAAGCTTGGGTGAGGAAACCACTAGAGATCCCACTAAAGTGACTGATCCCATAGCAATAGTGAAGAGGACACCCCCAAATCTCCCTGCCCTTCACCCCTTTCCCCAACCCCTGAATTGTGATTAATAAAAGCCATTCATCAGTCAGATAGCATTCCAGATTACCTGAGAGACAACAAGGGAGAGGGGAACCAGAGCTTGGTCTGGCTGCCTCCATCTTGAAGCCAGACCACCGGCTATGAAATTAACTGACTGGGGGGGAGGTTTGTGTGAACCCTGTCCTTATTCAAAATCGGATTGGGGTACCACATACCTCTTATAGGGAAGCCTTGCCCCCAACTCCTGAGGGGTGGCACAACCATCCAGGTCACCCAGTTTCGGGGTGACACCCCCTTAAAGTCTTCTGTGTATATTTGGCCCCAGGGAAGTGCTAGAAGAAAGACTTACATACAGACTCTCTCTCCCTTTGATTAACATTGGTTACAGGCTCTCTTTATTCTTAAACAAAGTGCTCTAGCAGATAGCCAGATATGTAAAGTTCCCCAACTCTACAATACAAAACTGTGTGGTTTGTGATGTTTCCCAAGCTCCGAATCTACCTCCTCTTTCTTTACAAGTGCATGCTTACTGCTGATTCTCATCCAAATGTTCTCTATAAAAACTTTTCTTTAGTTACTAAATATTTTTATGTATCTTTTTCTTTTGGTATCTATTTAGTATTTATTTTTCCAATTACCTGTAAAAACCCTCCTTTACATACATTTTCTGAAATTATAAAGTCTAATTTATCTCCTCTCCCTATCCCAGAGATAGTTGCAAAACACAGTTCCATATTGGTCATGTTCATTATCTTCTTAAAAAATAAGGTAGTTCAACATCTTTTGTCTACTCTGTTCCTTTTAATTAAAGGGAACTCTTTTAGTCATTTCCCAATCATGATTTTCATTCCACTATATTTCAGTGAAATAATGAGGATGAAACAGCCTCCTTGCATTAGGTTCTAGAGTTCACCTGGTTTATTATCTATACTTTGTTCAAGTGTATAAGGCACCTAAGAAAAAAGGTTTTTGCCAGTTGTTTTTTGGGGGTATTATCTCTTATCAATTATTGTCAATACTTTCTACTTATATATTCCTAGACCTAGACTGTACCTGTACCTAAGCAAAATTATCTCAAAAATATTGAAAAGCACGAGGGGCAAAAACAATTTGATAGATTTTGGTGTAGAGCAGTCCCAAAAGCATCCAACAGATGCCAACAGGTGGACAACTAGATGGAAAATGAAACAAATGTTGTCAGTGTCTTATAATCATTTATTTTTATAGTGAATGACAGTGGATATTTAAATCCTACCACCTCAGGCCTTTGTGTGCTATACAGGAAGTATAGCATTTAAGAAGACAAAGCTTTAATAGAGAACAAAACAGTCTAAGGAAAAACACAAAGGAAATTTATTCAAGGAAACCATAATCATAAAAGCTTTCAGTGCCCACTACTAGGAATAAGAGGCTTCACATCAAAAAAGTCAGTCATGGTATTTCATTCATTTCCTTTAAGAGGTGGTCACAATGCTTACCCAGGTACCTTGAAGGAAGAATGGAAGGAGAGACAGGGTCAACAAATAAAGGATATTTGAGTAATTCTCTCAACTTAGACAATTTAACCCCCAAATTACTGGAGCCCAGTAACATCCTTCCCATCTTGGGGCAGAAAACAAGGGCAGTGCAATGTCTTCCCCAGAATCTGAGCCAAGATGGATACCTCCCAAAGTGGGACTGGGAAGGGTAAGGTAAAGAAAGATACTACCAAGATTTCATTAAGGAACCTTGGGTACAATGGATTCTGAGAATGTCAAGAGAAAAAAATTCATAATGATCTTAAATTCCTTGGGGTATCCTCATTCCATGCTTCAGCATAACTCAGGTATTTATTGGTTGTTATCCTTCATACTTGAAGAAAACCACAGTGACATCATTATGTCTGGATCAATGTACATTTCTGACTGAGGATGATGAGACCAATATAAGCTCAAAAGGCTCTACCAAAGCTTGGGCACAAATAGCCAATATGAACATTTGGAACAAGAGGGAGTATGGTTAAGTTAGAAACAGCTCAGTGGACTGTCTGGAGAAGTCCAGGCTTGAAAAATTAGTTTTTTTAGGGCTGGGAGTCAGTCCACTGGGTTTGAATTCCAGCTTTATAACTAATTGTCTGTGTGATCCCTTTAAGTCTATCAGCTCCTCTGGACATCAGTTTCCTTATTTGTACAATGAGGGGATCTGAAAGAATGACCTACAAAGTCCTTTCCAAGTCTAAATCTATGATCCTAATGGGTCATTTTATAAGATACCTCAGGGAGGGAAAGGTACCAAAAGAATGGAAAAAGATCAATGACAATATTAATACCTAAAAAAGGCAATCCAGAAGACAGTAACAACTACAACACACATGCTCACTTTCTCATCTTTACACAAATTTTTATGAAAATGATCTATGTACATTTCAGGGTTTCCTTAGTGAAATTATGAGAAGGAAACAGGCAACATTTTACAAACATTTTCTACAGCAGGCCATGTCTTTATAGTGTCCTAAATTACTAAAAGTTACAGATACAAGACTCTATTATATTTATTGGTTACAAAAAAAACCTACTTGACTTGGGGTACCAAATGCATACTTAAAGGTGTTTGTATAAATGGAAATTTTGAACTTTGGATTCATCCCCCATAAGTCCCTTAGTTTTCCCAAAATTCCCTTTAATCTCTCCTGCACCTCCACATTTGCTTGGTCAGGTTATTGTTTTATAATTGGCTGTAACTCTTCCCTCTTTTTCTTTTGTTCCTGGGAGTAAGCTGGTTAGTACCTTTTAGTTAGTCTCTTTTGTTAGTTTGTTACATAAATAAATATAAATATAATATTTAGTATTTTGCATATTAATTTTAATCTTCACATATTCCTCCAATGAGATATCTTCTATCCATGATTATAAAAGATTCTATAATAAATTCAACTATAGATGTAGCTGTCCAACACTCCTCTGATGATAATGTCCAATAAGGGACAAATCAAGGAGAAATAGTCTTATCAAAGGTGCAGTGGAGGATGTCCTGTGAGGTGACCAAATGGAAGAATTCCCCAGATATGAAAAGGTTCTCCTGGTATATCCATTTCAGAATGACCGTGTCCTGAATGGTAAGCAATTATGATCCATGATTACTCAAAAGGCATTAGCATTATCAATCCATGAAAGAAAAACTAAAAGAAAAAAACATGCCTTTTGTCTAAATTATGGTATTTAGTTGGAAGGCAAGTTAACACAATTGTATCTATATCTAGGACAAATGCTTCCAAGATTTAACTGATTACTTAATTCTTTGGCCAGATTTCAAGAAAAGTTAGTTTAAGCATAGGCTCCAGTACCGAGTCACCTAAACACCAAGGTATTTTTGCATTTTCTTCTCTCAAAGAGATATTAGGACAGAGAAAGCTAGGTGGCTCAGTGGATTGAGTTAGTACCTTGAAAAGAGGAGGTCCTGGGTTCAAATGTGACTTCTGATACTTCCCACCTGTGCGACCCTGAGCAACTCCCAATTACTTCTCACTGCTCTTCTGCCTTGGAACTGATACTTAGTATCATTTCTAAGATAGACGGTAAGGGTTGGAAAAAAGAACTAGATCATGCAAAACTAATCTCACTTCCTTTTTTTTTTTTTTTGACAAGACTGTTAAACTAGTAGATGAGGAGAATATAGATATATTTTACCTAGATTTTAAGAAAGTTTTTGAAAAAGTATTGTCCCAAAGTAAAATTGTCTGCTTCAAAGATGTAACAGATTCCTCTTCTGCAGGTCTTCCAACAAAGGCTAGATGACTAGTAGTCAGTTTTGATAAAAATGGAAGTCTTGTGTAAGATCTGGACTATGTGGAAGCTGAGATCCCTCAAACTTTCAAACTGAGATTCCCTCAGATTAAATCCAGCACCTTGCCCTGAATGCAGTAGCTGAAATAACTAGAAATATCTGGCTTCTGATACTCCATCCTACTTGAAACAAGTAAAGGAATAATAGTGTGAATGCTATGATTCAATATACAGCATCAACTCAAAAGACTGTTCTTGAATCATTAGGAATAGCCTTTGAGTTGGAAGAATTAACGTATAGTAGAAACAACACAGGTACACAAGAAAAGGTGTTATTATCAGCTAACTTTCTTTCCCTTTGAACAATCTGCCTTATATTCTGTATACTGGACACAAAAGTCTTAACAGAATTCTATATACCAATCCCAGCAGAATTACGGTTTTAAATAGTTGGTCAAGTAATTTCTTCTTTTTTTTTTTAAATTAAACCCTTACCTTCCAGCTTGGAGTCAATACTGTGTATTGGCTCTAGGTGAGAAGAGTGGTAAGGGTAGGCAATGGGGGTCAAGTGACTTGCCCAGGCTCACACAGCTGGGAAGTGTCTGAGGCCACATTTGAACCTAGGACCTCCTGTCTCTAGGCCTGGCCTTTAATCCACTGAGCAACCCAGCTTGTAAACCACTCATATTTTCCAAAGACCTTTCATATCTATCATCTCCTTATATCTTCCCCAAAACCAGAGGTAAATAAGGTAGATATTTAACAGATGAGGAAACAGATTCAAAAGAGGTAAATGAATTATTCAAGGTCATGCATCAAGTTTGTTGCAGAAAACTTGATACTCTCACTCTCAGTCCTAGGAGTTACTGTATAGTGTAATAACACATAGATCACTAGACTAAGTAAGATCAGGTTTCTAGTCCCAACTCTATTATTTATTAGCTATATGATCTTAGCTTCAGTATCTTAACTTGTAAAGTAGGAACAATACTTATTCCATTTCCTCACAGGGTTGCTGTGTGAATCAAGAAAGTATTGTGTGGGTATGCGCTTTAAAATTGGAAAGTAATTCACAAATGCAAAGTAATGTCATCCATTCGCTAAAGGTGCAGAGGCACTGTGCTAGACGTTATGTGGGAGCCAAAGAAGCTCTGCCCCTTATGTACTTTACAATCTAGTAGACTTGATAAGACTTGTACATTGAGAAAATAAAATATGCCATAGAGGTGCAAACCCCGTTTGCTTTCTCTGGTTGCTCCTGTCAGTGGATTCTCCCTATTTTTCATCCTTTCCCACCCGCGTTTCAGACTATCGGAGGATTTACAGACCAAAATATTAATGACAACGAAGTCTGGCCACGTTGCCCCACTAGATTAACACAGGAGGCAGCAGTCTCCCTCTGACAGAGCCCGGTAAGGTACGTAGCATCCAAGATTCTCACGGACAGAGGAGTTGAACCCGGCCGCGACCTCACGTTCTGCCTGGGGCAGATGGATTCGGATGATCGCGGGCGCCTCAGAGGCCCAGTCCGCGCTGGCTGTCCCCTCCACCCGAGCTTCACACCCAGTCTACGGCCACAGAACAACCAACTCACCGCCCGCCCAGCAGCGCCTCTACCGGCCTCGCTCCACGTTGTGCGCTCCACGCTCTCCGTCCCGGTCACCCTTCCGGTGTCCGTACCTAAAGCCTTCCCCGCCCCGGGAAACCGCTACCACCTGCGCTCGGGTTCCGCCGTGCTACAGGTGCGCCGGGGACGTTCCCATAGACTTATTTTATTTTCCATTCCGCTGCAGTCTCTCTCTGTCTCTCTGTCTCTCTGTCTCTGTCTCTGTCTCTCTGTCTCTGTCTCTCTCTCAGTCTCTTTCTCTCTCTCTCTCTCTCTCTCTCTCTCTCTCTCTCTCTCTCTCTGTCTCTCTCTCTGTCTCTGTCTCTGTCTCTCTGTCTGTCTGTCTGTCTGTCTGTCTCTCTCTCCTCTCTCCTCTCTCTCTCTCTGTCTCTCTCTCTCTCTGTCTCTCTGTCTCTGTCTCTGTCTCTGCCTCTGTCTCTGTCTCTCTCTGTCTCTCTGTCTCTCTCTCTCTCTCTCTGTCTCTGTCTCTCTCTCTCCTCTCTGTCTCTCTCTGTTTCTCTCTTCTCTCTCTCTGTCTCTCTCTCTCTACCTCTGTCTCTGTCTCTCTGTCTCTCTCTCTCCTCTCTGTCTCTCTCTCTCTCTCTGTCTCTGCCTCTGTCTCTGTCTCTGTCTTCTCTCTCTGTCTCTCTCACTTCTCTTTCTCTGTCTCTGTCTCTCTCTCTCTTGTCTCTGTCTCTGTCTGTCTCTCTCCTCTCTCTCTCCCTCCCTCCCCTTCCCCTCACTTTTCTTCTCCTTCCCTCCCTCCCTCCCTCTGTCTCTTTCTTTCTCCCTTTTTCTGTCTCCCTCTACCTCTTCTTTTCTCCATCCTATTTCTCTCTCCCCCAAACCATCTATCCACATGAATTTTAGTTTGGGGGCAAATCATTCAAGCACTGTTTCCATTTTCCCAAAGGCACACAATGGCCATATGATACATAGGATCTATTACTTTTCAGTTAGAAGAGGCTAACCCCTCTCATTTTACAAATGAGAAAAAAAGGCACAGAGAGGTAAAGGGTCTCTTTCAAGGTCAAACAGCCAGTCGGCATATGAAATGGGATTTAAATTCACATCCCCGTTTCCTAAATCTAGTGCCCCAACTGCCTACTTCCACACCCTGGACAAATCAGTCATAGTGCAAAGGAAAATGAATCTACCATTCAAAATTTGAATCTACCATGTTCCAGACATTAGGCAGCATCTCCAAAAGGTTAATTTTTATCATGTAAAACTATCTGCAAACATAAGTATATACCGATTCGTACAAAATAAGTACAAGGTGATTTCAGGGGACAGAGGAAGCTGGAGAGATCAGCAAAATTCTCTTGAAGAAGATAGCATTGTAGCTGAGCTTTAAGAAATTTGGTTTTCAGAGAGGCAAAGGCAAAAAGTTTGTGCAAAAACAGCAAGAACTGAGATAGCATGTCTTGTAAGGATTATCAGGAAGGCCAATTTGGCTAGAAGGTAAAGTGAATGAAGAGGAATAATATGTAGAGTGGAAATAAAATAGAAACTTCAATCATTTCATAAGATCTGGACTAATCCCCCAGCTACCTTGTGGTCTAATATTAAAAAGTCCCCAATCATTATTGAAGGAGAAATCAATCAATAAACCCTAAGTGCTGAAGATACAAAAAATGTTACAAAAAATAATACCCGACTTCAAGGAGTTCAAAATCTCATGGAAGCAATAACATTATGGAAAAATAGGAAATAATAAAAAGAGGGAAGGTGCAAGAATTAAGGAGGGTTCCTGTATAACTAGCTATGAAAGGACATGGTAAGTGCATGGTTTCATGCACTGTTGTAACAACTACTTGTCCTTGGCCACTGCAGCCTTGACTGAAAGACTTCCTTCAAACCTGCTCTTTTGTCTTCACAATTATAAAAATATTTAGTCATTTCCCCTTGTTGCCTGCCCTTGAATAGGAAACAATCTTCACATTTTCATAATAAATACTGACAGCTGCATGGCAAATATTCTCCCAGAACTCCATTTTTCCCTCTTTGTTTGATTCTCCCTTTTCCTACCCTTCTCTTTTTTATAAAATATATGTCTATCCTAACTTACTGTAAAATGCTATTGGTTGGCTATGTACTCTAAGTGGACCTAAAAAGTTATAAAAAACAAAATATTTGTGCAAGGAAACTGAAGCTGCTATTAGGAAAAGTAGACTTTCTCAGCATAATAATACATATCTTTGTTTTCTGTTTGGCTTCCTATATATTTGATCTACAGTCACTGGACCTTAACAATGGGTACAACTCTCCCAAGAGGGAAATTCTTCTTGGTGGAAAAAATTTCTTGACAGTAATCACCCTGAAAATGTAGGCTGAAGCCAGGTTATTCTTATTATCTGCCCAAAATAACTTATTAATTGCCAACTATAAGGCAAGTACTGAAGGACACTGGGGATACAAATATAATGAATAAAACAGTCCCTACTGAAAAGTTTGCATTCTAATTGGGGACACAACAAGAACATGGATAAGGACACATAGAAGAGATATAAAGAAAATAAATACAGATAAATACAAAGTAAATATTAGCTATTTTGAGAAGGGAAGGCATTATAATTTGAGGGGATGTGTAGAGACTTCATATGGAAGGGAACACTTGAGCCATGTCTTGAAGGAAGAGAAGGGTTCTATGGTAAAAATGGAGTGCATTCTAGGAATGAGGGAAGACCAATGTAGAGATATAAAATTAGGAAATGGAAATCTCATTTTTGAGGGACAGGGCAGTTTGTCCTTAGGTCATAGAGTGTGGGAGGGATGATAAGCATGCAAAGTTAGTGCAGTGTCCTGAAGTGTTTTAAAGGCTCCACAGAGGAGTTTATATGGGTATTTTATTCTAGAGGCAATAGGAAGCCACTGGAGTTTACTGAAGAGCAGAGTGTCGTGTAGGAGAATCTCTCCTTACCTGACTGCTTTTATCTTAAATCAATATTAGTTTTTACTTGTAAATTTTATTATACAAAGATTCATCCTCCGTTTCCTCATAGGTAAAAAATGGAGATAATAATAGTATAGTACCTATCTCAAAAGAATACTGTGAAGCTGACCTAATATATTAAAGCATTTGGCATACCTGAAAGTAGGTATAAATATCTGTTACTAAAGTGACCCTCATTCATAGCATTTCTACAAGCCATTCTAAACCTTGTTTTATCGTTAGTTATTTGTGGTATTCTCTAATGTGCATCTGTTGTGGGGGGCTTGAGGTGAACCCCCTGAGTTCGGGAAGGGTACCCTTTGCAAGAATGCAAGACTCCAAAAAACTTAGCTTAAAAATAAAAAGAGAAATTTATTAATTTAGGAGGTAATGTTGAATCTGGCCAGGAGGACAGCAAAGATGGAAAACTGCCTCCCAGAAGAGGTCACTTCTGGGGTCTTTATACTCTTTACAGTAGGCGACTTGAGAATGGTATGTGCTCAGGCACAAAGGAGGGAGGTTGGTCAGCTGAAGACATAGGGGATGACCCTCATAGTTTAGGGTATAGATAGATATCTTAGATACAACCCAATGGTATCAATAGCCTGGAGGTGTATCTCTAAGTCCAGGTCAAAATGGAAAGGATGATCCAAGGAGGATAATCCTCTCAGAGGACTTTCTCTTTGACACAGCAGGGTCTTATCAGGAGTTATCAGCTGTTTTCAGGTTAGTAGTCCCAAGGAAGCAAGGAAGCAAGGAAGCAAGGAATTTTCATGCTTACAATTTGGCCTGAAACACTTCTGTAATTTGGGGATGCAATGTCCCATGCCACACTCATATGACATTACTTGGTAAAATTGATGATTATAAAGAAGGAAATAGCTTGGTCCAGTAGAAAGACCACTGGTTCTAGAGTTTAGGGACAAGAGTTCAGAAGATCCTGTTTCTGACTCTCCCTATATCACCATAGGCAATTAATTTTTTTTCTCTGACCTGTTTCCACATCTTAAAAAATGAGAGGTTTGGATAGCATGACTTCTCATGTCCCTTCCAGCTCTATATCAGTGATCCTAAAATAGAATTTGGGGGTAGTATGAGATTTTAAAACATCTCCACATTTTCTCAAATGTCAACTTATTGCTCCTACCAGATTCTGGATCTGGGTTGCTATCTATCTGCCATATTTGTTCAAGTTATACATATCATGCAAACTAAATAAGAGAAGGATTGGTTGTGTATTAAGAATGAAAGAAAACAGATGGATAAGCTGAAGCTATTATTGTTCAGTCATGTCCAATTCTTCATGACTCCCATTTGGGATTTTTGAGGCAAAGTTACTAGAGTGGTTTGCAATTTTCTTCTCTAGCTCATGTTACAGGTGAGGAAATTGAGACAAACAGGTTTAAATGATTTGCCTAGGGGCACACAACTAAGTGTCTAAGGCCAGATTTGAACTGAGAAAGATGAGTCTTCCTGATTTCAGCCCCAGCACGCTATCCACTGCTCCGCCTAGCTGCCCCAGTCTCAATGCTACACCTGTTCTTATCCTTAACACATTAAAATATTAAGAATCTCCTCAAGACATTGTAGATATTAAGAATATCCTTAAGACACTAGAAGAAACAAGGAAAGTTTCTAGGGCTAGATGGTTCTGTAGTCAGAAAGACCTGAGTTCAAATCCTACCTCTAACACTTATTAGTTGTGTGACACAGGACAAGTCACTTAACATCCATTTCTTCATCTATAAAATGGGAGTAATAATTGTTTGTTGTAAGGATCAAAATTTTTGCCAGAGTTTGTTGTAAGGATCAAATGAAATAATTTTATCAAGTCCTTGGCACATAGTAGGTACTTAATAAAAGGTAGCTTTTTAAAAAAAATTATATTATGCAAATGTTAGCTATTATTATCTTGTATATAAAATTTTGGAAAGATCTAGATAAGAATGCATAAGATTAGAAGGCAGAGAGTGGTACAAGAATGCCTAAAATAGGAAACTGAAGAGCATTTGGGATCTGCAAAGATAGAAAGTTTACCTGAAGTGAAAAAAGTGACATCTCAGTTCAAGTATTGAGTACTGACAACCAAACCTATGTTTGTTATGTCATCTGGTGTTCCACTCCTCCTGGGAATAGTCCCACTTCCAAGATCCAACCTTTCCTTGTGAAACTTTCAACATTCGCACCCTGTGTCTCACTTCTGCTCCTTGACTATTTCAACATTTAGAGCAGTGCTTGTTGGCCACTAAGGTCCAGAGGAATTAAATGATGTTCTAGCTACTTTGTTCAGGTGCCTTTTAGAGCTGTGTCATAACATCGACAGGCAATGATAATAGTTAACAAAGCTAAAGATGTAAGGTCTAACTTGTCTGAAAACCAGTTAAATTTACTTAGTTACATAGTCAGAAATATACCCCATGTCATATGTCTCCAATGGGATTAAAAAAGGGAGAATGGATGGATTAGTAAAAAGACCCAGCCCTTATGAACAAGCAATTTTTAGATTCAGAAATCAAAGCTATCAATAATCATATGAAAAAATGTTCTAAATCACTCTTGATTAGAGAAATGCAAATTAAAACAACTCCTAGGCACCACCTCCCACCTATCAGATTAGCCAAAAATGACGGTAAAGTGATAAATGTTGGAGTGGATGTAGCAAAATTAGAACACTAATACATTGTTGGTAGAGTTGTGAATTGATCAAACGATTCTGGATGGCAATTTGGAACTGTGCCCAAAGGGCTATAAAACTGTGCATGTTCTTTGATCCTTGTAATATCACTACTATTTTTGAATACCAAACATATCATAAAAAAGGGGAAAAGACCTACTTGTACAAAAATATTTATAGCAACTCTTTTTGAGGAGGCAAAAAACTGGAAATTGAGTGGATATCCATCCATTAGGGAATGGCTAAATAAATTGAATAAGTTATGGTGCATGTTAGTGATGGAATACTATTGTGCTATAAGAAATAACAAGCGGAATGATTTCAGAAAAATTTGGAAAGATCTACATGAACTGATTCAGAGTGAAATAAGCAGAACAAGAACAGTGTACATAGTAACAATATCATACAATGATCAACTGTGAAGACTTGGCTACTCTCAGCAATACAATAATGTGGGACAATTCTGAGACTTGTGACAAAAAAATGCTATACACCTCCAGAGAAAGAACTGTTGGAGTCAGATGCAGATAAAACATACTATCTTTCACATTAGTTTATTTATGGTTTTATTTAGGGGTTTTGCTTTTATATGAGTATTTTCTTACAATGATGATCAATGTGGAAATGTTTTGCATGACAATACATGTACAACACAGATCAAATTGCTTACCATCTCTGAGAGAGGGGTGGGAGGAACAGAGGCAATTTGGATCTTATAATTTTGGAAAATATATATTTGAAATTGTTATTAAATGTAATTGGGAAAATAAAATCTCTTTGAATAATACTTTTTAAAAAATCTATCCCCAACTGTTAGAAAAACAATTCAAAGTTCATGTCTGACTGATGATAATAACTGGGATTTACATCTCACTTTAAGGTTTACAAAGAATTTTGTATATATCATCTCATTTAATCCACACCATGACCTAGTGAAGTAAATGCTTCTATTATCCCCATTTTACAGATGAGGAAACTGATGCTGAAAGTTGGCCAGGATCATATAACTAGTAAATGTCTGAGGGAGGGGTCCAAACTCAGATCTTTCTGATGCCAATAATCTGGCTAATGTGCCATGTAATGACCATGGGTTAGTACTGCCAACTTTAAAAAACACAGAACCACTAAAATAGAAAGAACAAGCCTTTCTCTTATTCTTTCTTTTGTTGAGACAGTGCTTAAGATTTGGCTGCCACACAGAGTCAAGCACTTAATACCACACGCATCCAAAGGCCTGGGACTCTGAGAACAGTATCTGGGAAAACACATCACCAAAGATGATTTTCCAAAGAGTAACAGAATTTGGGAGACTTATATACCTTTTGGAGAATAAAGGACAGGGAAGTATGATTGATTAGCTTTATAATGGACATAAGGAAACGAGGAGTCCAGAGCTGGATTTTCAGGGAAAGGCTGATGCTTTACAATGGAGACAAAAGGACCATTCCAGCCAGGGGCCTGGGCTACCAGGGAAGAGAAGTCTGATACTATGGGAGAAACTTCAAAGACAAAAAGGGTACTTAAGATTTGATTATATGGATCATTAAATATTTTTAAGGTTTATTGTTCAGTCTGAGACAAGGTCAGTCTGGGACTTCCCTTAAGGCAAAGTTCCCAAGGGACAGAGGCAAACTAGGGGCTTCAAAAAACACGGTTGACAGTACCATCATCCTTGAAAAACATAGTAACTAAAGTAGTTTAAAAAAAACCAAATATTTAATCAGGATAAGGGAAGTAGAATTCTTATGGCCACCACACAGAGTGCACATACACCATACCAATACCACACCCAGGAGGGAAAATAGACCCCAAGTAGGAATCTCCACCTTGGGAATTTCCAATAAACTAAAGAACTTGGGGTCTTATAAATACATTTTGGGGAATAAAGGAAAAGAAGGACAATTGATTGACTTAACTGCAGACCTGGGGAGTAGGATTCCAGCTAGGGGATGAACTACCTGGGAGAGGCCTAGATACTAGGGGGCATTTAAGATTAGATTATAAGAGGTGTGACCCATTAATTCAAGGGCTAACCACTCAGAGAAAGGAACTTCCTTAATAATAGTAGCTTCCATTTACATGGGAATTCAGGATTTGCAAAGGACCTCAATATATTATCTTATTGAATCTTTGCTGCCCCCAGGGAGGTAGGTGCAAGATAACTATCCTTGGTTTATAGTTGGAAAAATGAGGATTGGAGGTGAGTAGTCTGCTCAGGGTCACCCAATATTAGAGCTGGATGTGAAGTTGGTTCTTCCTGATGCCAAGGTCAATGCTTCATCCTCCACACCATTGCTGCTTCTCCACCTGTGAGACTTTTAAGCACTGAGCAGATATCTGGGGCACCCTGAAAGAATTGGGAGAACATTTATTTAGAGAATCATGCCCATGGTATTGACAGTGGAGGGGTTGCTGCAGGCTTCATGGAAGTTGCTCAAACCAAGAGAAGGGATGTAGCAAGCAAGAGAAGACCCCCATGGTAAAAGATCTTTTATCTAGGAATTATAATTGACTTAGGGGAGTATAAACTGGTGGCACAGATGATTAGAGTACAGAGTCTTGAGACAGAAAATCCACAGTTCAGATATCAGCCTCAGATACTTATTATCTGTGTGACCTAGGGAAAGTCCCTTAACCTCTGTTTGCCTCAGCTTCCTCAACTCTAACATGGGCTTATAAGACCTAACTCATAGGATTGCTTGAGAGGATCAGATGAGATAGTATTTGCCAAGAATTATATAAATACTCATTCCCTTTTCCACCTTGTTAAAAAAATCCAATTTTAGTTTCTTTTTATTCTCTATTTACTTTTCTTTCCCTTCCCCCACCTATTGAGAAGGCAAGAAAAACAAAGCCCATTACAAATATGTATAGTCATGAAAAACAAATTCCTGCATTAACTATGTCCAAAAAAAGAAGAAAGAAAAGTAAAGAAAATATGCCTCAGTCCGCCCTCTGAATCTATCAGCTCTTTATCTGACACTGGAGACTATTTGCAATGGGAGATTTGGGGACTAAGGGATATAATGGGATTTTTCCTATTGAATATCTAATGTTGATTTTTGGGGGAGTTGTTTTTAGCTTTCAAATGCCAACTTCAGCTCATTCTGAGCTTTTGCACTCAGAAATATAACTAGGAATTTTTTCACATAGGGTGAAATCAGTTGTGGTGGAGGCCAGGAGTGATGTGGTGGCGGTGAAGAGAATATTATGATTATGGCTACAGATACTCTAGGGCAATGTTTGGCTTGTTTCTCATCCTTCACTGCTCTCTGCTGATCCATAACCCCATAGTCTCCTTCCTCTTCCCTTTTCCTTAGCTCCTGTTGTTACATGGAGCAGCAAAGGAGCATGAAGTATAGATTACCAAGTTGTGGCAGTGTGGCAGAGAAGTGCACTCCCCCCCAAAAAATGTCAGCTCCCCATTGGTAAAGCCTTAGCTGCATCCCTCAGGTTAAGTCTTTGCTCTCAATAATAAAGAACTTTGCAATCACCTTGGTAGTCACTATATTCTTTGACCTTGCTTTAATCTTCTTTATATGTCTTACAAAAAAATCTAATGTAGTCAGTGAGTTTCTGCATAACCCCATCAGCCTCTTTAGTTAACTTCACATTTTGCACATTAGAATTATTTATTTATTTTTGTCTTCAGAATTTCACTCTTGAGAGCTTCCCATCTCCTTCTCACCATCCTGACTTTCCCCTGAAGAATGTTAGACCACTGCATCCTATTAACGTCGTTTTGTTTAGAGGACTGGGAGCAGCTGACATGCCAATGAAAATCATGTCACCTTGCCTTCAGCACCTTTTTTGTAGCTTGCCAATGCTTGAGTTTGATATATTGCAAATCTAATTCATTTCACTTCTTATCTGGAATAGTTCAGTTCAAGCACTGAGCATTTATTTCCATTCCATCTTCCCTTCCCCAGTGGTAGGAGGAAGGAAAGAGGCAAAGGGAAAACCTTTAGCGACTTAGAGATGGGTGCATGGGAAAAAAAGAAACTATGTACCCTCTCTTCCCTCTCCCCCAGGAGGACCTTTCTTTATCCTCGGGGAACTTTGGAATCTATTTTTCACAGAATATTGAGAATCTACTGGAATAAGGCTATAATGAATTCTTCTTTACAAAGATGAAATCCTCCTTTCTTTGGGGGATCGGTGTATTTCCTGTTGCTACTGGGTCAGTTGTATCTTTGGGGAGGACAAAGAAGGACAACGACATATTTACGGAATCATAGACTTTTTAGATGTAAAAGGGGCCTTATTTAGATCAAAGGATTTAGAGAGAAAAGAGATTTTTAGAGCTCATCCACTCTCCTTCATTTTACAGATAAACCTTCCATTGTACTAGGTGACTTTCCTGTAATATTAACAAGTACTTTGTAATAGATCCAAAACTCAAACTTGGGCCTTCTGACCTCCAGTGCCGTGACCGTCCATCACCACACAAAATGTTACGGGAAATTGGGTGGTTGTTTTTTCCCTGATTCTCCAAGATAGTATCAATCTCGAGTCCTCAATGATAAGATATCCCCATAAGGCTTCCCATCCCAGAGCCAACGGAGCATCCGGAGCATCCGTGTCATCCTTGAGAGCAGGCCAAAGCAGGATCCGAAGATTTGGTTTCCATTGCTGGCAAGATGGGAACACTGACCGCTAGGTGGCTCTCAAGACCGGGTGGTGGAAAGAAAATTGGGCCCGAATACTGCGTAAACACATTTCTCCTCTGCCTCTAGCCAGCATCCTCCAGCAGCTTTTTCCTTCCTTGTTAGTGATCTTGGGTATGTCATCACTTGAATTTGATGTAAGTGGTCTCTCTGCAATGCGGGGTGTTTGCTCTAGGCTACCACACAGGGGTCGGCACTTAGCGAGGCCCCTTCCCTGAGGCATTAATCTTGTTACTGGGGCTGCCTGGAATCTTGGGGTCTACCCAGCGTGATCTGATGAGTCTCCATTTGCAGGGCTTGAGGGTTGTCTAAAAAACAGTATTGATAGCAATTGTTCACATTTACAGAATGTTATGCTTTATAAAACTCATCATCATCATAAATAATAAACATTTCTAGATTATATTAAATATGTCAAATAATAAAAGCTCACATATTATATGTAATATACATATATTGTATGATATGTACATTATGCCTATTATGTTATATATAATATTACTTATATGTTCTCTGTATGTGTATTTATATGTCTATATATCTATATCTATATCTATATCTATATGTCTATGTATATACCACTAAAGGATAGTTAGGTAACAGAGTGGCTAGAGCACCAGATGTGGAGAGGGGAAATCCTGGGTTTAAATTTAGCTTCAGATACCCCCTAGCTGTATGACCCTGGGCAAGTCACCTAACCCCAAATGCCTATCCCTTACTGTTCTTTTGCCTTGAAATTGATACTTAGTAATGATTCCTAGACAAAAGGTAAAGGTTAAAATATATATATATACATATACATATACATATACATATATATATATATATATATATATATATATATATATATATATGTCACCAAACCTGTGACTTCTTTTTTTATATCAATATAGAATAACATAGGCTCTGTAACTTGTCTTCTTTGAGAGTTGCCTGATATACCGAGAAGTTAAATGACTTTTATCTAGGGTCACAGAGCCCTTATATGTCAGAGGCAGTCCTTGAACTCAACTGGGACTTGCTGAATCAGAAACTAGAATTCTATCTGCTCTTCCATGCTTAACTCCCAAGTGTAAATATTATCATCCCCATTTCACAAATGAGGAAATGTAGGCTCAGAAAAATTAAGTGACTTCTTTTGCCCATGGCCACAAACTGTTGGACTGAGACCTGAGACCAGGTTTCCTAACTAACTCTAAATGTGGTACTTTTTTCACTAAGATACTGATTTCTCCTTAACAACAACCCCCAAGCCCCCCAAAATGGGGTGATTTAGAGAGGAAAGGGAATTTTGTAGGAGGGGATAATCTCTGAAGGGAAAGGTAGGGAATATGCATTTATATGATACTTGCTATGTGCCAAATACTATTTTTTTACAAATATTTTTACAAATTGATCTCACTGAATCCTCACAATAATCTTTTTTTAAATTTAAAAAATTCTTCCATGGTTACATGATTCATGTTTTCTCCCTCCCCTCATTCCTCCCCCATCCAGGAGTTGATAAGCAATTCCACTGGGTTAAACTCATACATATTATCACTTGAACCCATTTCCATATTATTTTGTCCAAAACCCTAAAACACATACCCCTATAAACAAGTGATAAATCACATATTTTCTTCTGGATTTCTGCTCCCAAAGTTCTTTATCTAGATGTAGCTAAGATCCTTTCTCTGAAGTCCCTCAGAATTGTCCCCTCCCAATAATCTTGCAAGGTAGGTGCTATTAGTATGGCCATTGACTGTGAGGAAACTAAGGCAAACAGAGGTTCAGTGAGTTAACTAGGGTCACACAGCTATTAAAGTGTCTGATGTTAGAGGTGAGCTAAGGTCCTCCTGACTCCAGAACCAGCACTCCATCCACTGTACCTCCTAACTGCCATGAGATCATATTTAGAGCTGGGAGAGACCTTTAAGGTCACCTCACCTAATTCCCTCATTTTATAGATGAGGACACAGAAGTTCAAAAAGGTAAAGCTTAAAGTCACATAGGTAGAAAGATAACTAAATGAATTCAGATCCTTTATCCCCAAATCTATTACTCTTTGCGCTGTACTATTTTCCCTCTTCTAAGCCAATTCATTTTTGCAAATGAGGGATAAGATTCAGAACAGTTAAATGATTTTTCTGTTGTCACACAGCTAGAAAGCATTTGAGTTGAGATTGTTTTTTTTTTACTTCAAGTAGAGCCTACTTTCTTCTAGGGTTAGCACCTATCTTTCTTAGCTCTGGCATCAGAATTAACTATGGTAACAGGGTTTTTCCTATGTACCTTGAAGTACTATTGACAAGTGGACAGTTATTCAGGAAAAAAAGGAAATCATGGAAAAATATATGTTGAAAATTATTACTGCGTGTAATTGGGAAGATAAAATATCTTTGAATAAAAAAAAAAGGGAAAATCTCCATTATCAAGTACCCTCCAAAAAGAGGAAGAGCTCTTCTACCTTAATATCAGTCTAGAAAAACGTTCCATTATCAACAAAACAAAGAAAATAGTATTACCTTTCCCTGTCTCCTTCTGTGTACATCTGAAGTGGAGTACTTCATAACACGAGTCCAGACACCCAGAAATTCAATTATTGGATCCATTATTTATTGGTTAAAAAAAAAGAAAAAGAGAAAAATCTACCAGCTGGGACAGCCTTTGCTAGTGGAAGCTGTACAGACTCACATTACAAGGCAACTTAAATAGGTTTACAAGTTACAAGGCTATCCAGATTCTTATTTGTCAAGAAAAGCCTCATTACAAACATAGGTAGTGATCAGTAGATATCACTCGGATCATTCAGGGGATATTTACTTTTCCCATGTACCTAAACACTCATCCCTAGTTAGCTTATATATGTACCTTGCATTCCATCCTGACCTATTTGTTTGTACTTAAATACTCATCCAAAGTTAGTTATGTCCCTTTGTTGTCCTTAGGGGAATTTGGGCTCTGACCCACTGCTTGCCTAGGTTGCTTGGCCTCCTGGAGGGATTAGGCCACTTTCCTAATAATGCAAGAATGGATTAATCTACTTCAATTCTACTTTATTCTCTAATCTATTTCATTTATTCAGTCTTCTTCAATCTCTGAGACAGTCCATTTCAGGAGCTCTTTCCCCTCTCCAAATTCCACTTGAACTTAGGGTTTCCTGACTCCAGCAGGTCCACTGTACCACCTAGCTGCAATACCATAGCTATTTATTTTGGGGGCTGTTGTATGGTTTTATGTGTGCTGGCTAAGGAAAACATTCAGAGACTTCATTGTTTCATATTTCAAATGACTCATGATTTCATTCTAAGTCATAGTTTTCCCATCTGTAGAATGATGAGACTGCCCCTTCTTGCTCTAACATCCAACTATCATATATCTGCTCCTTAATGCTCAAGTATATAACTTTAGGAGTTTCTATAGAAATCATCATCACCATTGTTGTTATAATAAGGGCAATTTTGTAATGATAAACCTCTTTGAATTTAGCTAGCCTGGTCCTTAAAGGCAGCTGGTGACATATTACCTAGAGTTCTGGAGTCAAAAAGAACCAAGCTCTAATCTTGTCTCCTACTTGCTTTATGACCCTGGATAAGTCACTTAAGTTCTGTTTCCCTCAGTTTCCTCAATTATAAAATGGAGATAATAATAAAGTTGTTGTAACAGTAAAATGAGACAATATTTATAGACCATCTAGCATAATTCTTGGCATATAGTTGGCACTTTAAATGCTTATTCCCTTCCCTGTCCTTTCCCTCCAGAAAAATAGTATGCTATTCGGCATCCTAGACATTTTAAAGGCTTTTCAGAGCTTATGTTCCAATAGTGTAGGATCTGAAAGCTCAAGGTCATCTCTAGGCCTTTGGAATTGGCCCTCAATGGAGGGAAAAGAGACTTTGGTAATAAGAAATCAATATGTTTATAACCCACTAGTTTGCTCTCAGCACAAAAATGACAAGGTTACTAAATAAGTGCATTGTGTAGAAATGTTTCCTTACTCAGAGAAGACCCCAGAGCAAGACTGAACTGGCCTCAGGCCTTATCTAGCCAGTCCTCAGGACTAAAAAGACTCTGCTAAGGAGCATTCCAGAGCTTTTTAAGCTGTTTGATGGCCAAGAGCAGAATTTAACCTCCTTGAGGAAAAGGGATGATTTCATTTTTCCTGCGTCCCTCCAGAGCCTAGCACAGTGCTTTATATATGACAGATAGAGTGAGTAAGCAAGCAATAATAATAAATTAATAAATTAATAGGTAATTAAGCTCCTACCATGTGCCTGATACTGTGACAGATTCTGGGGACACAAAGAATATATAGCTCTCTCTCTGAGTTCACTTCCCCAACCTGTGTTTGCAGGTCAGGTACCAGGAGGGCAGTTACTACCCAATGTTCTAGGGGTAGTCTTGATGGACTGAGGAGTGTGGAAGAAAATAGCTTTGCCTTCTTTGCTTAATTTTGTTCTTTCTTAGTGTAATTAGAAGTGAACTGGTCTATGGGGTCCAGTCCCGGACATATTCAGGGATATTCTTCACCTGATTCCAGTCTATAAGAGCCTGTTTCCAATCATGTGTGACTAATTGGTTTGTATCATGTAAAGAGGAAAAGTCTTCTAGTTTGCCACCAAACCAAAAGAGCTAATGATTCAGGGATTACCAGGACTTTATGGGCTTATGTAAGAAGTGAACTGTAGCCTTTGCCACTCTTTTCCTTCTGCAACCATGAGGAGGCAGGACTATTTTGAGTAGCCTCTGAGAGCTGAATGGAGGAAAGGAGGCTGCCTTGTCTTCCTGGCTATGGTGGCTATGAAGCTACTCTTTTGCTAGACATTTTATATATATATATATATATACGTTACCTACTACTATCATATTATATATTTGAGCCCACTTTCTCCAGGGATATGGCATATATTTGTAGAAAAATGTTCCCTAAATTTGAAGGAAAATGTTTTGCATTGACTTTTCTTACTTTATTATCTCATTATATGTTTTTCCTAAAAGCCAATGTAATCATCTGCCTGATTTAAAAAAAAAAAAACCCTTAACTTCTGTCTTAGAACCAATACCGTGTGTGTATTGGTTCTAAGGCAGAAGAATGGTAAGAGCCAGGCAATGGGGGCAAGTGACTTGCCATCTCTTCAGCTTCCCAAATATCTCTGTTAAGACCAACATAACAGGTTGCACACCTAGGAAGTGTCTGAGGCCAGATTTGAACCCAGGGCCTCCCATCTCTGGGCCTGGCTCTCCATCCACTGAACCACCCTGCTGCCCCCCCCAACCCTTTTCTTTTTAACTGCCTGATTTTTAATAGAGAGCCCCCCAATAGTGGCTTAGGACAATAGTACCAGAAGTTCAGCCCTTTATGATTACTCCTGGAACCCTGATAATAGTATGCTGTCAATTCTCTGGACCCCAAACCTTGAGTGTGAGTTCAAGTTGGGGGAGTGAATCCCAGAGAAGATGCTACATTGCATTTAGAAGGGAGGTGGGTTAGGAAATTCTTTACTGTGACTTCCCTTCCTCCCCCCAATTGTAGTCAAAGGACAAGAATGTTGCCACAAAATGTTAATGAGGTATTAAACTAAATTTAAAGATGCCTCTAGCCCTGATCTATTTGTGCAATGAACACCTCTCTGATTGAGTTAAGAAAGGAATTGAAGGGCAACCAAATTAGCCACATGTCTGGGGATTTGAAATAGCTAAACCCGGAGGAGCTAGAAAGTCAGTCAAAACTCAGAGAGAAAATGGTAGCAGCAATTTGTCCAGAGGAAGCCATCCAGCATTTAGAGAAAACCAAGACCAGGAGAGATTTCAAACCTTAGGTACCTGTGGAAGATAATATTGCAAGGGGGCAAAGAGGAATATCTCCACTCCTTCTGCTCCCAGCCATATAGCTTTGGAAGAAAGCTCCTGGTCCATTAAGAGACACTATAGTTATTGGGGAGCAGAGCCACACCCTCTAGACTGACTTAGATGGAGAAAGACTGTCAGCAGAGGAAGGAAGTGGCTTCAAGGAGAGTCATCTCTGACATGAGAATTGCTGTTCTCACCCATCAGGGCATAGTTTCCATTTACACTAAATATATCATCTATGTACACAATTCTCTGCATCTTGTCTCCCTGCCAGTGCCCTCCCCTCCAAGCTCCTGGAGAACCAGGACTATGTTTTTGCTTTTCTTTGCATCCCTAGTACCTAGCACAAATAACAAGTGCTTAATGAATTTGTATTACACGCCAATCTGAAGAGGATCTCAAAAACAAAGGAGACTTGATAGCCCAGATCCCGACCTATCTCTCTTTGTAGAACACCTGAAATAGCCCTGAAGTGATGACTTTTTTCACAAAAAAAGCTGGGACTACTCCTCTGTGAAAAAGAGGCCAATGAGAGACTGAAATTCAGTTGTAGTTCTTTAGGGGAGAAACAGCCTCCCAGGAAAAATCATCAACCTCTCTGCATGGAAGCAGGGAAGGCAGAGGAATGTTTCAGTGGGGACAGAGCCTGAGGAGAGTGAGCTGTCCAGGCTGCCCATGCTCCTTCTCTCAACCATCAGTAAGGAAACCTGGCAAGAATATGCTTCCAAGTGTGTATGGAGGACTTGCCTTATTTACTTTGAGTAGTTGTTTTCATTGAGTGCCTTTTATTTGGAATGAATGCATAATCTCATTTCTTCTGAAAATAGGAAAACAGTGATAAGAGGCTCATGAGCTGTGGATTTAAATGGATGATGACTCAGAGAAGCTAGAACCTGGGTGGCACTTTCAGGGGCTCCTACTGAAGGCATTTAAAAGTTAAAAGTAGTCTTAGTAAGATAAGTTATGTGGGCAAGGGTTAGGCAAATGGATAAGTTACTGTATACCCAAGGTCACAAAGTTAGGAAGTGTCAGAAGACAGATTTGAATGCAGGTCCTCCTGACTCCAAGGCTGTCACTTTATCCACTATGCCACTTAGCTGACTCAGAGATAGATTAAAAAAAAAAAAACAAAAAAACCCTTACCTTATGTCTTAGAATCAATACTTTGTATTGGTTCCAAGGCAGAAGAGTGGTAAGGACTAGGCAACAGGGGTTAAATAACTTTGCCCAGGATCACACAACTAGGAAGTATCTGAGGGCAGATTTGAACTCAGGATCTTCCATCTCTAGGGCCAGACTCACAATTTCCTGAGCCATCTAGCTGCCCCCAGAAAGCAGATCTTTAAAAATCTGTTAAAAAATGAAAAAACTGAACTTCAGAAAATTTGTTGATATGCACAGCTAGTTAATTGTAGAGTACATTAGAAGTCACGTCCTTGACTCCCAAACTGGATCTAATTTTGTTACATCATGTTGCAGCCCCTTATCATTTCTTTGTGGGAAGGACTGCCCATCATTGAGAGGCTTTAGATCCCCTTCATGCCACCCTTAAAGAATCTCATATTCATGAAGTATTTGGCCAACAAGACTTTGCCTTCTTTTTAAAATTTTGTTCTTTCTTAATATAATTAGAGGTGGGGGGCAGCTGAGTAGCTCAGTGGATTGAGAGTCAGGCCTAGAGTCTGGAGGTCCTAGGTTCAAATCCGGCCTCAGACACTTCCCAGCTGTGTGAGCCTGGGCAAGTCACTTGACCCCCATTGCCCACCCTTGCCACTCTCCCACCTAGGAACCAATACACAGAAGTTAAGAGTTTAAAATATATATATATAATTAGAGGTAAACTGGTCTACGGGTATGAGAGGAGTAAGGTCCACTAAGGCTACTAATGGTGGTTCAGAGTTTCTGGGATTCTGGGAAAGTATGGGGTGATGAGACTTCCTTCTAGTTTTTCCTCCCAAATAGAGTTTGTAAATAAAATAGAATTCCTCCTGTTTTCAGTTGCATGGGTGACAGTTATGGTGACCTTTTTTTCAATTTTCCCCAGGAGATAGAAAGATAGGGGTAAGGGTGGAGGGTGAGAAATGCTCTGCCAAAGGGAGAGCAGCTGATAAATTTGTGCCTTAACTTAATGACATTTTCATCTTTCAAAAGATGAAGGAACCAACAAGTTTTGCACTTGAATTTCATCAACAAAGAGGAATTGGTAGCTGAAAGAGAAATTACCGAAACCCTGGAGACAAGAGATCACTTCATCATAGTTTGTGAAAATGACCAGAAGAAAGCCCAGTATAAGTCTCATCTGTACCCAAATAATTTATGAAGAATAGATTTAAAAGGATCTAGAGAAACGATAGGTAGAATTCTATGGTTTAATATTTTCCAGGGGAAGTTAACCCAAGAAAGAAGAGGAAGTATTAAAAAGGAAATTCTGAAATCAACTAAAGACTTAAGAAGTGATCAAAGCAATGACCTATTCTGACCCCAGAAGATTGATGAGGAAGTGTGCTTCACTGACCACTTCATATACAATGATTTAGGGTGATAAGACACAAAATACAGGATGAGACATTCAGAAATGGCAATTGTATGGACCTTTTTGCTTGACTATGCTTATTACAAGGACTGTACCTTTAGAAAAATTATTTAGGCAAGGGATCTAGAGGTCTTGATAGAAGAAAAGAAAGAAAAGGTCACTGAAACATTTTTTTTTATGCACAGAAGAGAACTGAAGAAAACTCAGAAGAAAACATAAATTTTTTAAAAGCTTTTTTTTAAAGCTTTGAAATTAATATGCTAAATTTATTTCATACTAGAAAAAAGTAAACTGTATGCAATAGAGTCTTGTTTTTTACATTTGGTCCTTTTTTCAATTTTACTTTGTATTTGGAAATGCTGGTGTGGAGTTGTGTTTTTTAAATTGAGAATAAAAATAAAAAATTTAAAAAGAATGAAATATTGAAGAAGCAAGTAGATTTCCAGATAAACAGAAAAAATGTGGATCTACCAAAAAAAGACTGATGGAGCTATCCTAGAAACTCATTCACTGATTTAGATTTTTTTAAATCCTTGCTTTTTGTCTTAATATCAATTCTAAGACAAAGGAGTGGCAAAGGCTAAGTAAATGTGTTCCTGGCTTCTTTCAATATTCAACTCAAATCCCATTTACTTAATGCATTATTAAATGATTAAGTTAGCCATACATCCTATTCCAAGTCTATTGTTTTTGTAAAAGAATATATATTGTGTTGGAACATTCTTTCATGTTACCATCAAATTATGCAGGTGCTTGGGTATAAGGTTAGCTCCTGGACAGTATCTCATCCTCCTGAAGGGGGTTTGTGAAGTTATTCTTAAGGTCTAATGGTTAAGATTTTTTTTTTTTCTTAAGCACTTTTAAGGAAAGATACCACCAGTAACCTGGACCAGGAAATCAGATCTTTTGGAGAAAATGCTATGAGGATCATCATGATTCCAGACAGGCTAAAAAGATGACAATAATGGAAAATATTCTCAGAAATCAGATATGACATCATGAGACTCTGAGTGAGACTTTGGATATAATTAACTGAACTGTGGGGGTTTGTCCCTCTCTCTACTTCTGTTATCTTCCTATGCCAATATTTTGTTTTGATTGTTAAAAAACCCTTGGGCCCCAAAGGGGGAATTCCCCTAATAGCTCCGTGTCAATTTGTCTATCAATTATTTTTTATACGTTAAGAAACACCCAAACATAGTTAGACCCTCCATGAAATGTGCAATACCTTTGGGACCTTACATATCCTGGTGAGACAATTCTGGAATGTATAGATATTATGTATGGAATGATTCATTGGGGAGACTAACTTGTCTCCCAACAAATCAGAGTGGGGATTGTGAAAAATTAACACTAGGCTGCATCCTTTTAATTGTACCCTAAGATTGACTTTAAATTTTTAAGAGAGAGCATTTCCTATTGAGTTTGAAATGATCCACTCTCTGATTAAATTAAGTTGCAGCTCAACCTCACTTTTGGATTGAATTAAGAACAAAACCTGGTGCCTATCTGTCAACAAACTACTTAAGATAGTTGATGACATTCTGGTGGGGAAAAGATACCACAGGTCTAGTGGTTCCCTGACATCCTGAAGACCCTTGTCTTTTGTCCCTGATGACTCTGGCATCCAGAAGAACCACCTCTTGTTCAAGGTAAAAGCCCTCTAATCATAGGGGATTTGAGAAGGGATGTCACTCAGAGTATAAGTTTTGGGACTCTAGAGGAAATCAGGTCTTTTTGGTTGGAAATTAAGAGTGAGAAGATGTATGTGGGCAAGGGAAATGGTTAGGGAATGGCCAGTTACATGTAGGGAGATGCCTTTTCTTTCTCTGACCCATCTTTTAAATGATTTAATAATTATGAATTAAGATATAGTCTCCAGAGAATTTTCATCTTAACATCCACTTTCTACAAGAGACCTTTCCTAATACCACCCTCCTCATCTCCAATATCAACTCTTCTGAAATTACTTTCCATTCACACTGTATATACCTTGTATGTACATAATTTATTTGCATGTTGTTCTCCTACAAAAACAACTTCTTATTAATAAATATGAACTCAGTGAGACTAGTAAACTTTTTTTTCTTATAGTAGGCTAAGTCATGGTTTAATAAATGCTTATTAATCAATTGACATTATTAAAAGGATGAATTTTTTCATTTTTAAAAGTTTATGTAATTAATTTAGAATATTTTTCTATGGTTACATAATTCATATTATTTCCTTCTTTCCTCCAACCCCCCCCCCCCAAGTCAACATGCAATTCCCCTGGGTTTTACATGTGTCATTGATCAAGACCTATTTCCATATTATTGATATTTGCACTGGCTTGATTGTTTAGAGCAGTGATTCCCAAAGTGGGTGCCACCGCCCCCTGGTGGGTGCTGCACAGATCCAGGGAGGCAGTGATGGCCACAGGTGCATTTATCTTTCCTAGTAATTGCTATTAAAATTTTTAAAAATTAATTTCCAGGGGCTCTAAGTAATATTTTTTCTGAAAAGGGGGCAGTAGGCCAAAAAAGTTTGGGAACCCCTGGTTTAGAGTCTACATCCCCAGACATATCCCCATCAATCCATGTGATCAAGCAGTTGTTTTTCTTCTGTGTTTCTGTTCCCACAGTTCTGTTCCTTTCACTCTGCATCAATTCCCGGAGGTTGTTTCAGTTCAAATGGAATTCCTCCATTTCATTATTCCTTTCAGCACAATAGTATTCCATCACCAACAGATACCACAAGTTGTTCAGCTATTCCCCAATCAAGGGGCATCCCCTCATTTTCCAATTTTTTGCCACCACAAAGAGCACAGCTATAAATATTTTTTACAAGTCTTTTTCCTTATTATCTCTAAAAGGATGAATTGTGATCGCTTAGAAAGGGAAGCAGGGATTACTAAAAGCTACCAGGATTTTCTCAAAAATGAATCATGCCAGAATAAAATAATTTTATTTTTTAAAAAGAGTAAATAGAATGGGGGTAGCAAGGTGGTTCACTGGGGACATCTAGATGACTTAGTAGATAGAGAGCTAGGTCTGTAACTGGGAGGTCCTGGGTTCAAATCTGTCTTAGACACCTCCCAGCTATGTGACCCTAAGGAAGTCATTTAACCCTAGTTGCCTAACCCTTACCACAACAATTCTACCCTGGAGCCAATATTCAGTATTGATTCTATGACAGAAAGTAAAGGTTTTAAAAATAGAAAAAGTATATAGGCCAGGAGAATGCTGTAATGTAGTTCTAACTTTATTCAGATTTCAACAAAGCATTTGATAAAAGTAACTTGTGCTATCCTACTAGTAGAGAACAAAATATCTTATGCTACCTATGCTAGTTCTTATGAGCTAGATAGAAAGATGTGGGTTAGCTATAGTTAGACAGATTCAGACTGAATGACCAAAGACCTGTCACTGGTAGATGGACTTTTAGAGGGTTCTCCAGTAAATTGTTCCAGGGTTATATCTGTTCTTCTCCTCCCCACCTTTTTCTTAAAAAAATTTTGTTTTTAACAATTTTTTCTTTTTAAATTTTGAGTTCCATATTCAGTTCCTCACTCTCAACCATCTCCCCACCTACTGAGAAGGCAAGCAAAAAGATATTAATTATATATGTGAAGTCATGCAAAACATTTTCATATTAGCTATATTACAAGAAAAAGGGAAAAAAGTAAGAAAATGAGAAAATTATACTTCAGTTTGCACTCAAATTTCATCAATTCTCTCTCAAGAGTTGGATAGCATTTTTTTCATTGAGAGTCCTTTGGAATTGTCTTGGGTCATTGTATTGAGCAGCTAAATCTTTCACAGTTGATCATCATTACATTGCTATTATTGTGCACAAAAATGTCCTAGTTCTTTTTCATTCATTTTGCAACAGTTCATATAGGTCTTGCCATATTTTTTCTGAAACCATCTCCTCATCATTTCTTATAACATAATAGTATTCCATCATGATAACATGTCACAAATTGTTTAGCCCTTCCCCAATTGATGAAGAGTCCCTCAGTTTCTAATCCTTTGCAACCATAAAAAGAGCTGCTATATTTTTGTACATATAGGTCCTTTTCCTTTTCCTTTGATCTTATTGGGATACAGACCAATAGTAGTATTGCTGTGTCAAAGGGTATACACAGTATTATAACCTTTTGAGCATTATTTCAAAATGTTCTCCAGAATAGTTGGACCAATCCACAACTCCATCAACATTTAATTAGTGTAATTATTTTTTTCTTCATCCTTTTTAACATTGTTATTTCTGACAGGTATGAAGTGGTACCTCAGAGTTGTTTTAAATCGCATTTCTCTAATTATTAGTAATTTCAAGCATTTGTCATATACCTATAGATAGCTTTGATTTCTTAATTTGAAAACTATTTGTTAATATCTCTTGACCATTTATCTATTGAAGAATGGCTTTTATTTTTTGTAAACTTGATTCAGTTGCCCCTAATTTGAACTCTGTAGGTGTCTTTCTATTTAAAGTGTGTCTCTTTAATTCTGAGGGACTTATGAGAAAGAATGCTATCAACATCCAGAGAAAAACTGTGGGAGTAGAAACACAGAAGAAAAACAACTGCTTGATCACATGGTTTGATGGGGATATGATTAGGGATATAGACTCTAAGCAATCACTCTATTGCAAATATTAATAATATGGAAATAGGTCTTGATCAATGACAGATGTAAAACCCAGTGGAATTGCTCATTGGCTATAGGAGGGAAAGAACATGAATCATGTAACCACAGGAAAATCTAAATTAATTAATTAATTAAATAAACCTTTAAAAAGGGGGAAAAATAAAGTGTGTCTCTTATGAGTCACATATTGTTGGATTCTCATTTCTAAACCATTCTACTATCTACCTCTGTTTTATGGATGAGTTCATCCCATTCACACTCACCATTATGATTACTGTGTATTTCCCTACATTCTATTTACTTCTATTTATTCTTCTCTCTCTTTTTATCCTGTCCCTCATCAAAAGTCTGTTTTCCTTCTGACTACTCTTAATGCATCCTCCCTTTTATCATCTCTTCCCAACAAGTTCTCTTATCTCCTTTCCCTTCTACTTCCCTATTGGGTAAGATAGATTTAAAAAAATCATATCCTTTAATTGAACATGTCTGTTGTTGGTGAATTTATCCTAAAGTTGTTACTGAAAACAAAACAAACAAGATATTCAAAGATGACAGAACAAAGTATAATTGCATTTAAAAAAAATATTTATTTATTTCAGTTACATGTAGAAACATTTTTTTCTTGTTTATACCTGGTTTCTTCTTTGATTTATTTTATTAATCTAAGGCAGAGTCCAGGTAAGCTTCACTCATACATAAATGAGGAAACTGAGTCTAGGAAAAAGAAGGCTTTCTTTTTACCCCCAAAGGACACATAATGGCACACAAGCCTAGAGTTTAGGTCTTTTGGCTCTCATTCAGTACTCTGCATAGTATGCTATTAGGTTAGGTGACTCAGCAAAAATCTTTCCTGGGTCAGGAAAAGATGTATACTTATATATTAATATTGATGATGATGATGTTGATGCTGTTGTTGTTGTTGATGTTGATGATGATGGTGTTGTTGATGGTATTGATGATGTTGTTGTTGATGACAATGATGTTGTAGTTGATGATGTTGTTGACAATAATGTTGATAATGATGATGTTGATGTTGATGATGTTGATGATAATTACTGAATTTGGAGTTGGAGGTTTTCCTTCCATTTGAACCTTTCTTTTTTTTTTTTTTAAATTTAGACATTTATTAATATTCATTTTTAACATGGTTACATGATTCATGCTCCTACTTTCCCCTTCACCCCCCGCACTCCCCCCACCCATGGCCGATGCACATTTCCACTGGTTTTGTCATGTGTCCTTGATCAAGACCTGTTTCCAAATTGTTGGTAGTTGCATTGGTGTGGTAGTTTCGAGTCCACATCCTCAATCATGTCCACCTCGACCCATGCGTTCAAGCAGTTGTTTTTCTTATATGTTTCCTCTCCTGCAGGCCTTCCATCTGAATGTGGGTAGCGTTCTTTACCATAAATCCCTCAAAATTGTCCTGGGTCATTGTATTGCTGCTGGTACAGAAGTCCATTACATTCGATTTTACCATAGTATATCAGTCTTTGTGTACAATGTTCTTCTGGCTCTGCTCCTTTCACTCTGCATCAGTTCCTGGAGGTCTTTCCAGTTCACCTGGAACTCCTCTAGTTCATTATTCCTTTTAGCACAATAGTATTCCATCACCAGCATATACCACAGTTTGTCCAGCCATTCCCCAATTGAAGGACATACCCTCCTTTTCCAGTTTTTTGCCACCACAAAAAGCACAGCTATAAATATTTTCATACAAGTCTGTTTATCTATGATCTCTTTGGGGTACAAACCCAACAATGGTATGGCTGGATCAAAGTCCATTTGAACCTTTCTGATCCTTCCCCATGTATTGATTAGAATTTTCTTGGAGACTGTCACCAACTTCTTTCACCCTTCCATTGTATTGATCTTCTTCCTCCTTCCCCAATGTGCTTCTTCATGAAATATAAAATTACCCCATTATATTTCTTTTCCCATTTCTCTTAGTATTATCCTCTCTTTTAACCCCTAATTTTTTTATATATGTATTTATTTTTGCATTTCATCCTATACAGTTTGTTACTGCTCCCTCTAAGTATACTTCTTCTAGCTACCTTGATGGTAATAACAATTTTTAAGAGTTACCAATATCATATTTTCTTATAAGAATACAAATCATTTGAACTTACTGGGTCCCTTAAACAGTTTTCTGTTTGTTTGGTTCCCCCCCTCCCTTCTTAACTTCCTTTTGGTAATTCTCTTGCGTTCTGTGTTTGGGTATCAAATTTTCTATTTAAGTCAGGTCTTTTCTTTCTGAATGCTTGGAAGTCTTGTATTTTATTAAATGGCCATACTTTCCCCTGCAAGAATATAGTCAATTTTTCTGGGCAGTTGATTCTTGGTTGTAGACCCAGTTCCCTTGCTTTCCAGAATATCATATTCCAAACCTTCTAGTCTTTTGGTGTGGATGCAGCCAGGTCCTGTGTTATCCTTCCTGTGGTTCTATGATATCTGAATGGTTTATTTTTAGTATCTTTTATTTGGTCTGGTAGTTCTTGAATTTGACTATAACATTCCTGGGTGTTGTCAATTGGGGATTAAATTCAGGAGGTGATCTGTGGATTCTTTCAATCTCCACTTTCCCCTCTTATTCAAGAATGTTGGGTCAGTTTTCTTGGATAATTTCCTGTAGAATGATGTCTAGGCTTTTTCTTTTGTCATGATTTTTCAGTAGTCCAATAATTCTTAAATTGTCTCTCCTGGATCTATTTTCTAGGTCTTTAGTTATATCAATGAGGTTTTTCATATTTTCCTCAATTTTTTCACTCTTTTGATTTTTTTTTTAATAGACTCTTGCTGCCTTGTGAAGTCATTTGTGTCTAGTTGTTGGATTCTAATTTTTAAGGACAATTTCATACCTGCCTTTTTGGTCATTCTTTTCCTTCTGGTCTGTCTTTCTTTGTAGGTCATCTTTCACTTTGCCTCACTTTCTAGCTGATCAATTCTGGCTTTCAAGACATGATTTTCTTGTTTTAGTTCAGGTGCCTTTATTTCCAGATGACTTATTTTGCTTTTTAAGTTCTTTTCCCAATTGTCTTTAGCCACTCTTAATTGTTTTTTGAATTGTGTTTTGAGTTCTTCCAAAGCCTGAGTCTAATTTGCTAGAGCTTCTGCATTTTTTCTTGGTGTTCCTTGGTCCTCCTCAGTTCCATTTGCTCTTTGTTCATTACCTAGATAGAAGCTGTCGATTGTAATTTCTTTTTACTTTTTCTGTTGTTTACTTATATTTTTTATTTCTTTGCCCCCTGTCATTGGGTTTAATCTTGCTCCTCTGATTATTTGCTGGATCTGTGGGTTTGGACTATTCTGTCCTGAAGGGGCTTCTTCTCTGCTCTGCTGATTGACTAGATTAGGCTGATGGAGTATTAATGAGCCCTGAGGTCAGATCTTCCCCAGCTAGCAGTAGAAGCTAAATATGTAGGTGAAGGTGTGAACACTGAAGGGAGCTGTGCTTCCCACCCTGTTATCAAGGTACTCTGTCATGGTTGTAGCCCTCAGATCCAAATCAGCAGGATTCTTACAGGGCTCTCATGCAGTTGGTTGGGGGGGGGGGGGAGAATTGGAGATTGAGCTTCCCTGCCCTCTGAAGGCTTCTAATCTGCCTTGTTGATAGATTAGATTAATCCAGGGTGGAGCTGATCTGCAGAACTGGATGTGCCCTGAGGTCAAAACCTTGAGAAGCAGAGGCCCAAGATGGAGAGTGGTGGCTACAACTAGTCTGCCCTCCTGTCCATGCCTTTCTTCCAACTGCCTCCCTCCTGGCTGTGGTTAGAGCCCTGAGCCTGGCACAGTTGTGGCAGCAAGGAATTCCCTTCAGGCTGAAGCCCTTGCAGGAGATTCCAGCAACAGACAGAGACTCAATACAGTAGGTGGGGGAGGGGTCCTGGGACCTGCCTTCTTCCTTTTCCTTAAACCAGAGAATTCAGGCTTCTTTGCATACCTTTTAAGTTGAATCAAGCTGAAGGGTCCCCTAGCTCTGTGCAGTGGTTTTCTGTCCCCTCGAAGCACTTCGCTTTTGATAGGTGTGGAAGGATTTTCACAGAGGACTTAGCTTTTGTGCTTCTAAGTGGCCATCTTGACTCCATCTCATAAGACAGATTTCTAAATGTTAAGAAAATATTTTCTTCCATGCACTTTTGTGCCTCTTTCTATTTGGCTAATTCGGCTTTTCTTCAATGAATTTTTGTGCCTTATTTACTATTAGGCCAATTCTGTTTTTTAAGATGTTAATTTCTTCAGTATTTTTTTTCTATGCCTCTTTTATCAATGTGTTCATTCTCTTTTTATAATTTTCTCACATCACTCATTTTTTTTTTTCCAATTCTCCTCTATCACTTTTTACCTCTTTCTTTAACTCTTGTAGGAATTCTCACTGGGCTTGAGTCCAATTAGCATTTTCCTTTGATGCTTTGGTTTTAGCTGCTTTTACATTATTTCTTCTTCTGAGTTTCTATCTAAGTCTCTCGGCCATCATAATAGCTTTTAATAGTCAAGTTTTGTTGTTGTTGTTATTGTTTGCTCTTTTTTTCCAGGCTATTTTTTCACCTTAAACTTTATGTTGAAGTTGGGCTCTGCTTACCTATGGGTGGAGAGGCACTATCTTTAGCTTTAGCCTTTTTGTGTTGTTCTTTTCAGAGGTAGTTCTAGGGGTCTGCAAGTTTTTTGGCATTTCCAGGTTCATGCATTCTGAGGAGAAGTATTGTCACTCTCCTAGTCTATGCTCTGGTCTTTACCCAAGAAAGACCCTTGCTGTCTTATAACCACTAGCACTCTTTGGTCCTTGAACTATGATCAGATACCCTGCTTTCCTGCAACCATAAGTGCTATTGCTTCTCTTTGTCCTGAAGCTGTGACTAGGGCCCCTGCTCAATTATGACCAATCATAAGAACTCCTCTCTGCCTTGGAACTGTGACCCAGAACTCTGTGTGGGCAAAAGAATTATCAATAAGCACAAATTGCACTCAGGGCTAACAAAGGGCCCCCATAATCTTTTTTCTAACTACTTATCTGACCACTCCTTACCATCTCTGGGCTGAGGGCACCTGAAGTTGCTGCTATTGTTGCTACTACTACTGCTGCTGTCACAACATTCTTCAATGCTGGGCAATGGTGCTGCCCTAAAGTGTACCCTGAGCCAGCTTCCATCCTGTTATCACTTTCCTAACAATCTTTTAAATTGTCTTAGGCTGGGGAAAATGTCTCAACCTGACCTTTTGTTGACTTTGCTGCTCCAGAATTTGATTTGAGGCATTATTTTACAGTTGTTTGGATGGGAATGTTAGGAGAGTCTGGCTATGTTGCTGTCTATACACTGCCATCTTATCTCCACCTGATTTATCTGTTTCTGACTCTGTGACCTTCAAATTTTGTCATTTACTTGGGTGAGGTAAGGAAAGAATGTTAAATTTACAGATGATATGAAGATGGAATAGATAGCTAAGATGTTGAATGACAGTCAAGATCTAAAAAAATCTTGACAAGTTTGAATGATGGGACAAATTAAACAAGATGAACCTAATAGGGAAAAATGAAAGATTTTACATGAGTTCAAAAATCACATTTACATATAGGGTATTAGGGATTAATAATAGTTCTTTTGAAAAAGATCTGGGTTTTCTGGTGGATTGAAACTCAAGGAGTCAATAATATGGCATGGAAAGTAGGGATGGAGGAAATGAATATTGCTGAATTAAGTAGAACACAGTGACCAGAATAAGTAAGGCAATAGTTGTCCTAGTATCAGTCCTATCTAGCTGTGTTCCGTTCTGGGCATCAGAGTTTAGGCAAGAGATGGACAATTTGGAGATGATCCAGAATAGAATTAACAGGATGGCTAGAGGACTGGATGACTTGCCATACAAGGACAAGACCATGAATTAAGAAGATTGTTTGGGATGGGAAGTGTAGCAGAACATGAGAACTTTTCTTCAAGTATCTGAAGGCTTGGCATGCATAAGGGGGATTTCATTTGTCCTGCTTGGCCTCAGCAAGAACTCAAATGATTGGGTAGAAATTACAATTCAGAAAGATTTCAACTTGATAATAGGGGGAAATTTTTTAAATTAAAGCTCAGCTAAAGTGGTCCTTCTCTATTCTTTTTCAAATAAAAGTAGATGACCAATTGTTGGGATCATTATAGACAGGATTCTTAGACTAGATTACCTCTGAGGTCATTTTTTAACACTTCAATTCTAGAATTCAACTTCTGATACATTCGATGCTAAATATTCTCTTAAACTGGTCTCCTTCCTTCAGTTTTTTTTTAAATTGTATTCAACCATTTCTTCTCTTTCATCTCTGTGTTCTAAGATTTAAGATATGAAAGGGACTTTAAACATTTTATTACTTTAAATATTTTGTAAAATGCTTTTAAAAAACTTTAAATTAAATCCCCTTATTTTACAGATGGGATAACTGAGACTCATAGAAGTTGCAATATATGATAAGGTCAGGTTTTTAAAAATCCTTATTTTCCGTCTTAGGAACAATTCTAAGATAGAAGGGCAAGGGCTAGGCAAACTGGCTTATGTGACTTGCCTAGAGGCACAGTTAGAAAGTGTATGAGGCCAGATGTGAGCTCAGGTCCTCCTGACTTCAGGGTCAGGTTTAGAACTTGGGTTTTCTGATCCCAAATCCAGTACTCTCTATTACAAAATATTGCCTTACCTTTACAGACTCTCCTTCTTTCATGCAATGTAACAGTATGTATTGCAAAGACAGTTCTGTACTCTCTGCCTTTCTTCCTTTATACCATTGATTCCCAAAGTGGGCGCCACCGCCCCCTGGTGGGTGCTGCAGCGATCCAGGAAGGCGGTGATGGCCACAGGTGCATTTATCTTTCCTATTAATTGCTATTAAAATTTTTAAAAAATTAATTTCCAGGGGGCACTAAGTAATATTTTTTTCTGGAAAGGGGGCGGTAGGCCAAAAAAGTTTTGGAAACAATGCTTTATACTAATTCTCTCTGAAAGCTCAAACTCATAACTTAAATATGATTTCATTATGGCACGTTTCAAATCTTCAGCTCTAGCCTGAACATCTCACCTAAGTCCTAGTCCTGTATTTCCAGCTACTATTTGACTCTTCTGTCACCACTTCGAACTCAATATATCTATAATATTGCTTATATAGAGAAGGAATTCTGAGAAATGACTTCCAAAAAGGACCTTTGCAGTGCTTACAAAGAGAAAAATTGAAGCAGTGGCCCTCACAATAAAACTGTACCTAAAATGTCTCCCAGAGAGGGCAACATTTTTAATAGTACCTTCTGCCTGGTATAAATAGGATAAAATTCCATATCCTACTTTTGTGTCTTTGCATTAGTGGTTACTCATGTCTAGAAAGTTCTTCCTCCTCACTTCTAAGTTGGAGAATCCCTAACTTTTAAAAAACAGTTCAGATACTGCTTCCTAAATAAGACCTTTCCAGATATGACCTCAAAGATTTTTGCTCTCCTCTTTCTCTCTCCCTCTCTCTCTCTTCCTTTCTTCCTCTATCTCTTCCTCTCTTCCTCTTCCTATCTCTCTCTGTGTCTCTCTATCCCTCTTTCTACCTCCTTCTCTCTCATTTTCCTCTCTCTCCTTTCTCTCTCTTCTTCTCTCCCATGCTTTATCTCTGTCTCCCTCCCTTTTTCTCTCACTCTCTCTCCTTCCCATTTTCCTTTTCTTTCCCTCTGTCTCTTTTTCATTTACTTTGAATACTTGTGAATGCAACAAATACAAAATATGGATGAATTAAATATAAAGTAATTTTTATGGTGGTGAAGTATTAACAGTGATACAAATTAGGGAGTATTTCTTTGGAGGTGGCACTTGAGCTGAACCCTCAAGGGATCTGAAGTTTTATAGAAAAGACATGAGGAAGGAGAATGTTCCTGGCACGGGGAACAATCTATACAGTCAGTGAAATGGGAGATTCTGGCTGGAATATAGAAAATGCTGGGAAAAATAAGTATAATCAGCCTGTAAAGATAGGTTAGAGTCAGTTTTCTTTTGTATAAATTGCAATCTGAATATTTAGAACTTAAGAAACTATCTTCTGGGTTGCCCAGCATAAAGATTTTCCTAGATTTCTGGCTAGGAGTTTAAATTAAAAAAAAAAAGTGAAACAGAGGGCATTTAAGTAGCCATGGGCATATATTACAAATATGCTATATGTATAATTTAATTCATCATTTTCTTTCATATATTAGCTCCTCTTCCCATCTCTGTCAGTGGTCTCACAGGCTTAAGATCTATGCCACCTTTGACTTCCTTTCCTTCCTTTCATCTCCCATAGCCAATTAATCATAAAATACTATTGATTCTTCCTTCATAATATCTTTCAGATGGGCCCTTTCTTCTACATCACCATTGCTACCACTCTGGCCTATTACCTCATGCTACAGTTATTGACATTTGGGCTCAACAAGAGGAGCTTGGGAAACAAGGGCAGAACTTGAAAACAAATGTTGGAAACTGCTTCAGCAGAATGCCAAGTCCCATAAAATGAACATATTTCAGAAATCTCCATGTAGTACAAAGGAAGGCAAAATCAAAGAATTTTATGCATGGGGTCCAATGGGAGAAGTCCCTGGATATTTCTAAGGATACAGATGAAAGTGAATGGAATAAGAATGAAGAGCACCAATCAGAGAGGTGAATGGGATCAGCTGTGAAAATTCTCCTAAAATAGGAAATACTTCTACTGTATGGCCTGTGATTTAGCAAGCGCCATAAATATCACTAGTTGAGCTAGAAAAGAGAAAGAAAAAAACAGTAAGTGAAAGGAAGAGAGAGAGAAAGGGAACCAGAGAATTAAAAAAGAGCCTTGCAAAAGGTGAGTGTGTTAATGAGGGGCATTTTGGGGAGACCCATTATGAGGGAGCACAGGAGTCACCTTGCAAAATCTACTCTCCTTGGGTTCCTGCTCTGTGAAAGCCTTGGGCACATGTGAGCTGCTGGTAATAACCATATTTTGGGTTAATGGTCTTGGCTTTTTGCCTACATTTACTTACTTTAGATTGTGATCGTTTCTAGTTGACAGGCAGCGCTCTGGGTTGTCATTCAATTTATCTAATTGCTGCTCTTTCAATTCAGTCCCCAATGACTAGTAACCTGATTACTACAATTGCAGGAGAGCTTGAACTGAATCGTGCACAATAAAAATGTACACAATAATGAAAATGCTCAAATTAAATAAAAGTCTCCTAATACATAACAGGACCCACTGGAACAAATCATGTGAGTCACCAGTCAGACTGATGGGTTCTTTGGAAAGAGTCCGTGTCCTGGCACAGGATCTTACACAGAAGAGACACTCGGCAAAGAACTGGGGGACTGAATCTAATCATTCAGAGAAAAGTCACAGATTTAGCTCAACTTCCCAGATCCTCCCAGTCAGTTCTAACATGCCCATCTTCTTATCGTCTTATGTAGAAATCATTAATCCTCATGTAATATTGCAATAGTCAATAAGCATTTATTAAATAAATAACTGCTATGTGCTCTGCACTATGTTAAGTGTTAAGGATACAAATGTGAAAAAGAAAGACAAGTCTTGTTTTCAAGGAGTTTGTAATCTAATAATAGAGGAAGACAGTTCACAGAAGGGGAGAAAGGAAGGGAAAGTACTGGCATGATGGAGAAGAACAGAGGAGTGGAGCTAGAAGGGAAATGAAAAGTGATTAGTATATATTTTTCTCTAAAAAGAATGCTAATTACAAAGCAATAATCATCAAAACAAGCTAGTACTGGCTAAGAAAAGAGTGGTGGATCATTAGAAAAGATGAGGTATACAATCCATAGTAGCAAATGACCACAGTAACCTAGAGTTTGCTAAACTCAAAGATTCAAACTTTGGGGGCAAGAACTCAGTATCTGACAAAAACTTCTGGGAAATTGAGAAAGCGGTCTGGGAGAAATTGGGCATAGACCATTATCTCACAACCTACGCCAAGACAAGATCAAAATGAATGCGTGATTTAGACTAAGGGTAAGAAAATTTACAAGCAAATTAGAGGAACATGGAAAAAGATTCCCTATCACATCTATGGAAAAGGAAGATTTTATGATGAAACAAAAACACAGAGAGGATCACAGAAAGTAAAATGGCTCATTTCAACCACATAAAATTAAAATGTTTTTTGCAGGAACAAAACAAAAGCTTTTAAAGCAGGAAACTGGTAGGGGAGGATTTTTTTTTTTACACCATGCTTTCCTGATAAAGTCCTAATGTCTCAAATATGTATGTTAAATTTTTTACATGTAATTGAAAGATTTCATGAAATAAATAAAATATATTAGTGGCCAACTGTGAAAGACTTATCTACTCTGATTAATACGATGATTCATGACAATTCAAAGGACTCATAACAAAAAAGACTATTTCTAGAGAGAGAATTAATGAATTCTGAGTGCAGATTGAAGCATTTTTTGCACTTCTTTTTTCCTGTTGTTGTTTTTAACAACATGGCTACCACAGAAATATATTTTACATGACTTCAAATATATGATGGTATTGTATTGTGTCTCTTCTCTATAGGTTGAGGGAGCTGGAGACAGGGAGGGAATTTGGAATTCAAATTTTTAAAAAGCAAAATATCAAAAATAAAACATTAAAAAATAAAAAGAATGTTGCATACTAGTGGGTTTTTATCTTTGTTATTAAAATGCCATGGACACAGCCAACATGGGAATTTGTTATGCTTTATTATTTATGTTTATGATAAGTGGCAGGCAGGTGAGAGGGAGAGAATATAGACCTGAAGATGAAATAAATTTTTATACAATATATACAATTGTATACAATGCAATTTTAATAACCATTTTCTGACATTTTATGATCCATGTTCTCTTCTTCCCTCTCCTCCTCAAGATAGCAGATAATATGATATAGGTTATACTTACGCAATCATGAAATACATAATTCCATGTTTGTCATGTGAAAGAAGACACATATCAGTTATACAAGAAAAAAACTCATGGAGGAGATAAAATAAAAAATGGTATGCTTCTACATTCAGATCCTAGCAGTTCCCTCTATGGTGGTAGATAGCTTTCTTTGTCATGAGTCTCTTGGTGTTTTCTCGGATCCTTGTATTGCTAATTATAGTTGTTATTCACAATTGATCTTCATTCATTATTGCTGTTACTGTAGATAGGAATTAAATTAAGTAAACATATTTCTGTATTTTGGGGGGTGTTTCTGTATGCTATTTTGGGGGTGTTTGTGCTTGAGTGTATTCATATGCATGTATATATAAAAATTTTGGCTCTTTCCTGAAAGAATATTTTGTTACTATTGCTATTATTGTTAATAATAATATCTGGCACTAAAATGAGGGGTTGACTCAGCTGACTATCAAAGTCTTTTTGTTCTGGAAGAACAACAACAATAACAATAACAATAACTAACATTTATTTTATTTTATTTTAATTTACTTTTTAAAATTAATTAATTTAGAATATTTTTCCATGGTTACATGATTCATATTCTTTCTCTCCCTTCTGCCCTCTCCTCTCCCATAGCCAACGAGCAATTCCATTGGGTTTGCGTATATCATTGTTCAAAGCCTATTTCCATATTAGTAATATTTGCACTAGGGTGATCATTTAGAGTCTATATGCCCAATCATGTCCCCATCGAACCATGTGATCAAGGAAATGTTTTTCTTCTGTAATAACTAACATTTATACAATGCTTTAAGGTCTGTGAATCCCTTTACATATCCTACCACATATCATATGTGTTTCTATGATCCTAAAGTTTACCAAGCGCTTTCTTTACATGCATCATTTCATTTGAGCAACACACCAACTATCCTGATTGGAGGGAAAGTATTTTTATTTTTTGTATCTATGTGTATGGAATGGGGACCCAAAGAGTGAAGTAAAGTGGTAAAAACTGGGTTGAGTCTTCCTATTTACTAAGTGATGGAACTATTTGGATATAAGCAAGGTCCTCTGAATAGAGTCAGCATAGAGTAAAGATCATGAAAAAAATCAGTGGGACACAGGAAATCCTTTTGTAAGAAAAGTGAGCTTGATTTATGGTCAGGAGGCTTATGTTAAAATCCCAGGTCAACCACATGCTAGCTGTGTGAATATAGATGGACCACTTAATGTCTCTGTTCTTCAATTTCCTCATCTGCAAAATGGGGATAATTATACCTGTGTAGTAGGCTCATTGGGATGTTGTGAGGATCAAAAGAAAATTTCTGTAAACCTTACAGCACAATATAAATGTCAGCTGTTGTTATGATAATCATTTCAATTTTTAAAACATGAGAACACTGTGACCTTTGTACAATAGAGGTTTTTCATCTTAAAAAGGAAATAATTATCTTTGATTTATTTATGTGGGTGTTAGTGAAATAAGCCCTGGATCCTAGCCTGGATCCTAGTCTGCCACAAATTAGTGACTTAGGGCAATATAATTTTTTCTGAGTCTCTCTTTTCTTATATAGAGAATAAAGAGGTTGGAATAAATAATCACACAGATCCCGACTATGAAATCCTGTGATTAAGACCTAAATAAGATTCATCTCTTTTATATTTTTTGGGTGAGTATGAGAAGAAAATGCTAGAGGAATAGACTGGGATGTGGCAGAGTTATCTTTGTACCCTCCTTGGGAGAGACGATTGTTAAATTTTCAATGTTAACATTTATACCTTAGAAATCAGCAAATGCTCCAAATCTGGGTTTAATTGATTATTTTGTTATTTATCTAGATTTAAACAAGCGATGGAGAAGATGTCAATAATGCAGATTAAACTTAAAATATGTCTTGTATACATTTCCCTTTTTTCTCCTCCCCACTCCAGAGGCCAATGCTTAAACATTTAGTTGCATACCTACCGGAAAAGTTGTTAAGATAAAGCAAAAAGAAGTGGTAATGCTTCTAAAAATAGCATCCTTTGTTAATCATCTCTCAAAGCCCTAAAATACATTAAAGGGTAAGGAAGGTATATGGAATCCTCAGAATACAACTCTATAAGAATACAACCTGGAATTATAATTCTGTGCATCATGAGGACAAGTAATCCACAAAAGGGCATCAAAGGACACTTCTACTTGGTCCAACAATCCTTCTAAGGAATGGAGTTGGGCTCTGACAGTCTACTGTAATTATAATGATGATGATACCCTATGTTTATTTCTTACTATAATGATCATAAAGCATTTCATATGCATTCATTATGTCCCCTGAACCTCACGTTATTACATGGCAAAATAGATTCTAAAGATATTTAAAGTCATTATGGCATAGAGGATAGGAGTGCTAGACTTGGCGCTAGGAAGAATCAGCTTCAAAGTCCAGCTCAGACATATCTGGCAATGTGATACTGGGCAAATGACTTAATTTTTTCTTAGCCTTAGTTTTCTCATGTGTATAATGGGCATGCTAATAGTACCTACCTCGCAGGGCTATTGGGGTACCATCTGTAATATTCCCATTTTACAGGTGACAAAACAGACTCAGAAGGCTTAAGTGATTTGCCTGTGAGTTACAGACATAAAATCCAACTATGGTTTCCCCTTATCTTGATTTTTATGCATTCTCACCTTAGCCCTCCTTTCTCAAATTTCTGCTAATAATAATAAAAAAAAAGAGCTGAGTGGGAACTAAGCAGAAAAAAATATTTTGTTGTTTTTTATAACCAGTCAAAGGACATAGCAGGGAAAGACATGATTTGGATTGATTTCTTCAAAAGGTATGCATTGACTGGGGAACAAACTTATGATTGGAGAAAGAAGTCTGAATTTATCACTTTTTAAGCATCTAGAAAGAAGAAAATGGCAGAGATATATGAAGTCATATTAATTTTATATGTAGCATAAATTGACTTTGATGGAAATTGGGTCAGGCTTGCCAAGGCTCACACAACTAGGAAGAGTCTGATGTCAAATCTGAACCCAGAACCTCCTGTCTTTAGACCTGACTCTCAATCCACTGAGCCACCTAGCTGCCCCCTAATTGTATTTTTTAAAAAGAGGTAAAAACCAAACTACCAATAGATGAAGTAGAAATAACAACAGGGGAAGAAATTTTATTAGCCGGTAAAAAAGGTGAATACTTATAAAATATAAAATACTTAGGTCAGCATAAAAACATTATTTAAATATATTAAGAATTTAAATAACCTAAAGGAAATTAACAGCTATTAATGAACTAACATTTTCCGTTTCTTTTTAAGTTAGCTTTGCCTTTATGATCAAATAAGATCATATTTGTAAAAAGTGCTCAGCATAGTGCCTGGTACATAGTACGCATTATGAATGCTTATTCGCCCCCCCCCCCCCACTTCACCCACTCCAAGGAAAAAGAACCCTAGCACAGATGGATTTACAAGTATATTCTATCAAACATTCAAAGAACAATAAACTCTAATAGTACAGAAATTGTCTGATAAAATAGAGAAAAAGGATATTTTACAAAATTTCTCTTAAGTAGGGTCTTGACACTAAACTAAGGAGAGAGAAATTAGAGAGAGAAAACTATAGAGCAATATCTCTTATGAATATTGATGGAAATGCTGAATTAAACACTAGCAAAGAGGCTAAAGCAACAATTTAACAACATATTGTTAAAATTATCTACTATAATCAGCTTGGATTTATAAGAGAAATATAGTGATGGTTCAATAATAGGAAAACTATAAATGTAATAGGCCATAATAAAACAAAACTACAAATCACAGGGTTATATCAGAAAAAAGCTTTATAATAAAATACTCATTTATGTTAAAGTCTCTATAAAACACAAGAATATTGTACCTTTCCTCAAAAATGGTAAATAGTATCTATTAAAAATAAGAACTCACATTATCTGTATTTGAGAAGCAGAGACCTTTCCAATAAGATTAGGGGGTAAAATGAAGATGTTCATTGTCATCACCATTACTTAATATAGTTCTAGAAAGGCTGCTATAGCAATAAGTCAAGAAAAAGAAATTAAGGAAACAAACAAAGGACTCATATGAAAAAATTATTTATAGAGGCACTTTTTGCTGTAGCAAAGAATTGAAAACAAAATGGTTACCCATCCATGGGGAAATGGCTGAATAAATTCTCTTATATGAACATAATGGAATATTATTCGACCATAACAAATGACAAAAGGGACAAATTTAGAGAAAGCTGGGAGAATATGAGAGTACTACTATAGAGTGAAGCGAGAAGAACCAAGAGAATAATTTACATGATAATTAGAACTTCATCAAGGAAAATAACTTTGAAACACTTAAGAACTAGGATCAACATTATGAATAATCATGACACCAGAAGACTATGCTGAATCATGCTTCCCATATTTTGGTAGAGAGGTGATAGACTAAAGGTGCATGATGCAATATACATTTTTGTTTAGATGGGGATTTGTTTTTCTTGATCATTTTGCTGTTGTTTTTGTTGATTTGGCCATGTCCAGCTCTTCATAGGCCCATTTGGAGTTTTCCTCGCAAAGATATTAGAGATGTTTGTCATTTCCTTCTCCACTTCATTTTACAGATGAGGAATCTGAAGTAAACAGATTTAAGTAGTTTATGTATTTGTTATAGTGGGGGAATTTTTTCCAGTGAGATTCACTTTGGGAAGAGGGGGAAGTATAAGAGGGAGTAGAATGATTATGATATCAAAAAAAAGAAGAAGAAAAGGAAAAAAGAGCATCACTGAAAATTTAAAAATACAAAGAGCAAAAGGAAGTTCAGAAGAGGATATAAATAAGCAAGGCATTTTAGAACTATGTTCAATTTAATGTTTACTTTAAAAAATGTATCTAATGCACTTCCCAGCTGTGTGACCCTGGGCAAGTCACTTGACCCCCATTGCCTACACTTACCACTCTTTTACCTATAAGTCAATACACAGAAGTTAAGGGTTTAAAATTAAAAAAAAAATGCATCTAATGAAGATTTATGGTTGAATATCATCTTTTTTTTGGTTCTTTTTTCTTGAGTAAGATAGTTTTCAATTACTTAATGTTCTTTCTTAAAAATAATTTCTTTTCAATCAATAAGAATTTATTTTCTCTCACTCCTACCTCCTCTCCATTGAGAGGGAAAAGAAAACCTTTGTAGCAAATATGCATAGTCAAACAAAGCAAAATTCCACATTGGCTATGCCCAAAAATATATGTCTCATTTTGCATTTGGGGACCATTTCATCTATCTCAGGAGGAGGGTAGCATTCTTCATCACCAGTCTTCTGGAGTCTTCATTGATCATTGTATTGATCAAAGTTCTTAAGTCTTTCCAAGTTGTTTATCTTTACAATGTTGCTGTTTTTATATAAATTGTTCTGGTTCTGCTCACTTCACTCTCCATTAATCATATACATCTTCCCAGGTTTCTCTGAAACCATTTCTTTCATTACTTCCTATGGCATGATAGTATTCCATTTCAGTCATATACTGTAATTTATTCATCCATTCCCCAAACTAGTTTTCAGTTCTTTGTCAACATGCAAAAATTGCTATGACTATTTTTTTCATATGGATACTTTTCCTCTTTCTTTCATCTCTTTGGAGTATAGACCAAGTGATGTGAGATTGCTGGGTTAAAAGGCAGACAGCATTTAGTAAGTTAAAAAAAAACTTTTACCTTCCATTTTAGACTCAGTATTGTGCATCGGTTCGAAGGCAGAAGAGTAAGGATTAGCAACAGGGGTTAAGTGACTTGCCCAAGCTTACATGGCTAGAAAGTGTTTGCAGCCAGATTTGAACCTGGGTTCACAGATGAATATTTCATCTTCTCTACAAAAATAGATTTAAACCTGTATGTATTGGAATCAGAATCTTTTCTCACTCCTGAAATAGATTGTGTATGAAAGTGAAGAATGATGCCGATACAGTACAGGTTATCTTTAGTAAAATACTTTAGGTATCAAAGTGATACAGTAAAGTGCAAATTTTTCACACAACAATATTGCCTTACAATGCTCTTCTTTTGAGGCTGTCAGCTAAAAGACTTTCTGAGGCTATTGTGCTTTGTTTCTGACCATTAGAAATCTCATCAGAAACGACCAGTTTTCAAAATGCTTGATATCATAAAAGAACTCAGAGCCGGAATAGTTTTTATCACAAAAGTTTGTTTATTTGTGGGACTGAAATTGTTTTCCAGAATAGCTAGACCAGTTTTCACAGCTTCAGCAACACTGCATTACTGTGATATGCTCTTTTTCCCACAGCCCATCCAATATGCATTATTTTTCTTTTTAGTCAACTTGGTCTTTATGGTGAATGTGAGACAGAATGGCAGAATTGCATTACTTTGTGTATCTTAGATTATTAATGACATGGAGCATTTTTTTATATATCTATTGATAGCTTAGATTTCCTCCTTCAAAAACTGTTTGTTCTTATCTTTGGATCATTTATCAGTTGGGTAATTTTGTTCTTCTTTGTATAAGGACATACTTGTGCTTGTCAGATTCATAATAACAAGAGAAAAATTAAGCAATTAATAACTTCAGAAAAGCAACAGAAACAAAAGTAACCCATTAAAATACTAGCTTTTCTGTACATCATTAACAAAACCTAGTAGGAAAAGTCTAAAAAAAGAAATAACTAGAGAATTTAAAAAGTATCTGAGAGTCCTTCTATCAAAACATAGTCCTTAAATGAATACAAGTATAAAACACTTTACAGAAGTAAAGGAAGACAAATAATTGGAGAGAGATTAACTACCAAGAAAGGTATAATAGAGAATAGAGAAACACTCCTGAAAGTCAGGAAGGGCTACTTTTAATATGTACCTAGAAATAGTTCAAGCCCTTATTCTAATATGTAGTGGCTATGCTGGTCTAGGCAAGTCACCTAAAACTCTCAGTGCCTCAGGTAACTCTCTAAGTAACTATAAATTGCAGGAAAGGTAAAGGAGATTTCCTCACCAGGAAATTCTCTATGCAAATGAAATCCTAGGGCCAATTCTCTATTGCTATTTATTGCTAATGGTTGGGCCATGTAATATAACAAAAATAGTGATTTCTCCTTAATTAATTTACAGATTTCATGCCATTCCATACAGATTTAATGCCAATCAAACCACCAAGCTATTGTTTTGTAGATTTAGATAAAATAATAGTTAAATTCAAATGGAGAAACAAAATGTCAAGTATCTCAAGGAAAATGAAGAAAAGTGGGAATAAAAAAGATCTCATAGTACTAGATCTCAAACTACAATGTAGTTCAGTCATTTTAGTTGTATCTACTCTTCAGGGCCCCATTTGGGGTTTTCTTGGCAAAGATACTGGAGTAGTTTGCCATTTCCTTCTCCAGATCATTTTACAGATAAGAAAACTGAGGGGAACAAGGTTAAGTGACTTGCCCAGGATCACACAGAACAGAAAGTACGTGTCTGAGGCAAGATTTGAACTCAGGAAGATGAGTCTTCCTGACCCCAATCCCTGTACTCTATTTACTTCACGTACTAGCTGTCCCATAACAGTTGAAATATTCCTATTCAATTAACTTAAATTCTTTGAAGGTAAAGCTCTGTCTCTGCTAGACCCTCTAGGTGCCCCTGTGAAGGAAGCAGTCAGAGAATTATTATAATCATTCTACAGATTAGAAAACTGAAGCTAAGTAGGATTTACCCACAATTAATAAATAGCTAATATTTATATAAAACTTTAAGATTTGTAGCTGTTTTACAAATATTAGCTCATTTGATCCTTACAGTAGCCCTGTGGGGAAGGTGCTAGCATCCTCTCCTTTTTAAAAATGAGGAAACTGAGGCTCAGAGAAGTTCACTGGGACTTACCCACAGTCTTGAATTAGTAAACATTGGATATGAGCCAAGTCCATCACTAGTCATTCTGATGCCAGGGACAATAAATTCGTTTAAGAAAGATTCTTTTTTTTTTTTTGAGGGGGGAAACCTTAGAGACCATTAGAAAAGCATTAGGATAGTACTGAGGCGACCACTTGTATGAGAGGGAAGAGGGTTGGCCAGGATCATTCTGGTAAGTAGCTCTTTGTTTTTGTTGAGCTGTTTCAGTCATTTGAATTTTCATGACCCTAGTTGGGGTTTTCTTGGCAGAGACACTGGAGTTGTTGGCCATTTCCTGCTCCAGCTCATTTTACAGATGAAGAAACTGAGGCAAACAGGGTTAAGTGATTTGCCCAGGGTCACACAGCAAGTAAGAGTCTCAAGTCAGATTTAAATTCACAAAGATGAGCGCTTCTGACTCCAGGACTCTAGATCTGGAACTCTATCCACTTCACCCTCTGGCTGCCCAACAAGTAGTTCATCTGTAGATAAAACATGAGGTGGTAATGGGGCATGAAGTATGTTCTCTGGTAGGTTCCTAATTTATCTAATTATCCTTATTAACCAGATGATAAACTCAGTTGTTTCTGCTCATCAAAGGAGTGAAATTCAGTCAGAAATTCCCCTTTTAGCAACCTGGGTAACAGTTCTGATTGCCTTGCCTTAGTCTGTCCAAATGAGAGACTTAAACCCAGGTCTCCTGACTCTAAGTCCAGTGCTCTTTCTACTGTGACACACACTGCCTCGATCAATATCCCCACCTACATTAGACTTGCCATACCAATATATTCAATTTCTGAAGGACAGGCATTGAGAAAGCAGAGGTGGCAGGTGAGAATGAGGCAGAACAAGACACTCATGGATTATCTTTCTACCTCATTATAAGTGGGAACTATCCTCACAACGACCCAACTCCCTATCCCTCAGGGATCCTTTGCTTATGCCAGTGTCAGAACATGTCAGGGAAGACTCATAGAAGAAGTCTTAGGCAAGGTGGCAAGACGGGTCACCTGCCTCATCCTAACTTTTTTGAATGCAGAATCCAAAATGCCTTCAGTCTCTGTGGCTCACAACTGTTTACCAAGGCTTTGACATAGTTAGAAGACTTGGCCCTCCTTTTAGATTTAGGGTCAGAATGCTCATGAATGGATACAGATGATTCCTTCCTCGAAACTGAGTTTTCTAAAGCTTGTTTTAAAAAATATTTTGATAACCAATTATTAGTACTTCGATATGATTGGTTTCCTTTGTAGTCCTGTGTTTTATGTATTTTTATTATGTATTACTTACATATTCATCCTATAAATGACATACATATTATTATAATATAGATCTTATTTTATATATGCTTAAAAACATGATTCTGAGTCCAAAGATGACTTCACTAGAGAGCCAAAGGGATCTGGGACACAAAAGGTTAAGGTCACTTGCCTTAAAGGAGTCAGCATGGTGTAGTGGGAAGTGTACTGAATTTAATCAGAAAGACTCGGATTCATATCCCAGCTTTGCTATGTGATTTTAGGCAAGTTTCCTAATCAACTGCAAATGTTCGTTAAGCTGCTACTATATAACCAAAAGCACATTGGTAGTGCTGGAATGCAAAAATAATTATGGAAGTCGCTGTTCTCCAGAGGTATTGTTTCTAGCTCCAAGCCTCAGTTTCTTCATCTGTGAAATGGAGAGAAGAGTTGTTACACTATCTACCTTGCAGGGTTGCTTTTAAGGCTCAAATAAGATGATACAAAGTGTTTTATACACCAAAGAGCTTGCCTAGGCAACTTATTGTCAGATTCCCCAGATACTTGCAGTTCCTTTAAGGTAGCTCATTGTTCTGCCCTCAGGGGCTGTCAGAGATCACTTGTTTTATCTAGAGATAAAAGGTCTCTGAAAAGAAGCCACAGCTCTCTTGGATGGCAAAGGACTTGAAATACTGCCTGGCTAAGAGGGGAAGACAGATGCTTGCTTGCATTGCTCCTTGCACTGAATGATGCAAATGCCTATCCCCATCCTTGGAGAAACTAGAAAGAACAAATGATCCCATTTGCTTAGGAGGTTTCAGAAAGTAGCCAGAACACTGGTGTCTGTGGCAGACGGGTGTGCCGGGACCTGGGAGTGCAGGGGTGTAGGAGAAGGGGCAGCACTAATGATGAACGTGTGTGGCTTTCTGGAGTTCACAGTTCTGTGTCTGGGGAGCTGATCTGAGAGTAGAAAGAAGGCAGGTGAGAATGGAGGAGGCTAACCTGGACAGGGTTTCCTAATGAAAGTTAGAGCAGGGGACTATGGAAGCTGGGGGCCTTTAAGTGCCCAGTAGAGGAAGTACCAAGGCGATGCTCTTGTTATATCAGAGTGAAGTGTATGCAAGGGGGTAGGGCTTGTGGTCAGTTACTGGTACCCTTTACATCATACTTTTGTTGTGCTGTATTTGAGTCATGTCTGACTCTTCATGACCTCATTTGGAGTTTTATTGAGAAAGATCCTGGAGTGGTTTGCCATTTCCTTCTCCAGCTCATTTTACAGGGGAGGAAACTAAGGCAAACAGGGTGAGGTGACTTGCTTAGGGTCACACAGCTAGGAAGTCTCTGAGGCCACATTTGAACTCAGTTTCTTCTGATTCCAGGTCTGGAACGCTATCCTTTGAACTGAAAAGTTGCCCCATTTACAGGGACTGTTAGACTGACAGAAGGGTCTGTCTTTTTTCAACTCAATCAGTCAATAAGTTTATTTTTTATTTATTAATATAATAAATTTAATTTTACATTAATTAATAATTATTTATTAAGTACGTACTGTGTATCAGGCTACATGCAAAATGTTGGGGATATAGAAAGAGGTGAGAGATAGTCTCTGCCTTCAAGGAGTTTATTCCTTGGAGCGGTGTTGGGCAATCTTTTTAAAGAGGGGGCCAAAGGAAAGGAAATGCTCATCTGTCAGTCTGTTTCTAAGGCAACTCTTTTGAAGTTTCATTGTATTCTCAGATTAGGAATAATGTCACCTGGCAGGATAGAACATTTCAGGGGACTGCATCTGGCCAGAGGGCCATAGTTTGCCTATCACTGCCTTAGAGTAAATCCTTATCCTTGGGGAACATACTAACCTAATGGAGAAGACCACAAACAAATATGTACAAACAAACTATATGCAGGACAAATAAGAAATAGTTAATAGAGGTAAGGCCCTTGGGGTGCATGTGTATCTCCATCAATTAGCACAGTGTCCAGCACATAGTAGGTGCTCAACATACACTTGTTTACTGACTGACGTAGAATCACACAGAGATATCTCTCTGTATTTAAAAACATGGTACAAGTGCCACCTCCTCTATAACATATTCCCTGACTAATCTCCATTCATATATATAAATCACAAAATAATTATATATAATTTATTAATGCATGTTTGCTTTGACTCTGAATTCTCATCAAATTTCAGGGGTATTATCTTTATAAGACAGCAGTTCCCACATTTTTTTTGGTCTCAAGATCTCCTTTGGCACACTTAAAAGTTGAAGAGTCCATTATGAGAAAGAACACCATCCACATCTAGAGAAAGAACCATGGGAGCAGAAACACAGAAGAAAAACAACTTCTTGATCACATGGGTCGATGGGGATATGATTGGGGATGTAGACTCTAAGCGATCGCCTTAATGCAAATATTAATAATATGGAAATTGGTCTTGATCAATGACACACGTAAAACCCAGTGGAATTGCTCATTGGCTCTGGGAGGGGAGAGGGAAAGAATATGAATCATGTAACAATGGAAAAATTTTCATAATTAATCAAAAAAATAAAAATAAATTAAAAAACATTTGAAAAAATGTTGAAGAATCCAAAGAGTTTTTATGTTGGTTACATCTATCAATATTTAGTATAGTAGAAATTAAAGTAGAAAAAAGTTTAAAATACTTCTTTATTATTTCATAAAATAATAGCTAACACTTACATAGCACTTATCCTGTGCCAGTTACTCTATTAAGTGATTTCTAGTTATCTCATTTAATTCTCATGACAACCCTGGGAGGTAATTAATTGCTAATATTATTCCCATTTTAAAGATGAGGAAACTGAGACAAATAGAGGTATTTGCTCAGGTCACCCAGCTACTAAGTGTCTAAGACTATATTTTAACTCAGGTCTCCAGTCCCAATGCTCTATCCACTGTACCAATAAACTGCCCATTACTTGTTAATATAATCTATTTTTATGAAAAATAACTATTTTTTTCAAAATAAAAAAAATTTGAAAATTTTTCCTTTTTTTTTTTTGCAAATCTCTTTAATGTCAGCCTATTAGAAAATGGTGGGATTCTTATAATTACTTCTGTTTTCACTCTATTGTAATATGTTATTTTTGGTAGAAGTATATGAGGAAAATCTGTCCGCACACAGATTTGTAGTTGGAAAAGGAAGAAGCATTTTACTTAAGGCACATAATGTCTTAGTAAAACAAATCCTCATTAAAGCAAATAGAATCCTCTGAAATGGACACATGTATTTATGGTATTTGAAATTACAATTTTATGTAAAATCTGGTCATTGGTTCTGGCCCAATGGAGATAACACAGTGGAAATTTGAAAAATGTGACCACTTGGATTGGGGGGGAGGGACATGGTCATTATTCATGCTGAAAAGGTCTAGGAAAAGGGGTCCCCAGATCACATTTCTAGAAACTCCTGGCTTAGGATTCAGCAGAAGGCAGCTAGGTAGTGCAGTAGATAGAGTACCAGGCTAGGAGTCAGGGAGATCTGAGTTCAAATGTGACCTCAGATATTTACTAGCTATGCAACTCTGGACAAGTTACTTGCCTTCTTTCTGTTTTAGTCTCATCTCTAATCTGAAGATAATAAAAGCACCCTCCAAGATTATTATGAGACTAAAATGGGATGATATTTTTAAATTTTGCTTTGTAAACTCGAATGTATTATATAAATCATTACTATTATTTCTCAAGGCCATAAAAATGTTTTAATCTATTTGACACTCACAGCAGGTTTGATCTTTCCATATAACAGTGCTTTTAATTTTTTCAACATAGCTATCATGCCTCCTTTTCTGAGTCGCCTCTTCTCTAGTCCACCCATTACCATGGTGTGCCTCCAGGCATCCTTCCTAATTTCATAGATTTAGAACTGGAAGACTTTAGAAATCAACTCTCATTTATAGATGATAAAAGTAAGATCAAATGACTCACCAAAGGTCCCTGAAGTAGTAAGAAACAGGGTCTGGACTTGAACCAAAGACCCCTGACTCCAAATTCAATGCAGTCTTCTACAGCAACAATTTTCTTCATGATGCTACTTTGGGCATCCTCCTCTGGATGCAGTCTAGTTTGTCAGTGCCCTTCAAAGGTGGTACCCCCAAACCGAACACAATGCTCAAGATGGGATCTGTCCAACACAAAGTTTAGTGAGACTATTTATTATCTCTCTTTTCCTCTTCTAGACACGATTATTAAGCAGTTTAATTTAGTATTAACTTGGGGGCAGCGAGGTGGCTCAATGGTTTGAGAGCCAGGCCTATATATGGGAGGTCCTGGTTTCAAATCTGACCTCAAATTCTTCCCAATTGTGTGACCCTGGGCAAGTCACATAACTCCTGTTGCCTCGTCCTTACTGCTCTTTTGCCTTGGAACCTATACATACTATTGGTTCTAAAATGAAAGATAAGGTTAAAAAAAAAGTTAACTTTACCTTTTTTGGCAGCCATCCCACACAGTTGACTCATATTGAGTCCATTAAAATTCTAAAGTCTTTTCCGCATGAACAGTGCTACTAAGCCGAGTCTTTCCATCTTATATTAGGATTTTGCTTTGTTGGTGGAGAGGAATTGTAGTGTGGAAAAGGAAGCTAAAGCCAGCACTGATATTTGTTTTTTTGAATGCATTTCTGTATTTGCAGATGAACATGAATAGTGTCACAAACTTTGGAATTCAAATTCTTCAAGGAAAATGACATCGGCCTGCTGTGAATAATAAGGAGGCACCATGATGCTCCAACTGCAGAGGGGAAGGAAAGTGATTCAGTCTCCCTCAACCAATTCACGCTGGGACTGGATAATCTCATGGCTCAGATTAATGTAAAGCACCATTCTAAACACAGACCTTCTTATTCTCATTCCTTCTTAGCGCCCACCCTTATCCCTTCCCCTCACAGCTGCACATATCTGGTTTGTTCCTTCCCTTAAGGGGGACCAGGAGAGAAGACATGAATGGAGTGAGGGGTGTGGGAATAAAAAATAAACAGCTTTTATAAATAATAAAATAATGTTTCATAAATAATAGTTATAAATAATAATACTAATAAATAATAGATAGTTTTCCTCGGGAACAAAAACTGAATGTAGACGTGCATCAAGTTTTCTCTTCTAATTTCAGAGAGATTGCAAGTGACATTCAAAGAAAATAAGCCATCTCTGTTTTCTTATTGAGAGGAAATTATTTTTTTTAGAGAAGGAATATTTACTTCAGTTAACCAAAGTGGGAAGCTACTAACTTGTGTTATTGCAAAAAGAGTGTACTAGAGGGAATGAGGTAAACTAGATTCTAATGATGGCTTGGCCCCTCACCAGATATATTACTCAATCACTCAATTAATAAAGATTTACTAAGTACCTACTATGTGCCAGGCACAGTGCCAAGCTCTGGGGATACAGACAAGTCACTTCCCTTGTTTGAGTTCTGACTTATTTATCTTTAAAATGAGGGGATCAAACCAGAAACATCAAGGATCTCTTCCAGCTAAAAAAAAAAAATTATGATTGCATCTATTCTAATTAATCTCACTAAGTATGTGACTATGGGCAAGTCACTTCTGACCGCTTCAGTCTTATCTCTAAAGTGGAGATAATAATAGCTTTTCAAGTTGTTACGTGGATAAAATGAGATAATATTTGTAAAGCGCTTTGGAAACCCTAAAATGCTATATAAATATTTGCTCTTATTTCTCAAATAGCTGAAAGGCAGCCTCTAACAGAGGACAGAGAATACTTCCTGAAGACCTGGTTTCAAGTCTCAGCTCTAAAGCATCCTTACTGTGTATAAAAGCATCTAGCCCCTTGGTGCCCCAGGAAATTTCCTAATATAGAATCTCTTTTGTGTTCTGGATTCTCTTGGCAGTTTGATGAGTTTAAACTGTGAGTTCCTTGAGATCAGAGTTTTGCCTTTCTACTGCAATGTCCTAATACAGTATCTGGCACATAGTAGGTCCTTAATATCCATGGGGAAGTCTATGGATCCCAGTGGTTGGCCAGTTGTGTTGTTGTGTTGCATATAGACAGGAAGACCATCTCATGAGATCTGGTAGCATATCTGATAACCACAGTAACTTTGAAATAGTGATGAGGATTAATGATAATGATATTTTGAGCTGTAATTTGATATGAAAGAATCTGTGATCACTACCAGAGACAACGCTATTGGTAATTCTAACATGACAGTGATTTTGTTAGTTATATTTGTATTTGAAGGAAAAGTTAAATTTCTCTGAGAGGGCAGTAAAAATAAGTAGGTAAATCAAATTTATGGATTCCCCTTGGAAATCTACCCTTATGGATTGTGGATTAAGAATGGAGGAGTGCTGTGCTGTTTTAGGGAGCACAGTAGACAGAGTTCCAGTCCTGGAGTTGGGAGGATCTGAGTTCAGATCTGACCTCAGATACTTCCTCGCTGTGTGATTCTGGGTAAGTCACTTAACCCTGATTTTCTAGTCCTTGCCACTCCTCTGTCTTAGAATTGCTACAAAGACAGAAGGTAAGGATTAAAAAAAAACAAAAATCCTAGCTTTAAGATTCTCAGTTTTTAGAGGAGGTTCCAGAGTTCTTGTGTTTCTTAGCCAGCAATTCCCTCTGCCTATGAAATCATAAGCCAGGCTAAAAGAAAAAGAAAAAAAAAAAGAAAGGGAAATAATAGTAAATGGGAGAAATGGTGATAGTCTTCAGCTTGAAGACTTTGTTTAATAATATGTCATTTTCAAATATGCAGAAGTAGATTAGCTGTAGGAATTTTGCTTCTGATTTTTCTGGCTTAGTGAACCTTCTCTGTAATAGCTTAAACTATTTTTCACAGATTGTAGAAATGTAGAGATTGGTAAGAACATATTTTAGTCAGTAGGCACTGTGCCATGCTCAGGAGCATAGAGCCACCTGCAGATTATACTGCAGAGAAATAGCTTTCAGAACGCAACATGCACATATTCCCTAACAAAATCACTTTCTTTGGCGAGAGGTTCCTCGGAGAGAATCAGAAATATACAGAATTACTAATTTCTCCTAGAGAGCACCACCAGGGGGGATATAGCGAGGACCAGGAACTTAGGCAGACTGAGTGAGAGGAAGAAGACAAATATGCTGTATCATCAACTTAAATCCCATAGTATTAAATCCAGTGTGCCATGTGAGCTCATGCTAACAAGTTCTTGGTCTAGGGGCCGAGTTAGGGATGTTTGCTCCAGAGTGCTCCCAGTTTATCAATCTGTCTAGTTGTATATCCAGTGCCTTGCCCAGTATCCTGTCCGAAGTGATTGATAAATCCTTGTTTGTTGATTGAGGAGCCCATTTCTGAAACAATGTGGGATAGGAAGAAAAAAAGTATTAATCCTGGAAAAATATATTTAGAGTCGGAAGGCTGGAATCCAAACTCAGTCTCTCCTGCTTGTTATCTGTAGACTAAAGGATCTGTAAGGTCCCTCGTAATTTGATGTCCTATGGCTATTACCATGTTTCCAAGAGAACCTGTCCATTGCAACATTTTCTAGTCTAGGGTCTATTGTGGACTTAGCCACATAGTGTTTGATACTCCTGGCCTGGATCAATGCTCTTTTTGATTTAGTTCCTTCAACTCTGGCATAATATAGGAGCTAAAGGGAGAGAGCAGAAAAACTGGAGAGCCAAAATAGAAGAGGGATTAGTTCATTAATTATCTCTTAGAAGATGGCAGGGGGCAGCTAGGTGACTCAGTGGATTGAGAGCCAGGTCCATAGATGGGAGGTCCTGGATTCAAATCTGACCTTAGACACTTCCTAGATATGTGATCCTGGGCAAGTCACTTAACCCCCGTTGCCTAGCCCTTACTGCTCTTCTGCCTTGGAACCAATGCATAGTATTGATTCTAAAGTGGAAGGTAAGGGTTTAAATTTTAAAAAAGAAGAAGACAAACCATTTCCCTTCTCTGGAAAGCACAGTATAGTAGAAATGGTGCTAAATTTGGAATCAGAGATTTGAGTTCAAGTTCCAGATTAGTAATTAACTACTATGAGGCAATTAGGTGTCCCAGTAGATAGAGTACCAGACTTAGATTCAGGATGATCTGAGTTCAAATCCAGCCTCAGGCACTTAGTAGCATGACCATGGGCAAGTCAATTAACCTTTGTTTGTTTTAGTTACTTCATCTGTTAAACAGAAAGGATAATAGTACTTGCCTCCTAGGGTTGTTGTGATGATAAAATGAGATAATAATAATTATTATTAACATTTATGTGCCTGGTACATAGTAAGCACTGTACAAAAGGTTAATTATTACTTAGGCGACTTGCCCAAGATTACGATCCACTGCCTTTGCTCTTATAGATGTGTTGTTAAACAAAGCTGGAGAAAAATCACAGAACTATGCCTACCACAAATATACATTATGCAATCTCAAATGGATCATCATGATGGCAAGGCAATCCTTTAGCACTTCCCTAGTTAGCTCATTATCCCACTCCTGACAGTGCTTTTCCCAAACTTTTCATCCTTCCTCAAATTTTGTATAGGTCCCTACTCCCACCCTCTCAACTGAGAAACTTGAATCATAATTCACTGAAAAATTGTCAGGAGCTCTCTCTTCTCCCTTCTTCCTCATCTAATGTCACTCATGCCTTTGCCCTCATTTCCTCCATCACTTGTCCCAAATGAAGAGATGGCTTTTCTTTTAGCCAGGACAAACCCTCCTTATGCACAAAGGATTCCATTTCAACTCTTTTCCAACAGATTACTTCTTCTATCATCTCCACTGTCTTAATGATCTTTAATCTCTCCTTTCTATTGGATGCTTCCTACTGTCTACAAACAAGTGCATGACTTCCCTATCCTCTAAAAAACCCTCCCTACATTTATCCATCTCTGCTGTCTATAATCATATAGCTTTCCTCCCTTTTTTGGCTAAACTCTACAATTAGTGCCTCCACTTCCTTGCCTCTCACTCTTTTTTTTTTTAAATCTCTTTGTAGGCTGACAGGTTTCTAATTTCATCATTCAACTGAAATTGCTCTCTCCAAAGTTACCAGTGATCTTTCAATGATCAAATCCATTGGCTTTTTCTCAGTTCTCATCCTTCTTGTCCTCTCTGCAGCTGTTGACTTAGCTGATGACTTTTCTTGATTCTCTTCTCTTTAGGTTTCTATGACACTTCTCAGTTTTCCTCCTACCTAGCTGTCTGCTTATTCTCAATCTCCTTTACTGGATCCTCATCTGGGTCACATCCACTAATTAGAAAGTCCTCAGAGGCCTCTTCCAATCTCCCTCCATATTTCTTTTATCGATCATCTTATTACTGTATTTAGCTGTGTCCTTGAAGATGATTCACAAATCTATTTATCCATAACCTCTTACCAAGGCATGTCAATTCCATCTTTTCAACATTTCTCTAATATGCTTCCTCTCCTCTGAAACTACCACCACCCTGGTGCAGGTACTCATCACCTCATACCTGGGCTACTGCAATAGCTTTCTGGCTAGTCTCCTTGACTCAAATTTCTCCTCATTCTATTCCACTCTCTCCACTCAGCTGTCAAAGTGATCTTCCTAAAGCCCAGGTCTGACAATGTCTCTATCTTAGTAAATGAACTCCAGTGGTTCCCTCTTTTCTCTAGGATCAAATATAAAACCCACTGTTTGGCTTTAATAGCCAAATAGAAAGAACAGAGGGCTAGGCTTGGAGAAAAAGAAGGTCAAACATTTCTTTAAATTCTTGTAGGAAACTTTTTTCTTGGAATGGGATTGGCCTTCCAATAGATTTATCCATTTTGTTTGATCCAGAAAAAGAGGTTAATTATTTAGTGAGTATATATTCAGCAATACTTCTACAAAGGAAAACTTGTCCATTCATTCAACAAATATTTACTAAGCAAAAATATGAAGACAAACAAAAAAATGGTCCTTACCCTCAACCAACTTATATTCCAATAGAAAGGAAACCATACTTAACACAAGTAATTGCAAGATAATTTGAGTAGGAAAAATCCCCAACATGTGATGAGAGGCCAAAGTGAGAAATGAGGGACGGACTAAGCAAAATTATTGGGGCAAGAAATGGAAGGGCACATTTAAAGAACAAGAAATAGGCCATTTGGCTGAAAACAGAGTTTGTAAATGGGATAGTGTGAAATGTCAGGAAAGCTAGGCTGAAGCTAGAATTTGAAGGACATTAATGCCAAACTCATCAATGTGTATTTTATCCTAGAAGAAATGAGGAGCTATCAAGGATTATCGAGCAGGGGAGTAATGTGACCATACCAGTGCTTTGGGAAGACAGTACTTTGTCACTTGGTCAGAAATTGTTTTTAAAGATAGAAATAATGGGGTACAGAAGGAGATGGATTCCTTCCTCCATTTATTTCTTTTCTTTTCTCTCTTTCCTTCTTTTTTTCTCTCTTTCCTTCTTTCTTTCTTTCTTTCTTTCTTTCTTTCTTTCTTTCTTTCTTTCTTTCTTTCTTTCTTTCTTTCTTTCTTCCTTTCTTTCTACCTTTACCTTCTAAGAATAGATAGTTAAAATGGTTCCAAGGCAGAAGAACAGTAAGGGCTAGGCAATGGAAATTAAGTGACTTGCCCAGGATCATACAACTAGGAAGTATCTGAGTCAGATTTGGATCTGGGATCTCCCATCTCTAGGACATTATAAATAAAAAATACTGAAACTGGGGCAGCACAGTGGATGGAACACCAAGCCTGGTATTGGGAAGACTTGGGTTCAAGCCTGGCCTCAGACACATCCTAGTTCTGCGATCCTGGGCAAATCACATAATCCTGATTGCCTAGCCCTTGCCGCTCTTCTGTCTTAGAACTGATACTAAGACAAAAGGTAAAGATTAAAAAAAATACTGAGAAAAAGATGGCTTAAGTGGTCACCCAGCTTCTGATGACCTAGTGTATAAGTGATGGAACAGGGCTTTGAACCTGGGTCCCTTGTGTCTTCCCATTGATATTCTTTCTACTACACTAAACTGTGGAGAAGAAGAAGAGGAGGAAAGGAAATAGTGAAGTCCTCACTGGACTCTCCTAAAGTCCAGTGCCTTATGGCTATGCTAGTGATGTCAGAGGAAGAGGATTTGTCAAAGGACCTCGTTCATAAAATGGGAAGGAGATGGCTGCCAGAGGGAAGGTGTGGGGGAAGCTGCTTCAGAGCTCAGCTGAGATTTAATACATTGATTTTTTCCCCTTATTTTTTTCCCCAGGAGCTGTTGTTGGTGATTGAGTGGGGAGGTTGGTGAGGACAGCAAAGGCTTTTAAAGGTGCCAATACTTCAGCAAGAAATAAGGAATGCTGGCCGCTAAAAGAGCCTGGCTTTTTTCTATTCTGCCCATGCCTGCCCAGCTCCATTTTTCTCTTTTTTTTCTTTTCATTTTCTGGGATGAACTTGCCTGTCAGTCAAGGATTAACAGCTCCAGTGAAAATGAGGCACAGAACATCTGGGCATCTGGGCAGAGAGAAGTGTATGGAGTCAGGACACCTAACTAAAGGTTTTGCCTTTAACTATGTGACTCAATTGAGTCTTTTAATTGCTCTGTGGATCAGTTTCCTTTTTTGTAAAATGGGGATGATAATAATTTCTCTAGTGACTTCAGCAAGGTGCTGTGCTGAAGAGAAAGGAGCTTAATGTTTGCAAAAGACTTTAGAAATTTAAAGACCTCTTATAGAAAAGGGGGACCAGGCTGGAAAGCTTCAGAAAAATCCTTATACATTAATTCTCAGTTATTCCCTGGGGATATTGCATCAATTCAAGGTAACAAAGCATCTTGGAATGTATGGATCTCCCTTATAACAATGAAAGTGTGAAACCAGGTGCCAGTCAAGCAGAAAACACAACCTAGACCCATAACTGCACAATTTCACAGCAAAGGAGTCCATCAAAAATACCCAGGAAATCACTTGTAATGGTATGGAGCAAAAAGCCCTAGACTAGGAGAAAGAACTGTATTCAAATTCTACAATTGCCATTTTAATTTAGTTCCATTCAACAAATATTTCTTTGTAGCTTATTTTTATTTCTTTGTTTTTTATTCAAAGTCATTTTATTTTCCCAATTACATGGTTTATTTTTTTCATGTTAGTTTTGATTCATTAGCTGTGGCACGCTGGACAAGTCATCATCTTTATTCTCAGTTTATTTCTGTAGAAAGGGGTTCCCAAGCAGAGTAAATAGAGAGGACCTCTTTTGGAATGAAGGAGATTCAGATTCAAGTCCTGTTTCATACTAGTTGTATGACCTTGGAAAAGCAGCTTAATTTCTCATTACCCCAGGGAATTCTTTAAAAGTGTTAAATTAATGAAGGTTGCTCTATCTTGTAATAATAAAGAGAGCCAATAACCAATGTTTGATAGGAGAGAGAGAGAGAGAGAGAGAGAGAGAGAGAGAGAGAGAGAAAGAGAGAGAAAGAGTCTGTATGGTGAGTCTCTCTTCCAGCTCTCCCCTGGGGCTGAATATACACTGGGAGATTTTAAGGGGGTGTCAACCCCAAACTGGATGACCTGGATGGTTGTGCTGCCCCACAGGAGTTGGGGAAGAGACTTCACTATAAGACGAGGTATGTGGTAACCCAATCTGATTCTGAATAAGGACGGGGTTCACACAAATCTCCCCCTGATCAGTAAATTTCACAGCGGGTGGTCTGGCTTCAAGATGGAGGCAGCCAGACCAAGCTGTGATTCCCCTTTCCCTTGTTGTCTCTCAGGCACTCTGGAATGTTATTTGACTGATGAATGGCTTTTATTATTCACAATTCAGGGATTGGGGAAAGGGGTGAAGGGTAGAGGGATTTTGGGGTACCCTCTTTTCTATTTCTATGGGGTCTATCACTTGCATGGAAACCTTTGGGGTTCCCACTCCTAAGCTTCTTCCCCCACCCCTTCTCCTTCTGTTTCTATACTTTTCTATAATTGCAAGGTTTGACTGAAAAGGAGTCTCTCAGCAAGGTTGGAAATGGGTGAAGGAGACTAAGAGATCGCTCCCAAAATGGAGTCCAAACTTAGCTGACTCGACATTTGAAGTCTTGATGGGTGAGATGCAATGGAATGGCTTTGATCAGGGAATCAGGTTTCAGTTTCCAAAGAAAGATCCTCAGGAAACCCCCAGGACTGGATCTGAGCTGGGTTGTCCTCTTCCTCCCTCTTCCCAGTCCTCCACCCGAAGACCTCTCCTCTCTTCTCTTTCTCCGAGAAAATCTCCCAGAATCCTCTTAGTCTCAAATGTCAGCAACTGTCAGCAACTGCCTTCTCTGGCTCCTTTTTTTCCCCCATCCCCCTTGCACAAATCCTATCCTTACAATATGTATTAGCCACTTTCTATTCTGGATGTTCCCTTCCTAGTTCTGACTAGATTTATTTTTTAAACTCTTACCTTCCATCTTAGAATCAATACTGTATATTGATTCCAAGGCAGAAAATGTTTAATAATAATCCTGATAATCCTGGGCAATGGAGGTTAAGTGACTTGCCCAGGGTCACACAGCTAAGAAGTGTCTGCGGTCAAATTTGAACCCAGAATCTGCTATGTTAGACCTGGTTCTCAATCCACTGATCTGCCTAGCTGCCACCTAAATTTTTTAAAAATTAAAACTTTTGGTAATAAAAACTAGAAATACAGATAATTTGTGTGAAGGTGTTATATATTTTAGCTGTATTTAGACACTGTTAACATTCAATGGAGAGAACAAAATCACTTCTTTCTTTTTTGCAGAAATTTACAAAAATCAAGTCAAGCCCGATACTTGACAGACCTTGAGGGAAATTTATACATTTACTCCTTGCTTCAAGTCCTCTTGCCAATGGAGTCTGTCCTCCAGAGTGATGTTCCAAAATTGCACCTTATCAAGATCTCACCTTATCACCTGCCACTCAATAACCTCTAGTGACTCCCTCTTTCCTCCAGAAGCCAATATAAAATGTCTTTGAATTTTAAAGCTCTTAATAAAACTGGCGTCTTCTTACATTTCTAGTCTTCTTACATTTACTTCTCTCCATCTTCTTCCTTTCTTGCTTCCTCCCTCCTTTCCTCTTCCTTCCTTCCTTCCTTCCTTCCTTCTTTCCTTCCTTCCTTCCTTCCTTCCTTCCTTCC
>NC_058134.1:108428696-108541228 GCF_016433145.1 Gracilinanus agilis
TTTCTTTCTTTCTTTCTTTCTTTCTTTCTTTCTTTCTTTCTTTCTTTCTTTCTTTCTTTCTTTCTTTCTTTCCCTTCCTATCTAAGCCTGATTCTCTATCTACTGTGCTATCTAGCTGCCCCTCCATGTTCTTTCCTCTCATCTTAAAATTATCATCTAGTGACCCTGATCTTCTCACCATTTCTGTCCTCAATACCTTTTCATTGGCTGTCCCCCATGCCAGGAATGATCTCTCTCTTGGTCTCTGCCTTTTGACTTCCCTGGTTTCCTACATATTTCAGTTAAAATAATTCCACCAAAAAGCCTCTCTTGGTCCCCTACAAAGCTAGTAATCTTTCTCTAAGATTATCTCCAAGTTATGCTGTCTATATCTTATTTGTACATAGTTGTTTGCATGTGAATTCTTCCTTTAGAATGGGAGCTCCTTGAAGGCAGAGACCATATTTTTGCCCTCTTTTCAATCTTTGACATTTAGCAGAGTACTAAGTAAGTGCTTGGGCAGCAAGGTGGCATAGTGGACAGAGTGCAGGTCTGGAATCAGGAAGATTCATTTTCTTAAGTTCATATCTTGCCTCAGACATTTACCAGCTACATGACTCTGGGCAAGTCACTTAACCTAGTTTGCTTCAGTTCCTCATCTGTAAAGATTTAGAGAAGGAAATGGCAAAGCACTTCAGTATTTCTGCCTAGAAAACCCAAAAATGAGGTCAAAGAGTTGAACAGGACAGAACAACTACAACAAAGAAGGCACTTAATAAATACTTGCCCATTGGCTTTAAAAAAAAAACATGTAGGGGCAGCTGGGTAGCTCAGTGGATTGAGAGTCAGGCCTAGAGACAGGAGGTCCTGGGTTCAAATCTGGCCTCAGACACTTCCCAGCTGTGTAACCATGGGAAAATCACTTGACCCCCATTGCCCACCCTTACCACTCTTCTACTTAGGGCCCAATACACAGAAGTTGAGTTTTAAAAAAATAAAATAATAAAATTTAAAAAAAACCATGTAATTTTCTATATTTAAAAATTGGCAAATAACTTCAGAATTTATCACAAAATCCATTTTAATAGCCTGGCATGACCAAATAATTCATTATTTGGTGGGCTGGCTTATATGATGAGCATCTCTATATTAGCCTATAGGATTAGAAAACCAGCAGAGAGCAGAACCAGGAGAATGTTGTACACAAAGACTCATACACTGTGGTACAGTCAAATGTAATGCATTGCTTTACTAGCAGCAATGCAATGATCCAGGACAATTCTGAAGGACTTATGAGAAAGAATGCTATCCACATCCAGAGAAAGAACTGTTGGAGCAGAAACATAGAAGAAAAACAACTGCTTGATTACATGGTTCCATGGGGGTATGATTGGGGATGTAGACTCTAAGTGATCACCCTAATGCAAATATTAATGGTATGGAAGTAGGTTTTGAACAATGATGCATGTAGAACCCAGTGGAATTGCTTGTTGGCTGTGGGAGGGGGGAAAGAATAGGGGAGGGAAAGAACAGGAGTCATATAACCATGAGTGAAAAAAATCTAAATTAATTAAATAAATGAAATGTAAAATGTAAAAAAGAAAAGAAAAGAAAAGAAAAAAAAGAAAACCAGCAGACACAGTCTACTTGAGTTCTTAAAACCTTTCCAGTATGGTAGAAATTCCAGACCGTTAGCTCTACTGGCAATGTCTTTGAGAACCTAGGGCATCTCCAGACCATGATGAGGCATTGTGTAGAAATTGTGTAGAAATATGTTGTGTAGAAATATAAAATATCATTAAACAGTACTGGACCAATGCAAATCTTATGAGAATAATTTTCTTTACTTGACAAGGGTATCTTTTTGCTGTTGTTGCTATTAAAATCCTTACTATCCATCTTATAATCAATGCTGTATATTGGTTCCAGGGCAAAAGAGCAGTAAAGGCTAAGTAATGGCTATTAAGTGACTTGCTTAGGGTCCCACATCTAGGAAGTGTCTGAGGCCAGGCTTGAACCCAGGACCTCCCATCTTTAGGGCTGGCTGTCAATCCACTGAGCCACTTATCTGCCCCATTGACAAAAGCATCTTTTTTTTTTTAAACCCTTACCTTCCATCTTAGAATCAATACTGTGTATTAGTTCTAAGGCAGAGGAGTGGTAAGGGTGGGCAATGGGGGTCAAGTGACTTGCCCAGGGTCACACAGCTAGGAAGTGTCTGAGGTCAAATTTGAACCCAGGACCTCCCATCTCTGGATCTGGCTCTCAATCCATTGAGCTACCTAGCTGCCGTGACAAAAGTATCTTAAAAGAAACTCTAAGAGAGGAACAGCAAGATTTTAGTGAATGATATTCATAGGATTGTAGATAAGGAAATAGAAGAAACCTTAAAGACCATTTGGTCCAGGGTTTGGCAAACTATAGCCTACAGGCCAAATCTGACCCATCACTTCTTTATGTATGGGCTGCATTTTATCTACAATTCCTCTCTACAAACAAACTCTTGACAGTGATGCTACTGAAAAAAAAAAAGAATAGCGACTACAGCATTCTATTATGTTTGGATTTTTTGGCTGATTATTAAAAAGCATTCCACTCAGGTGCCAAGATGGCAAAGTAGATCAGGGATTCACCCAAGCTTTTCTAAATTCCTCTCCAGAGAATTTTAAAATAATGCCTCAAAATGAATTCTGAAATGGTAGAGCCAAGAGAAGTACAGGGTGAAACAATTTTCCACTCCAAGACAACTTAGAAGATCAGCAGAAAAAGTCTTTCTTACTGAGGTGAGAATGGAGCACAGTCTAGCATAGGTTGTGCCCAGGCAAGCCAGCAACATGGGGACAATTTAATCAGCAACACTGGCTTTTTATTTTTTATTTTATTTTAATTTTTTTTAAACCTTTACCTTCCACTTTGAAATCAGTGCTTTGTATTGGTTCCAAAGCAAAAGAATGGTAAGGGCTATTTAAAGTAAATCTTTCTCCCTCCCCTATCTCTCTCATGACATCATCTGGAGGCCAAATACCAGGGAGTGAGTTGAGATAAGCAGGCTACCAGAAAAAGGGAAGTTAAGAACCAAAAAGGCAGGAAACAATGAGGTCAAGAATATCTGAAGATAGCAGTGATTCCCCAGGCACTGCCCCTGGGTGGCCCAGGCAAATTAAGAAACTATGGTTGGTTCCTGAGATGTGATGTATGAGAGTTAGTGGATGGAGAAAAAACTTTACAAGTAGAGGCAAGGAGGAAGTGGAGGTCTTTGGCATGTGTGTGGAGGAGCAGATTGGACCAGTGTTGGAGTATAGCAAGGAGTCCCACAACGGCAGCCACAAATTAGCCAGCCATGTACCTGCTTTTCCTTCTTCCGTCTCCTACTTTTGACTTAATAAAGTTATTAAGCTAAAATTAGCCTCATAATTTTAATTCTTACAAGGTTAAGCAATGGTGGTTAAGTGACTTGCCCAAGGTCATATAGCTGGGAAGTGTCTGAGGCAAGATTTGAACCTAGGACCTCCCATCTCTCGACCTGGCTTTCAACCTACTGAGCTACCCAGCTGTTCCCAAGAGTGGCTTTAAGAGCTCTCAACAAACAGAGGGTTAGGGAGTCATGCAACTGGATAAAAGGATATCAAAGGGGTCCCTTTGCTGACACTGGACTCCATTGTATTGCCCATACTGTTCCCAGTCACAATCCCAGAGTAAAGAGGAGAACTAACACATTTGAGTCTTTGACCTCAGGGGAACAGGATCCTTGGTCATAGTTCCAGAGCAGAAAAGGGTGATTGTAGTCACTCACAAATGAGAGCATAGTCCAGGAGAGCAGTGACCACACCTCTCCTTAGATCATACCACTTTGGAAGAGCTGAAAACTATTCCTAGAACTAGCTCTGGAAATAGCAGCACAAAAAATAAGCTTGGATCAGTGGCTCCTCCACCCCAAGAGCAGAACCCAACTTTAATATAAAGTTAAAAGTCAAGAAATAGGCTGGGGAAATGAGCAAACAACAAAAAAGGAACCTGACCAAATAAAGTTACTATGCTGACAGGGAAGAGCAAACAAACTCAGAAGAAGATAACGAAGTCAAAATAGCTATATGCGAAGCCTCAGAGAAAAATGTGAATTGATCCCAGGACTAAAAGGAATTCCTAGAAGAGATCAAAAAGTATTTCAGAAATCAAATAAGAGAAGTAATGGGGAAATTGGGAAAATAAATGAAGAGTAATGCAAGAAATCATTAAAAAAGAATCAAGGAGGCAAAAAGTGCTGAAAAATATAACACCTTAAAAAAATAATAGGCCACATGGTAAAAAAAAAAAGGAACAAAATCCACTGAAGGGGCAGCTGGGTAGCTCAGTGGATTGACAGTCAGGAGGTAAGAGAGTTTTTTAAAAATCCACTGAAAAGAACTTCTTAAAAAGTAGAATTGGCCAAATGGAAAAATTATACAAAAATTCACTGAAGAAAATAACTCTTTGTTTTCTTTAACTCTTTCAAAAAAAGTAGAATTGGCCAAATGGAAAGGGAAATACAAAAGTTCACAGAAGAACATACTTTCTTAAAAATTAAAATTGGATCAATGGAAGTTAATGACTCCACAAGACACCAAGAAACATTAAAACAGAGTCAAAGGAATGAAAAAATAGAAGAAAATGTGAAATATCTCATTAGAAAAAACTGACCTAGAAAATAAATCATGAAAAGGTCACTTAAAATTATTAGACTATAAAAAAATAATAAAAATAAAAAAATTTATTAGACTATTTGAAAGTTATAGTAAAAAAAAAAAGAGGAGCCTAGATATCATTTCTCAAGAAATTAACAAGGAAAACTACCCTGATATCCTAGAACCAGAAGGTAAAATAGAGATTGAAGAAATTCACTGAACATATCCTGAAAGAGATCCCCAAGTGAAAAGTCCCTGGTATATGATAACTAAATTCCAGCATTTCCAGGACAAGGAAAAAATATGATAAGCAACCAGAAAAAAGTATTCAAATATTATGCAGAACTATTCAATGAAATAGAGGACTTTCAAGCATTCTTGATTAAAAGACTTGAGCTGAATAGAAAATTTGACTTCCAAATACAAAAACATACCACCTTTTTTGTAGTGCCAAAGAATTGACCATGGAGGGGATGATTTAACAAGTTGTGATATATGATTGTGATAGAATACTATTGTGTTCTAAGAAATGATGAGCAGGATGCTGTCAGAAAAAAACTTGGAAAGACTTTTAAGAAGTGATGCAAAGTGAAGTGAGTAGAAACAGGAGAACAAAATACACAGTGACAATAATATCACATCATGATCTACTGAATGATTTAGCTATTCTCAGTAATGCAATGATCCAAAATAATTCCAAAAGACTTATTATAGAAAATGCTATCCACCTTCTGAGAAAGAACTGATGGAGTCTGAATGTAGATTGAAGCATAATTTTTTAAAAATTCTTTTTCTGGGTCTTTGTTTTCTTTCAAATGTGACTAATATGGAAATATGTTTTGCATAACTGCACATACCAAACTGCTTGCTTTTTAAGTGAAGGGGTAAGCAAGGGAAGGAAGAAGAAAATTTGAGACTCAAAATTTTTTAAAAGAATGGTAAAATTGTTTTTTAAATGTAATTAGAAAAAGTACTTTTTAAAAATGCATTCAACTCAAAAGAACAAAATGAGGCACTCTTCCAGCAAGGTGCCTCCCATGCTGTGTAAAAGTCATAAAAGATTCCTTGAGAGAGACTGTTGAACAAAACTGGATGATTATTAATTAGCATAAAAGAAGATGCATATTTACCAAAGAAAATGTCAAGCCCAGAGTCCAAAAATATGTGATTCCTTAGAGGTGAGGAGGTCTTTCAGATGCTAGGACTTAAGAGTAATTTTGCTCTAATCGTATCAAGCCTGGAAATCTTATAGATCTTTTTTTTTTAATTAATATTAATATTCGTTTATTTTTTATTTTGAACATTTTCTCCTAGTTACATATTTCATGTTCTTTCCCTCTCCCCCAAGCCCCCTTAACCTCCCTTAGCAGATGCACATTTCCACTGGGTTTTACATGTATCATTGATTAAAATCTAATTCCATATTATTGATAGTTGGACTAGAGTTATCATTTAGTGTCTACATCCCCAATAAAATCCCCAACAGCCCATGTGTTCAAGCATGTTTTTCTTCTGTGTTTCTCCTCCCACTGTTCTTCCTCTGAATGTGGCTAGTTTTTTTTTTCTTATAAGTCCCTTAGCCTTGCTCTGGATCCTTGCATTGCTGCTAGTAGAGAAGTCTCTTATGTTCGATTGTACCACAGTGTATCAGTGTCTGTGTACAATGTTCTCCTGGATCTGCTCTTTTCACTCTGCACCAATTCCTGGAGGTCATTCCGGTTCACATGGAATTCCTCCAGTTCATTATTCCTTTTTTGAGCACAATAGTATTCCATCACCAACAGATACCACAATTTGTTCAGCCATTCCCCAATCAAAGGACATTCTCTCATTTTCCAATTTTTTTGCCACCACAAAGAGTGTAGCTATAAATATTTTTGTACAAGTCTTTTTTCCTTATTATCTCTTTGGGGTATAATCCAAGCAGTGCTATAGCTGGATCAAAAGGCAGATAAGATAGCCTTTTAAAGCCCTTTGAGCATAGTTCCAAATTGCCATCCAGAATGGTTGGATCAGTTCACAACTCCACCAGCAATGCATTAATATCCCAATTTTGCCACATCCCCTCTAACATTCATTACTCTCTCTTGCTGTCATTTTAGCCAATCTGCTGGGTGTGAAGTGATATTTCAGAGTTGTTTTGATTTGCATTTCTCTAATTATTAGAGATTTAGAACACTTTCTCATGTGCTTATTGATAGTTTTGATTTCTTTATCTGAAAATTGCCTCTTCATGTCCCTTGCCCATTTATTGATTGGGAGATGTCTTGATTTTTTGTACAATTGATTTAGCTCCTTCTATATTTGAGTGATTAGACCTTTATCTGAGTTTTTTGTTATAAAGATTTTTTTTCCCAATTTGTTGTTTCCCTTCTAATTTTGGTAGCATTGGTCTTATAGATCTTTTTAAGTGAGATGCATAATCATTCGGAGGAGTTGGGCATGGCAATCTGTGCTGCAAAAACCAAGAGGCTGAAGAATAACTATTGCCCAGATAAGAATCATAGGGAATAGCACACGAGGAAAGGACTTTATAGATTATCTGGTTTGATCCTCTCATTTCAAAGATTAATGAGGAAACAGAAACTCAGTCTGAGGAAACAAGTTGCCTTAGGTCTCAGATCTAATATTTACCAAAGTTAGAATTTGAACTGAGGTCTTCTTACTCTCAATTCAGTTGTTTTTTCTTTTTCTTTCTTCTTTTTTAAAACCCTAACCTTCTGTTTTATAATCAATACCAATTATTTATTCTAAGGCAGAAGAATGGTAGGAGCTAGGCAATGGGGGGAGTGGAGTAAATGACTTGCCTAGGGTCACACAGCTATGTTACACAGTATCTGAGGCCATATTTGAACCCAGGGTCTCCCATCTATAGGCTTGGTGCTCTATCCACTGAGCTACTTAGCTGCCCCTCTCAGTATTCTTTTCACTGCTTTACAATGCCTACTCTGAAATAACGGCAGATGGAGAGCCCACTGAGCTAGAATGAGAAATAAAGAGAGAAAAAAGAGAGACTAGATTGCACTGGGGAATTTTCTCATTTGCAAATTCAACAACAAAAAAGCTATTTTTTATATGTTGCTTTAAAAACAATCTTATTTTGAATTAAAATAAGTTTTATTGATGCCATTTTCTTTATAGCGTAGTAATTTCTACATATACTACCTTCCCCTAACTCTAAGAAAAAGAACCCTCCCTTGTGACAAAGAAAAAGGTAATCAGACCCTGACTGCATCTGACAGTATATGAAGCATATTGTATCCATAGTCTCTACCTCGCTACCAAAAGAAGAGAGGTGCTTCTTCATCTCTTCTCTGGGGCAAGATCAATCTTCACAATTACTCAATGTTCAGCTTCAAACCCTGTCTATTTTAACACCAATATTCTTCCAGTGGCTGTGATTCATGGAATACCATAATCACAGAAGAATAAAAATTATGGGTCATGCAAAGGGCAATGCAGAGATGTATGCTGGGCATAAATAGGCTGTAGCATATTACCAATGATATTACCAATCTCATACAAGAAACAGGATAAAAGATAGAATCAAAAAGACATATGACTGGAGAAGGAGGTAGGTAGGGCAGTCTTAGAGCAAGAAAAGGGGATGATAAATGGATGCCCCTAGTGCTGCCAGAGTACCCAAAAAATGTCAAGAAATAAGAGGCTCCTAGAATGTTGGGTGGACTTTCAGTGGAGGATTTATATGGAAATAGAACCGAATTTCCCAGGAAACATGTGTGTATGTGTGTGTGTGTGTGTGTGTGTGTGTGTGTGTGAAGCAATTAATAAGCACCTACTATGTTCCAGGCGTTGTGCTAAATACTTTACAAATATCTCATTTTATCTGGGAACTACACAGTTTCTTCATCAATATTGAGGAAGTATTTTAATTTTTGACTAAAGCTGAGAAACATTTAAGGTTGAGATATTTGTGAAATCATCTCTTTTTATCTTTTTTCAAAGCAGAGACCCTTTAGCTCTGGGCTCAGGGAAGTAGGAATATAATATGAAGCAAAAAAAAAACGTCTGCATTCCTGAAATAACATTACCTATTTTGTGGCTTTTAACATGTTATTATTAAAGACCTTTAAAATATTACAGCCTAATTGTAGGCATAAGATGGTAGTAATTTCATTCTTTTTTCTCCTCATTCAATCGGAGGCATAAAATTTCTCATTTTATGAAAGCAAGGCAAAAAAAAATGTTACACCTTGTTGCCCTGTGTGTGACACTTAGGGTACTGCAGTATTGGCAGGAATCCAAAGCATCTTCTGTGCTGCAGTCCTTAAGCCTACAGGATGACTGAATGTCACTGGATTAATTATCCAGTGAAGGGTGTGTAATATTTGAGTAGTCCACCAGGTGGCACTCTCCTTGAGCCACCAATCCAGCAGCACCTCAGTTCCTTTCTGACAAATGAATGAGACAGCCTTCCAAAAGGTTGTAGTATCCCTTCTGACCACCAGAGAGTACTCTGCAAGCAAACACCCAGCCTGTTCCCCACCACCATGGTGCCCATTTTCCAGTAGTGGCACTCATTGGTTTGATTCAATATTGGTTAGGTTCATAATGTATCTAGGGTATAATATGGAATATCTCTAAAATTATAAAAAGTTATGAAATCTGTAACTCTACAGAGTCCCTATCTGGATTTTCTTTTCTTTAGTTACAACCCTCCATATTCACAGGATTTAGATACTCACAAAATTGTGGCCACATAGTTTCTTGAATATAATAATAATAGAAGAAAAAGAGTTAGACATTTTATCCACCTTCAATCATCCCCTAACATTGTTCCTCCCCTTTCAGTTTTTGTGGCATACCTAGGAAAAATCCTGAACCACAATTACCCACAAATCATAGAAAGGATTAGGAGAACTAGAGTGTATTCCAAATTATTCTCAGTCTTAGACTATGTATCTAACAGAGGAAAGCAGGAAAGCATATTGAAAGAAAGCAGGTTTTTTTTTCTCACTGATTACCAGCCATCAGGATTCTATGACTATTAGATCGAGGAGTGCCCAGAACTTTTTTTCTTCTTCTCTGGTCCTTGCTTCTATTTTAGGATCATGAATGATCAATACCCCTCTGATCCTCCTTGCACTCTTCCTCTCCCTTTGAGACTGGGAAGGTCAGAGACATGGGAGAATTGTCCTGGAACAATTTATGGATACTTAGAAGTGAGGAAACAGAAATTGTGGTATATGACTGTACTGGACTATTACTGTGCTGTATGAAATATCACATATGAAGAATGAAGAGAAGCTTGGGGAGAAACATGAAAAGATTCAATAAAGTGAGCAGAACCATGGAAACAACATATTCAATGACTACAGTAATATAAATAGAAAGCATAACAACAACAACAGTCCTTAGAATTGGATGCTGTCTAATTGTGTTAAACTAATCCCGGGAGAAGAATAGAGAACATATATACATCTCTCCTTTCTCTTCAGAGGTGGAGCACTATGGGTGTGGAATGTTGTATATTCTGTAAAACACAGCAAGTGGATTCTTTGGTATTGCTGAACTGGCTTTGTTTCTTCTTTCTTTTATTAGCTTGTTACAAAATATGACTTGCTGAGTGGGGGAGGAGATATATATTGAGAAATTAAGGCATGTAAAATATATATGAATAACATTTAAAAAATATAGCCTGGGTCACTTAGCATAGGTTCATATTATTTTATATACCTCAATAGCCTCTGAGGACATCAACATGCCATAGCACAGTAGAATAATTAATGTTCATAATGAATCTATTTTTTACTAAAGAAAATGTGAACTCCCACAATGCAATAGCTTAAGAATTTGGGACAAAGACTTTTTAAAAGTCACTTTTTGAAGGGCTAGGGCTAGGTATTGGACCTGTGATTTTGATGATATTGAGGAATTCTCAGGTGAGGAAAGATCTACCAATACCGGCCAACAGATTCTTTACAGTTTCTAGATTTACAATTTGTAATGTATTACGAAGTTGCCTAAGGGTCTGGGAGATTAAGGTGCCCAGGATCACTATCAGGTATGCTGGGACTTGAACAGGGTCTAAAGGATTTGCAACTATGTAGCTGAGAAGTCAATGGGCAGCTCTGTGGCACAGGGGATGGAGTGCCAGTCATGAAGACTCATCTTCCTAAGTTCAAATATGGTCTCAGACACAATAGCTATATGATCCTTAATCATATTTGCCTCAATTCCTCAAATGTAAAATGATCTGGAGAAGGAAATGGCAAATGATTTCAGCATTTTATTCAGAAGACTCCAAGTGGAGTCATGAAGAGTCAAACACAACTGAAACAACTCAAGAAGAAACAAAGAGCTGATAATTCTAAGATGTTTCTAAAATCCCATTATGGAAACTAAAGTGAAATTAATGTAAAATAGTTATGATTTAATTAATGGTACAGAATCTGAGATGATGTTATTTCCAAGGAGAAGTGATTTAAATTGAATCTAGAAAAAGGAGAGTGAAGCCATAAGAATTTACCAGTATTTACTGAATTCCAAGACAGGCATTGTACCTGGCTGAGCTGAACATTTCACTTATTAGAAGAGAGGTGCAGTCTAAAGTCCAGGTGAAACAATTCTCTAGACTCTACTTCAACCTGAGTTAAACAACCCATGGAAATACCCAGCTCCCTTGGCTCTGATTCTAACCTGACTTAGCCACCGTTTAATGAATACTTTGCTTTTTCAGCTGCATTGATACTAGGGGAAAAGGTATCCTAGATAGAGGCCATCAGTATTCCAGTCACTGGAAAGCTATTTTCTATTGTAAATTAATAACTTGACATTCTGGTATATAAATCAGTGTCTTTGTGAGTTTGGGTTCATGGATCAGTTCTTCAGAGAGGCTGAATACCCCTTGGGTAGACTGATAAAATTGAGTTTTTGAACCTGTAAAAACCTAAGGACCAGAGCATGAGCTTCCAGCAATAACTAGGAATTTCTGGGGCAAAGTTGGAGTGGAGTAGGGGTACTGCAGACCCAGTTTCATCAAGTCCCCCTAAATTCTGAATGAACATGGAGTGATCCTTGGAGGGGAATGTGTTAGGAAAAGGGGAACAATAGAGATAATTCACTGTAATATTGAAAAATTAATGTCATGCCAAATGTAATATTTAGAAATTGGTTTGAAAGTATAAGTTTAAAAAAACATTATTGTAGTTGCTGTTTATAAAATAATTAACCCTTAAGTCATGAGGATGATAGTAGCTTTTAACAATATAATTTTAATATAAATATAGTCTAAGAAATAAATAAGGAGGGAAAGAAATAATAAAAAAAAACATTTCCTAGCCTACCACCCTAATCTTACTAGCCACCAATGCTGGATCACAGAAAGACCTCCAGCCAAAGACCTCCAGAGAAGACCCCTCCTCCTCTTCGGTCTCATTTTTTTATAGTATTTTCTCTCCACTTCACTTCCTTTCCCTCTGTGCTGGTCTACATCTGGAAGGCCAAGGAAGAGGGGAATAGAAGAATTCTCCTTTACATGTGGTCCCACAGACAATCTTGGAGAAGGTGCTGGTGGTAGAGTGGTAGATCAGAAGGATCCTTTTAATATACTTATACAAGGCAGTCCTCTAAAAGGGGTATAGACATTGTGGTGGCCTGCTGATTAGCTCCAGATGCAGAGGTCCAGAGATAAGAGGACAGGACTAAGGGTGGTAGGCATGTCACAGGAAAGGGATGGGACCCTTATTTTCTAGTTATTCAGTATTAACATTGGTCAAAAGTGAAGGAATGGTCCCATCCAAGAAAAAATATATAGGTATGCTTGGGGTCCTGTTGTGAAGTAGGTTTCTCTAGGAAAAAGAGATGGATGCTCAGGAGAGGGAGAAAGACCAGGGAAAACTTAGCAGGGAGTCAAATGAGAGAGAGGGAAGAGGGTTCCTGTAGTGGCACTGGGCAATACCTAGGCAGGTGAGGTGGTAGAGGTAGTAATGATGAAAATGGTAGCTCTTGGTGAAGTTTCCTTACTATCTCTGCAAGAGCATCAGAAAGTGTTAGAGTAGGATGCAAAAGAACTTCGTCCCCTACTTTTTTGGTGTCCTGGGACAAAGTCCAAGACACTTTGGGCTAGTTATAACTTTTTCTGGGCTCATGGGAACCCCATCAAAGTAAAGGCATCTGAAACTGATACTAAGCAATAAGCCAGAGAGGTGATTTTTCTCTTGACTTTCTCTATATCTGACTGTTTCTGTCATTAAGAAAAGTTTGTTTTTTTCAAACACATTCTGTTTAAGAAGGCATGCTACCATTTGATACATATCAGAAAGATTTTCATCTGAAATGTTTAAGGTTTTAGAAGTTTGGATACTTATAGGAGAAATGCCGACTATCTGAACATTGTAGCACCTCTTTCCCCAACAATGCTAATAAAAATCTATCGGTGACTGATGTCTGGCAAAAGGAGATGTCCAGGGTGCCTTGCACTTCTCCAGGACAAATAGGCACTGATGTGCTGGGGTCAAAGAGAGAAAAAGGGAAAAAAAGGAATATGAAATATGGAAGGGGAAAAAGAGAGAATAAAGATCAATAGGGCAGGGATGAGAGAAAAAGAAAGCAAAGAGGGCAAAGTCTGGGATGAAAAAGGAGAAGAAAGAAAATTAAAGCAAGAAAGGGAAAGATTTAGGAAAAGACGAGTGAAAGAAAAGGAAGCAGAGAAAAGGCAAAGGGAGGGAGAGATCCCTTTAAAAGAAGAGACCCACGTAGCAGACAGTGGCACTTAACTGTAGCTGCCTGTGAAGATCTGAGCTGTTACTACTGCTTCCTAGTGATTTCATTGGGTACCTCACAGCAGGGATGCTCCCATTGGATAAGCAGAATACAGGGCTCACATTTTCTCATCTCTCTCTGAGTGAGAGGGAGGGGTGTGATGGGGGCGAGGCATAGGGCTGGGGTAGAGAGAAGAAAAAGCAGAGGAATAGAAAAGACAGAGGAAATGGAAGAGATAAACAAGGAAGGAGGGGGAAATCAGAGGAAGCACAAGAGAAGAATATAAAAATTTATAGGGAGAGCAGGGAGAAGGGGCCAGGTAGAAAGAAAGAAAAGAAGAAGAGATGAAGAAAAGAAGGAAAAGTATTTGAACTCCCATTAATATTTATTATCTTGAAATCTTGCCTTCAGTACCAAATAGGATAAGCTCTGAGTTCTCACTTCTCATCAGTCTGATTGGGAAGTACTCTGTTCTCCTGTTACTTTGACCTATAGAAGCAGGGAAACAGAAACAAATTGGGGTACATGACTGATATTAATGTGCTGTAAGGAATGACAAATATGAAACATTGTCAGCCAATAAAGTGACTGTTTACTCCACAGGATCAGCATCCCTGATCTCTTGTCTCCTAATCTCCCCATCAGTTAGTAGCTAGCTAATTCTATCCAAAAGCATTTGCTCTTAAACATCAGAGCCCTAGTCCTTGAATCCTGTCTGGGGGAACAGTAGAGAGTCTGAAAATTCATCTAAGGGAGGAAATGTCTCTGATTCTCAGACAGCAAGGCTTGAAAACTTGGCTTGCTACAATAAGAAACAGCAGCAACAAATTTGTAAAATGACTGTCTCGCCTTACCTTTTCCCGTTGTTGAAAATGATCTATCTCTGGCTTTCTCTCATCTTTCCCACTTTTTCTCTGCCATTTTGTTCTATATTTTACTGACTACTCAGTATTAGAAATACAATATGTATGGAAGACAGAGTCCAAAGCAAAGACATCTGGTAGACAGGATGTACTAAAGGAAAGATGTAGGGGAGTGGGCAGGGAATGAGTAGCAGAATTCAGATAACTTTAGGTGCTAACAGGAATTCCTCTAAGTCAACTTATGGCCACATCTTTTCTTCCTACTTGGTGAACTGCCCTAAATCAAAGGCAGTAGTCTGATGCCTAAATAAGGGATACTTTTTTCCCTCCTCCCCATCAAACGCTCCTTTTTTTCTAGAGAGGGTATGACTAAGTAAAAAAAAAAATCCTAGGATCTCATTATCCACAATGCTTGGAGCTAAAAGAATATTATGCCCATTAGGAAAAGTTACCTGGATTATATTTCCTAGAAGTTTCCATATCTGACTGCATAATAGTCACACCATCATTAGAAGATTGGTGGAGGGGGGAGGTATACAAGGTGGGAGGTTTAAAAAAGCAGGACTGTTGGAGCTATGAGTGTTGTGAATACAAATGTCAGAGAAGATGATAGAGCAGAGTGATAAGCAGACACAGAAGAGGCAAGCTGGAGGATACAACTGGGAGACAAAAAGGGAGCCATGTTGAGGGTGTTGGCATGATATTCTCATAACCCAGGAATCCTGACAAAAGCCTGATGACTAGAGTTTTTAAAATCTGCCTTGAGGAACTTATTAAGATGATATGAAGAGTTGATGATAGTTTTCCTTGTCCACCCATGAACTGAGAGACAATTTCCCATTTTCCTAGGTTTCTATCTTGTCCTCCCATGGAGAGTGGGGAAGGAGGGGCAGGAATTACACATACATACACATATAATATATAATGTATATATGTATGTAATAATATATGTAAATCTATAAATCTATAATATGTAAATAACATGGGAAGAAATTGTGGTAAAAGAATTCTCTCTATGTGTAAATATGTTTTCTGTATTAATTAAATGCTTTTGAATTAGTTTTTATGTATCTCTTGTATGGTTAAAAAATAGAAAGTACACCTGATAGGGTCTCAGATGGTGATCTCTATAATCAGTTGCCCGAGACATCTACACAAACCTCACAGATTGTGAGTTATGAGGGACCAATACTCCCTTTCTTTCTATTAGCTCAATGCCAAAGTTCATAATCTATTTTCTAACAGATTCGGTTGCTTGATTCACTTGAAACATATCCCTGAAAGTTCTTTCACAGGCAGAAAGTTATTGTTTACCAGAATATCAAAACTGTAAGGGTCTATAAAGCTCATCTGGTTTAATATCTAGAGGGAAAAACTGAAATGTCAAAATTATTCAAACGCTTGCCCTAATACCAAATCCAGTATTCTTTTCACTGTGCCTCTATCTGAGTTCCTGACATTGTTTGCCTTGGTGACCCTCTCATTACCATTGTCCATGAAAAGTAACAAAAAATAGAGAGGCTCCTTGTTGGCCTTTGCTTTCTTTATCTTTACCTTAGAATCACATCCTGTCCACTGAGGTCCTGCATATGTTATCCATTCCATTACCATAGTGTAAGAGAATTATAGGATATAAACTCTGTCTCTGTCTGTCTCTCTCTTTCTCTCTATCTCTCTGTCTCTCTGACTCTCTTTCTCTCTCTGTCTCTGTCACTGTCTCTGTCTCTCTCTGTCTCTGTCTCTCCATAGTGTAAGAGTAAAGAAATGGAATGGATTCTATAAGCCAAATATGAATATCAATCCTATTACTGTACAAACAACTAGATACCACAGAATAAAGTTTTAGGAATGATCTACTGTTGGCAAAAGTTTAAAGGTTTAACATAAGAGTTCATAGTAATTACAACTCATGAGCCTTAGAGATTACCAGATGTGGGAACCAAACTTCAGAGAATTTTCAGAAGTTCCCAATGCCAGTTTCTAATCCAAAAATTTTATTTGTAGGACCACAATACTTGGTATGTAATGGTTCATTCTTCCTTAGGCTTTTATTCTCCATATCTAGGACTGTAGGAACTTTACCAATTTGAGCCTTTGGTATCTTTTTCTTGAGGTTGTAGATATTATCCCAACAGCCCTTGCACCATCAATTTGGAAATAACTATTTTAGCCTAGCTACTGGCACAGCCCCTTACTCATTTTCCTGGGCTGACACTGATTCATTTTTATGAGTACATCTTAGTTCTCATCCTATCAATTCTGTAGTGTTTCTTTTTTATGTCCTTCTGAACTAGCAAATCCTTAAGACTTTTATAACAGATCATTTTCTGCAACTATGGCTCAATTCATCCTAGATTCTTCTTTCTAGTCATTTCTCTGAACTCACAATTTTAAAAAAACCTTTACCTTCTGTCTTGGAATCAATACTAAGTATTGATTCCAAGGCAGAAGAATGGTAAGGGCTACAGCATTGGGGCTAATGAGTTATCCAGGGTCATACATCTAGGAAGTGTCTAAGGTCAGATTTGAATGCAGGACTTCCCATCTCCAGAGATGGCTCTCAGTCCCCTGAACCACCTCAACTGCCCCTGAACCTATAGATTAAAAAATTTTTTTTCTTAGTATTTCAAAGCTTTAAACTTCATCATAAGTATAACCAAAATCATTCCAACTGCCACATGACTGAGAGGATGTTGCCTTGTCCCCTTCTTCCAGGCCAACCTATCTTTCCACTCATTAATTCAGTGCCATGAAAAATATACAAGTGCGTAAAATGTGGCATTGGCCATCATGGAGTTTGTTATCTAGTAAGGGAAGTAAAAGATATGGAAGAGTAACTGAAAATAGAAAGTAGAATGAGAAAGTGAAATGAGAAGTGGGGTTTAAAGTCTATTGGAATTCAAAGAAGGCTCTGAGAGGGTGTGGTGGAGATCAGGGTAGTTTTAACAGGAGAGATGACATTTGGCAAGGACTCTGAAAGGCGGGTTGGAATTAAACAGGTAGACTGGATGTTGTAGGAATATAAATGTATATTAAACATTCTTTTTAGTTCAACTGAAAATATATTTCTTTAGTCTAAAACCCTCTCCCAGACTTTTCCATTTAGGAAAATGTACAGAAGGTGAACAACAACAATATTAAAAAAAACATATTAAAAAAAAAACCCCAAACCCCTTCCTCCCCCTAAAAACAATTAAGGTTTTGGGAATATGCATTTGGAGTGATGATTAAATTTGAATAAAAATATCTTTGGTATAATTAAGATCATCATCTTTCCCATTCTGTTTATTTATTTATTTGACCAATTACATGTAATAACACATTTCCACATAAGTTTTCTGAAGTTATATGATCCAAATTGCATCTTTCCTATTCTGAAGGGATTAGAGTATTGATCACAGAATGGTCCCCTTAGAGGTAAAGGAAAAACATGAGTAGTTATTAAGTGACTATTTTATTTAATAAACTAGAATTTTAATACAAACTATGTTTTAACATAGGATGATGTTTTTCCTTGTTTAAGATTCCCGTAAATGTCATCTCTAGGTAGAGAGATAGAGGCCATGTGTGAATGTGGATGGGAAAGATGGCACTATATCAGTTTGTACATTTGTTCCTAATTTAGAAATGCTTAGATATATAATAATGTTAAATTAATAAAAATTGTTTCTGGATGACTTGACCCTAAAATGCTGAAGATAGTATTAATATTTTTTCTTCATCTGGATGGAGGTAGGGTAGCACACTCCAGGTGAGAAAGATGGTATGAGTGAAGCCATAGAAACAGGAAAGAGAATAATCCTGTTTGATTGGAGCTTAAGGTACATGAAAGAAAGCAGTGGAAGATAAAGCCAGAAAAGTCTGTTGGGTCCAAATTTTGCATGACTTTCATTTCCAGGTTTGTTCAGTATTCAGTAGACTTCAGGGAGCCATTAAAAGCATTTGAGTGGTGGAATGACTTGATCAGTGCTATGTATTAGGAGCATTTAATGTGGCAGCAATCTGTATAATTAAAGAGGAGAGTGACAGGAGGCAGGTAGACTAGTTAGAAAATTATTGTGATTTAGTCCAGGAGAGGGATAATAAAGATCTGAACTAGAGAGTGGAAAGGGAGTGAAGACATGATTTGCTTATTATAAAAAAATCATCATCTTCCCCTTTGACCAGTGACACTACTATTGGGCCAATACTCAAAGAGTTCAAAGAAACGGGAAAAGAATTCTCACACACACAAATATTTATAGCAAAGTAATGGAAACTAAAGAGATGCGCATCAATTGAGGAACAGCTAAACAAAGTATGTCATATGAATATAATAGAGTATTATTGCCATCCCCTCTTAAATTACTTTAAGGTCTATTGTTATTCTGAGACTCGAAAAGTTGGACTTTCCCTCAGGGAGAGACTCTCAGTGACAAGGTCAAGCCTGAGGTTTTCACTTTCAAGCTAACTAAACTGGAGAGGGGTCATCAGATCTTGCTAGGCTAAGTTTGGGGGTCTCTAGATTCCCTGTTGACAATGGTAAGAAATGATGAAAAGAATGGTTTCAGAGAAAGCTGGGGTGATTTGTATAACCAATGCAGTATGAAGTGAGCAGAACCAGGAGAAAAATGTATACAATAATAATATTATAAAGAAAAACAACTTTGGGAGACTTAAGAACTCTGATCAAAGGAGTGAAAGAAGGCAGGAAGAAAGGAGAGAGGGAAAAAGAAAGCAATGAAAGAAGGAATAAAGGAAGAGAAAGAGGAAATAAGGGAAAGGGGAGGGAGGAAAGGAGAGAAGAAATGAAATGAGGGAGGAAGATAAGGAAAAGAGAAAGGGGAAAAGGAAGGGAAGAAGAAAAGGAAAGGAGGGAAGTAAAGAAAGAGGGATGGAGAAGAAAGAAATGGGAGAGAGAAGGAAGGAGTGGAGGAAAGAAGGGAAGAAGAAAGAAAAAGAAAGATATAAAGAGAAGAGAGAAAGCCATTAAGCCATCATTATATACTGAAGCTCCCAACATTGTCTTTATAACTTTAAAATACACATATTTTAGATTTACATTTTCTCTGAATCATAGAATCTTTGGTTTGGGAGGGGTCTAAGATGTTTATCATATAATTCACCCTCTACTTGAGCAGGAATCCCTACAATAAAATCCCTGATACTTCTATTTTGAAGAGCATTGGTTTTTTTTAAAAATTTTTTAAGAGCATTGTTTTACTATACCTTAAAGGAGGTTTGTTGGAAAGATTTGATTAGTCATTAATGCATAGACAAAGGTCTTTACTAAGTCATATTTTAAATTAAGAGAAAAGGAAAAAAGAAAAAGCTTGTACCTTCACATGAGATACCAAAGGGTAGGAAGGTAAGAGCCTAGGGAAGAAGGAAAATGATATATCTGGATCACAGTCATCCTTGAGGATTCTAGGATCTAACTGAATCTGGAGGGGCAGGATACAGTGTCTAAGCCTTCAATCAAATGATCTTTAGATTATGATGGAAAGAGGAAGAGGATTGACTCTCCAGGAGTGACACCAAGGTTATACCAGGCTCTTTCTGGTATATATTTCCTCCCAAATTCTATATGGATATGCCAAAGGTCACTCTCCCAGGTGGGAGACCTGCTTTTTTTTATAGGATGGCGCATCTAATTGCCTTCCACCTTTGATATCACATGAAGGTAGGCAATAATCAAGGAAGCTAGAAGTTTTCTGCAAAGAAGCAACACAATATTGAGGATGGGGGAGGGATGCATGAAGAGGGGTATTTACAGGGAAAGGAGGGTAAACTAGAGGCAAGAAATAGAGCAGAAATAGCATGGTGCCAGAAAGGCCGGATCCAGAAAACCAAAGATTCTTTTTTAGAATATCATAATCTTCATTGACAGGAAATTCAATATATCCAAGGCATTCCATTCCACTCTAATAAATTGTTAGAAAGCTTTTCCCATGCATTAAGTGAAATTTATTTTCTGCAATTTCTACTCACTACTCCTATTTTGCCAATGGTCTTTCCAATGTACCTTGTTACTTCCTCCATGGGATTCCCACTCCAATATGTTATCCAGATTTTGGGGTGATATTGGGTTCTTATAGGCTATTTCAGCCAAGAAAAATCTCTAAATCTATGATTCTATACTTCATAGAACTTCTTAGATAGAGACCCAGTGATAGGCTATGTGTGCTAATCATGGGTTTATTTTTATTTTAGTTTAAAAATTTTACATGTCAATATAATTTTTAATAATCATTTTCTGACATTTTGTACTCCATGTTCTCTCTCTCTCTGTGTCTGTCTCTCTCTTTCTCTCTCTCTCTGTCTCTCTCTCTCTCTGTCTTTCTCTCTCTCTCTCCTACCTCTCCCTTCTCCCCCAAGTGGTAGGTAATATGATATGGGTTGAACATGTGTTGTCATATAATATATATTTCCATGTTCATTGTGTTGTGAAAGAAGACATATCACCCTAGAGAAAAGTTCATGGAGGAAGTAAATGAAGTATGCTTCAATCTGCATTCAGATTCCTTCAGTTCCTTTTATGGAGGTGAATAGCTTTTTTGGTCATGAGTCTCTAGGAATTGTCCTGGATCCCTGTATTGCTGATAATAGTTAATTCATACACAGTTGATTATCAACCATTATTGCTGTTACTGTGTACAAAGTTCTGGTTCTGCTCATTTCATTTTGCATCACTTCATATGTCTTTCTGGGATTTTTTTGAGATTGCCTCTTTCTTCATTTCTTTTGGCACAGTTGTATTCTGTTATAATTATTTATCATATTCACAGATTTATCTAAGTATGGGGAGATTCATGATTAGAAGTGATGGTGAATGATGCATAATTCTAGTCATAACTCATAAAACCCAACAAAAATATAAAACTATCCCTTTCTTTAATGACATGGTACATTATCAGAAAAGGAGACAGAAAATAATAAGAATCACAGTAATCATAGTCCTTCAACATCTACAAACACCCATTTAATTGGGAGTACCCTTAATGGAGTATCTAGCTAAGAACCAGCATGTTGGTAGAATAAGTGGATGGAGACTCTTCTCTTCAATGAGAATGGAAGCTATAAAGACATCCAAACTAAGTGGAGGGATGACTCATAGTTTCCTAGAGATGAATTTGAGAATAAAGAACTTGTTGCAGTTGGTTTCTTTGTGCGCCTAGAGGCAATAAAGTGTAAGTTATTTAGTTATCTGTCCTACAGTGCTCATGAGGAAGTCAAATTATCATGGTCTGGGGTCAAGAAAGAAGACAGAGACTTGTAGAACGGTTTGACACAGGAGTGTCAAACTCAAACAGAAATAGAGGGCATTGCATTTGTACACAAGGATCAGTGCAGGCCACATGGTCACTTAGTATTAAAACATAACATCATCTTTGTTCTGTTTAAAATTTTTTTAATTTTCTTAAATATTTCCAAATTCATATTTAATCTGATTCAGTCCCCTCAAGAGTGTTGTGGGATGCATATAGTTTGCAAATGATGTTTGATGCCTTTCTTGTAGAGTACTTGGAAGTATCATCAACATTATAGTATCAGGAACTAGCATTTGCATGGCACTTTAAGGTTTGCAAAGTACTTTACATATGTAATCTCATTTTGTCCTTTTACAGATGGGGAAACTGAGGCTCAGCAAGTTTGAATGACTTGTTCAGGGCCACACAACTAGTGTCTGAAGCAGCATCAGAAGGAACACACTTATAAATCATTAATTGCCTTCTTCAAAAGAGAGAATCTGCAGATGCTGGATATGTTGAAGACTAAATTAAATTTTTTGTGTGTGATGTCCTTGACTATATCTTAACAATTGGGAAGTAACTGGTTATAGATGGAGCAGTCATTTAAGTATCAGCTGTCTCTGTGTAGTTAGATCATAAATTGCTTACAAAGCAAAGGTTAAAGTAAATATCAAATTAGTAGAAAGGACGAAGATGAGGAGACATTGAGTATGATTGTTGTAGCTCCAGTCTGACCTCTTTAAATGAGCTGTCAATTTTGAAAAATGGGAAACAGATAAAGGATGACTTTGTCAACATTTCTTAGAAAAATTTAACTCTAGCAAAAGTCAATGCTATGAAGAGGTAAAAAAAAAACTCTGGAAACTGCATCTACCTGTAGATGCTTAATCTTACCAACAGAGACATGGCAGCCAAGAACAACACCTGTTTAGAATACAAACTCATTCATAAAACATTACCGTGGATGATGATAGAAAATGACTTTTAGTGGTATTGTCTCAGAAAACAGCAAAATACAATTGAGGATAAAATGAGCTTACAGAAATATTTGAGTGGGATCCTACTAATCCAGATCATCCTGAAAATACATGTTCTATGAATGAAACCATAAGGAGGACAACAAACAGATAAGAAGTAGTACAGACCTACAATGTGTCTTTAGTGATCTGTTCTCAGTGAGGCATTGTTCAGTTATCACATCTGGATTCAATGTATTATGTGAAGATGTAGCAATGTAATCTATATGCTGAAGTTGGGAAGGGTTATTGGAACTGATCAAATACATAACCGTAAAAAATTTGGTACACAAAATTGGATATAATCTGCTTTTAAATTTTCTCAGGGATTATTATCTTTTATAGTTATTTCAAGAAGAGAAAGCATTTAAAAGAATGGAACTAGTCAAGAATGGTTCTTATTGAATAAAAAAAAAGCAACTGAGAAGTTATCAGAAAATACTGATCCTTAGGCTGATTTAAAATATCTATAAAATCTTTTATGAGAATAGGTTGATGCATGATACCATGTTGCTAAGTGGCATAGTGTATAGAGAGTTGAGCTTGGAGGCAGAAAGACCCACATTTGAATACTTTTCCCATCATTAATTAGCATGTGACTCTGGGTAATTTACCTAACTTCTCTAAATCTTGGTGTCTTCATTTGCAAAATAGGGATAATAATAGCACCTACCATAGGATCTCTGTGAAGATCAAATGGGATGCCATATGTAAAGTATTCGGTAAACTCTAAAGTGTTTTGTAAATGCTGGCCGTTACTACTATTACTATTACTTCTACCACCACTGTCACCACTAGCATCCCCACTACTACCATACTACTACTTTTCATCATTATCATCAAAGAAGACCATGATCACTCAAAACCAGGAAATTACAGCATTGGAAGGAATCTCAAAAGCCATCTAATCTAACTTCTACCTGAACTCTGGAATATAATAGATAAATGATTAATATTTAGTTTTTGCTTGAAGGCATCTGGTAAGAAGGAATTCCATTACCACTTAAGAGTGGATTCTACTTTTGGACAGGAAGTTAGGAAATTTTTCCTTATAGCAAGGCTAAGTTTGCCTTTACTCGGTTTCTATCCATTACTTGTAGTTCTATCTTTTCAGGTGAGACAGACATTCAAATGCTACAAGACAGTCATCATGTCCTTGCTAAGTCTGCTTCAAAATGACAGGTGAACCAAAGGACAATGGAAAGACTGATGGCAGATTTAAGCCAGCTAGAACACAACATCATCTCTGTCTCTATCATGCTGGTCGATAGTGATAGCTGCAATCTTTTCTAAATGCTCATAAATCACCTGTTTAGTAGCCCATTCTAGAATTTCGCCGAGGAATCAACATCAAGTTGACTTGTCTGTAATTTCTGAGATTTACCTTTTCTGCCTTAAAAAAAGACAAAAAGGACAACATTTCCCCATCTGCATTCCTCTGGTACGTTCTCCATTTTCCATGCTAAATCAAAGATTAGCAACAATAACTCAGAGGTCATTTCTACCGGTTGCTTCAGCCTCCCAGGATGTAATTTGTCTGGCTTGAAGACAACTCATTTAAAGCAGCTTACTTTTTTCTCCTACCTATCCTGGGTCACCACACTCTCTTTCCATCATTTTCGGTTTGAAGACCATTCTCCTCTCTGGAGGAGAGAAAAACAAAATGAAAATTAAGTAGTTGTATCTTCTTTCTCTTATCTGTTATCTTCCACAAGCAGTTGGTCTGTGAAAGATAAAAAGCTCAGAAACAAAACAAAACACAATATATATACAGGATCAGGAAGGAGTGATTAAGCAATGGCAGAGCAAAAAAACACCTGGAGGTCAGAGTTGACCACAAGCTGAATGACTCAGTAATATACTGTGGAAGGCTCTAAATGAAAAATACAAAGGCCAGTAAGTAAGCATTATCTTGAACTCTCCATTAGCCAGATTCTTATTAGTATACCATGCCCGCTTCCAATGGCCACACTTTTTAGAAAGAATGTGGAGAAATAGGAGAAAGTCCAGAGAGGAGAAATAAAAGTGATCAAAAGGATGGGAAATAGTTACCAAAGGGGGGGGGGAATCTGAAATTTGGGTTGTTTAGGTTATGGAGAATTCAATTTAAACAATATTTATGAAGTGGCTACCATATGTAATGCACTGGACTGGCTACTGAAGACACAAAAGGGAAAAACAATTCATCCCCTAACTCACCCACTGGGGTTATTAGTCTGTTTTGGGGGAGAAGAATATGAACACGGTTAAGCATGACGCAAAATAGAAGTGAGATAAAAGCAAAGAGGACAATAGACAAAATGCTCCAAGGAAGGGCATTGGGTTTACCCAAAATTCTCTCCTCTCCCAAACCCTCACTTCAATCCCTTTCTGGTTCTATCAATTTTCCACACAACAGGGTCACTTCTCTCTTGTGGAAAAGAACCTGAAAACTCAAACTTCTTTGGATAATAAATAGCCTGTGTAGATTTAAAGTAGGGACTGATTTTCCTGAGAGACATTAGTCAGACTCATAACTTGACCAATAAATGGCTTCACATAAGCACAACTCTTTATAATATAACACTCATTAATTTTGTGATCATGGGCAACTTAATTTCTCTGAACCTTAGTTTCCTTATTCTTTTATTTTTATTTTTATTTTTTATTAGACATTTATTATTTCCTTATTCTTAATAGCCAATATCTAAACTTTAAGGGTTGCAAAGTTCTTTCTGGATGTTATCTCACTTGATCTTCACAACAACCCTGTAATGTGGGTGAGGATGAAGAAATTGAGATACTGAGTGAATTGCTCAGCATCACAGAGCTAGTAAGCGGCTGTAAGCAAGATACAAACTCAGGTCTTCTTGACTCCAAGTCCAGCTTTCTATCCACTGAACTAGCTTGCTGCCTCTATAATTGGGTTCTATAAATAGGGATAATACTAATTTGTACTACTTTTCTCCTAGAACTATTGTTAAAAGTTGTTTTTTAGTCATTTTAGTCATGTCTGATTCTTTGTGATTCCATTTGGTGTTTTCTTGACAAAGATACTGGAAGAGTAGTTTGATATTTCCTTCTCCAGCTCATTTTGCAGAGGAGGGAACTAAAGCAAACAGAGTTAAATTATTTGTCCAAAGCCACACACAATTGAGTGTCTGAGGGCAGATTTGAACTCAGGTCTTCCTGTCTAGAGATTTAGGGTTCTATCCACTGTGTTAACTTACTGTTCTAATTATTAAGAATAGTATTTTGTAATGCATAAAGTACAATATAAAAATGCGTTACAGTCACCAGGTGCTCAGATATCTACTGAATTAAATCTGGGTATTTTTCTGGAAGTTCAAAATCTTCTACTAACAATAGACTAATGGACTGGACTGTTCTTGCCTATTAAGCTAGCCTTTTTCAATTTGAAGAAAAGACAAAAGGAAAATTAAAGAAATAATGTTTTGGCCTTTGCCATTCCTAAAATGTCTTATAGAGATTGGTTCCCTAGTACTTAGCACAGACCCAGGCACATAGGAGACACCTGAAAAATGCTTATTTATTGATTGATTGACTGATTGAGATATTTCTCTGCTTAGGATCTGGATGCTCCTGGGATCTGGCCTGTGCCAATGCTCTTAGATGAAAGGGACCAAGGAGACTACATATTTTTAGCTCTTCCTTGGCAGTTCCGAATAGGGAATTATGTGTTTCTTGAGGCTTTTTCCTTTGACTTGTCTCTTAGAAGTAGGAGCCAATTGTAGATAAACAGTTGGCTTATGAACTCATTTCTCCATCCCGGTGTCCCTTTGGTGGCTTAGCCTGAGGTCTTTGATTCTGGTTTGAATCAACAAAGGGAGATGAGAACCTCAAGATTCTGGGTACAAAAGCAACCTTGATTCCTTTATTTTCCATTGTTTTGCAGGAGGAGAATGACAGTATACTTCTGAAATACATATTTAGACAAAACATTATTTTTAAATGTTGTCCGATGGTGTTAGGGGAAGAAAAGGGAAGAAGAAATACTTTGACACTTGAAGAAACTGCACTGATTAGAAATGGGAATCAAGGCTGATCTCCTATAAATCAGAAGCCAGGGTCAAGAAATTTCCATTAAAATTCATGAAAGTCCACATTTCAAGCCTTAGTTTCCATTTCTGGGAGACAGATTTGACAGGGTCAGAAGGACATTCTTCTTTGCAAATAAATAGCTTTCAAAACAAAAATAAAGCATATTTTTAGTTCTAAGTCATTAGGGAATTTTGATTCTGAGTTTAAACTGTTATTAAATTGCTGAAGATATTTTAAAAAGTGACACAGTTTTGTGCTGGAAATGAAGGGAGATGGGAAGGAAAGAAGAGAAAAAGATTGTTTTCTGTAATTCTAGAAATTAAACTGTGCCACTGACAACAGGTCTAAAAAGAAAACTCAACACTAAACACCTCTTAGAATGTAATCTGCTCAGCTACCAATATTAGCAATCAAATTTCTGTCGTTAAAACATCTTCACCACCACCTAAGATCTGAAATGAAAATCAGTTAAGTAAAAATTTGAGACATTTTGACTGAAACTTTGAAATACTTACATTTTAATCTTCCTTCCTTCCTTCCTTCCTTCCTTCCTTCCTTCCTTCCTTCCTTCCTTCCTTCCTTCCTTCCTTCCTTCCTTCCTTCTTTCCTTCCTTTCTTCCTTCCTTCCTAGAGAAAAACTGAGAATGATAAAAAAAATTTCTGCTATTTTTAAAAGGCAAAAATTGAGGAAGGAGAAGATAAAGGATGGACCAGTACATTAAAAAATCAGGCATATAAATAACCATCCATATTGTCATAACAAGGTGCAATGCAGCATATGAATATATTCTCTAAATGAGTCTCAGTTCCACTGAAATATAGCAGTTGATTTGAATCCTAAGAAGAGAAAGTGGGCTATCTACAGCTAAGTTCTGAAGTTGGTTCCATCCTCTTGTGCCAAAATGATGTCGATAGTTCTCCAGGTAAATAATGGTGAGGTGAGGGAGGAGGGTCAAGAAGGAGAGATTGGTGTCCTTTACCAGGGACAGGAAGAGAGACAAGAAAACAGGCACCATTGTAATTGTTGAATATAGAAAGATGCAAGAAGTCTTTTAGAGATGTGGGGCTCTTTCACAAATTGGAACAACCAACCCAGACACCATCTTCATACTCTGCTCCCTTTATACTCCTATTCTTAGCATTCCAGTTCTTGCCCCGAGTTCCTGATTGGTGAAAATTCTCCATACCAAGCTAGGTATGAACTGAATTGAAAAATAATTCTAGAACTTAGGACTACATTTCTGAATATAAAGGCTATTCTCTCCTTCCTCCCAATGAAGTTAACTTTGGTTACTCATATGTACCATGGGCCCCATCCAACTAGGAAAACCTTGCTACTCCAGTTTCAGTGTGGGGAGGGGGTTATTAGAAAAACACAATTATACAAATACAATTCAAACCCGCATCTAAAGCCTTAATGTGCTTTTGAAGAAATGTATAGGGCCAAATAAAGACCTCGTAAAAACTCATGGCTGTCCATGAGTATGGCCTCTTGGGAATAGGACTCACAGAACTGTTCTGCCATTTTCATGGTGCCTTTCTCCTACTCTGCACTGTTTTATGCATCTAACCCTGGGTTCTGTAATTACATCAATTAAATCACTGCCATTCCTGGAAAGCAGGTGCCAGTCAACTGCCCTTTGGGTTCTCTCACCATCCCTGTTATTTTCCAGGTCAAAACACCCCTCCCTGGCCACCACTATCTCATCGTTGGTTTATTTTTCTATTAGAATATAAGTTTCTTGAGGATAGAAACTGTCTCTGTTTTTGCATTTGTATCCTCATAGTTTAGCACTCTGTGCCAGTGCCTAGAACATAGAAATTACTTAAAGACATTTCCCATTCATTCAATCATTCATTCAACTGATCTTTCTTGTCAAACAGAGACTATAGGTGACCAGGACATTTTGGACTTCAGTATGTTCCTAGTTGTGAGGAGGAGGGAATTTGGGATGGAAAGGTGTTGAGGGAATCTCAGATGAACAAGGACAGTAGAAAGACCCAGAATTCTATGATGGGCTGATTTATATGCTTGGGCTCTGGGGAGCTAATGGGAAGGTAGAGGTAGAGGGAAGATTGACAAATCTCCTGGGGCCCTTGATGTGTCACTAAGTGCCTTTTTAAAACTTACTCAGCTTTAAGAAATTTTGATGCCCTTGGAAGACTAATCAAAGGGACATGATGGGCTTTGGAAAGAATTCACTCTGCCCTACCCCAACTGGAGCAAGGGCTAAGTGACACAACATGGCGGCCAGTGGCATTCAGTTGTACATGAATAGTATATAACTTAGCCTACTCCAATTATAGCAACAGTAATAGAAAGAGTATTTTGCCCATGAGAGAAAGAGAAATATTCCATCATTTTTATGGAGTAGAGCAGTGCTTCTTAATTTGCAGGCTAAGGATTTTTGTAAGCGAGGAAGGTATGGCAAGGGGATTGTGCCACCACATGCACCTCAGGTACAATTGTGTTGGTTTTTATTTAGTTCCAACAAAATTTGTTGTATGATTCAGTACAACAAAAAAAAACCCAACATCATCTATAGATTGAATCAATATTTATATACGTATGTTTTGTAATGTTCCAAAACTATGTGGATGCTGTTGTGATTAACACTTATTTTTCACCAAGCTGCCCTCCTCTGGACTTCTTCCATCACACCCAGAGACTTCTTTCTGGAAGATCACCACAGCCCTGGAATTCACATTCTGGAAGTACCTCCACCTCTGACGCTTCTCCCACTGATCCCTCTGAACTTCTATTTAAGAAGGGAGCCCAAGCTGGTCATCTCTTCATTTTTCATCCGGCTGCACTCTGGACTTCTGTTTCTATCATGCCCCCAAAGCTGGATTTCTTCTTTCTTGAGTACTTTCTCCTTTGCAATTTCCTTTTTATATGTTTTCTTCTGCATTAGGATATAAGCAGGGGTTCTCATTCTTTTTCCTGGTTTTTATATTCCCATTATTTAGCATAGTGCCTGATACATAGTAAGTGCTTTTTAAATGCTTGTTGACCTACAGATTGATAGAATATAAATTTCTTCAAAAGAAAATTAAGGCCCTACATGAGTGCTTGAATTATATTTATATAATTGTGTTTCCTGAATTGCCCCTTTCCCCTCCTGAATCTGGAGTAGCAAGGTTTTCCTGAGTTGGATAGGGTTCATGGTACATATGAATAACCAGAATTAAATCTGGGGGATGGAAGTAGAGCAAAGATTTGGAATTAATTTTCAATTCAAATTATAGATCACTAGTGTAAAGCTGGAAGAGCTCTTAGGGGTCATTTTATCTAGCCCTCTCATCAAGTATTTATTGAACATCTACCATGTACCAGGCACTATGCTAGGGACTGTGAATATAAAGACAAAACAGAGGGGCAGCAAGGTAGCTCAATGAATTGAGAGTCAGACTTAGACATGGGAGGTCCTGGGTTCAGATTTGGCCTCAGCTACTTCCAAGCTCTGTGACCCTGAGCAAGTCACTTAACCCCAATTGCCTAGCCATCACTATTCTTCTGCCCCATTACAATTCTAAATCATAAGAAGAGGGTCTTTAAAAAAAGACAGAAAGTGTTTAGAATGAGGGGGTGGGTGGGAAATAAATAAATAAATGAAAAAAAAAAGACAGAAAGGAAGCATTCTCTGCCTGGAGGGTGCTCCAGGAAAACAATATGTATAAAATAAACAACTATAAAACATATACAAAGAAAAAGGCAAGTAATTTGGGGAATAGACGTGATACCATGGGAAGGAAATAAAAGGACAGGTCAAAGTTTTTCCTTTGTAGTATCTGAATAATTTCTCCTTTGTTTCTTTTAGTAAAAGCCTACAATGGTTGGCAACCTTTTTGGCCGTGAGAGCCATGAACGCCTAAGGAAGGAGGAGGATGGAAGGAGGATTATGGAGGCAGAAGGCGCTGAAATATGGGGTGGGGACTGAAGGGCCCCCTGGGGCACATCCTGGGGCTCTGCCCAGACTGACCGGTCCAGAGGTGGAGCCAGATATGGCTCGAGAGCCATACGTTGCTGTCTCCTGCTATATAAGTTCATAATTATCTATGAGTATGGTCTCTTGGAAACAGAAATGAGGAGAAACTAGTCAAGCCAGGCAACCTGAAAAATCAAAAGACATGAGAAGGTAATTTTTTTTTTGAGAAGATAACTTTGAAAGCATCTAATGGAAAACCCACTACTGGTCAAATCAGATGGGAGGGCCAAAGCTAGAACAGAGAATCAGCCATTTTCAAATCCAAGAAGCTATAGAAGCTAAACAGTAAGGGATTAGACTGAATTGGGAATGTGGAGCTTAGGAGAGAAGGATGACAACTCACAAAGATGCCTTCTTTCCCTATGGAGCATCCCTTGGTGATGGAGAGATATTCCCTTCTCTCTCCACTTGAAAGCAAGTGTACATATGCTTTAATTGCTTTCTTTTGGTCATTGAGGATTCTTTTAATTGGCTTCTGAGCCAGAATTCTATGGATTTATTAAAAGGACAGGCTTTGCCCCTCAAAACTCTTCTTCCTGACTTTACAGTGTTATGGACAACTTTGAGATATGAAGTCTGGAGAGTTAGTAGGGGGAAGATATTCTTCCTCTCACTGGCCTATGAGTGCATGGCCTCTTAGGCAAGCTTTTGTCTGGGATGGGGTCATCTCCTGATTGTGTCTTTTTTTCATACTGGAAGAAACAATAGGAGATATCCCTTTCTCAGACATAGAGTTGCCTAGGAGGCCATGAGTCCATTGTTTGCTAACTGATGTGGGGAAGGACTTTCATTCTCCCCTGTCCACTACCCCAACCATCTTGAACTCAGAAAAAATATCTTTATCCTTCTAGGCCAAAGGGAGGAAGAAGCCTGAGTGGAAGAGATTGATCCTCTACTACCTTGGCAGAAGTCTGGCTCAACTAGGAATTAAATGAGTCATTGTGGCTAATAGGAAGTAGTAGGCCAGAGGGTATCTATGCCTGCTTTGAAGTGGAGGAGTGTCCCTTCACCAAACAACCCCAGGTAGCTGCCACACTCATTTAGTTTCCTGCCACCCAGGGCCCCTTCATACCTATGTTCAGTTATGTTGAAAATTTCCTATAGTTTCTCATTATAACATGTTCTTGCCCTTAATGGAAGGGCAGCTAAGTGCTACAGTGTACAGAGTTTTGAACTTGGAATTGTGAAGTGTGAATCAAACTTTCTTTGTTTATTTTGAGTTAATCAGTCAAAAAACCTTTATTTAATACTTTGTTAGCCATCAAGTAAGAGAACTCACAAGTCATTTACTTGGAGAGCTGCACTCTTTTAGCCCAATCAGTCAGAAACTTGTGAATCCCATGATAAAAAGTTTACACCTTCAGAAGATGAGAAGTAGATCCCAGAGACACTGTCCCCCTGGGGAGTGCTAGGCAATTTGGAAGCTGTGATTGGCCCCTGTGAAGAGGGGAAGGGACAAGAAAGGACTATAAAAGTCCTGAACTTCTTTGGCTGAGGGTCATCATCGTTTTCTTTGGTAGTCATCTTTGTCTGCTGACCTGCCTCTTGGAGGTAACTTGGGACTTAGACTGCCTCTTGGGTGAGTGAATAGCTGGCCTGCCTTTCCTGGTGTCTGGAGAGAGATTAGTTTTGGAGAGGCTTTCCCTCCTTGGAGGAGACCAGTAGGTGGAACTCTGGGTCCTCTGGTTGAGGGTTAACAAGCCCTGCCAGGCTGAGCCAAGCATAGGAGCAATATTTAGCGTGATAGGGTTGATATCTTCTCTACCCTCATTTTGTATTTCTCTACTTTCCCTCTTTCCACCCTTTTGTAAATAAAAGCTATTCAAAGTCATTTTGACTTGAGCTATGATATTTTAAATTTGCAACCACCATATTATTTTAGAATTCTCACATATTTAGTCAAACCCTTAATTTAATTCCTTATAGAAACAGAAAGATGAGAGTTTGAATCCTACTCCAAACACTTATTAGATGTTGGCCCTTAAGCCACTTAATATCTTGGAGCTTCATTTTCCTTATCTGTAAAATGGGGATAATAGAACCTACCTCACAGAGATGTTGTGAGGATCAGGTTAGAGAACATACGTGAAATGCTTTGTGAACCTTAGTGCGTTATATAAATTATAATTGTACAATAAAATACAATTATAGAAAATACAAATTTAAATAATTATATAAATTAAGGAGATCAATCTGTTAACATGCTTGGGATGGTTTTTCTATTATGAATCTGGATTCTAATAAGCCACTTTCCTCACAGACTATGAATCATCAACCTGAACATAGGGAGATGGGTAGAATAAATTGCTGGACTAGGAGGAGGTGCCAATTATTCATTAGTTTTAGGGTATGCCAGTGATCTCAGCTTTGACAGTGAACTAGAGACCCCAGAGAGTAGGGAGACAGAAGGGAGTGAGGAAAGAAGGTTCATGAAAGAAGAGAAAAATGAATCTTGAGAGACTCAGGCTGGGAGTTCATGGTGGAATCAGGTCTTGAAAAAGCAAATCATGGTGGCCAAAGCCTCTTGGTGTTGAGTCACAAGGCTTCCAAAAACTATAGGCTCTAGATATTAATCTTAGATCAAAGCTGAAACTTAACCTAAGGATAAGTCAGCACTTATTTCCAATTGCTGGATTTGTTTTAGGCAAATTAATGAAGGAGTGATGGGACAAGACCAAAGAGTAAAAGAATGTTTCTAGGGACCAGAACCATTATAGTTTTCAGGAGTAAAGGAAGTGACTGGCTCTTCCCTTTTTCTCATCCCCAAATAGAATTCATTGCTAAAAGCCATGATCCTACCTCTTTGATATTATGTATATTCATTCCTATCTTCCCTCTCTACATATACAGCCAACGCCCTACCTCAGGTCCTTATTATCCTGTCCTGGATTAGCCTACTACATGGCCTTCTTGCTTTGAGTTTCCTCCTCTTTCTAATTCATATAGCTGCCAAAATAATCTCATTTCACAAGTGTGATCATTTTTCTGCCCTGTTCAAAGGCTTTAAGTTGGCTTAAAGGATACTTCATAGTATATTTATTTGTGTTTTATTTTTTACACTCTTCCATCACTCATTAGATTGTAATTTTCTTAAGTAGAGAGCAATATGTTATTTTATTTTTACGTAGTACCTTCTCTCTGCCTGCTCTCCCCTCTGCTACTGAGGGCTCTTGGCTGTGGGTGGGAAGTGAGTGAGGAGGTTTTGAAAGAGGAAGAGATGGAGAATCTAAGGGAGAAGTGTCAAGGACAAGATGATTTGTCTTATGCCTTTTGTCAACTAGAAACAGAACCTGGAGATCTTAAGGGCAGTGGGATGAGAGGGTGATGGTAGATTTCTCCTTCCCAAGGCTTACTGCTGAGTTTATACTCCATGGTTCATAGGTAGACTCAGCAAGAAATAGTCAAAGGTCCCTATCAATAATAGAACAATGAATGGAAAAGCAGCAGACTACCCAACTCAATACCCACTGCACTAAGGAGAGGTCAAGAATTCTAATCCAGATTTCCCATGTCTTAATCTAAAGACTACCAGATTTATGAGTCTAACATCATTTTTGAATTAAATCATATTGGCTGAAATAATTATTTTGGCTGGCTGCTAGAATGAAGAGTGGCTGCAGGGGCTAAGCAAACTGGATTTTTCTTAAACTGGGTATAAAGTGGTCTATAGACTGTCTGGAAACTGCCTGGTTCTGGAAGAAGCTGCAGGGGCATGGCTGAATAGTAGATATTTTATGTGTTTTGGTTTATTGCTTTTATTGATCCTCTACCAAGAGAAAAGGAGTGTATACAGTAAAGTATGGGCTACCTGTTCTCATGGGAAGTGACTACATTATGCCAAGATAAAGTGTCTTTGGCTCAGTGAAATATGGAAAGTTCAAGGATGAGGAGGGGTTTTGCAGATTTGAATTGAGTAAATCCACACCAATTACATCCCTTGTCTGAAAAGGACATTCCAGCTCAGTAAATACAACCTACTTCTCTGTGAGAACTAGAGGGCATGACACCTCTTAGCATGGTTCCCCATTAGTATAGGAAGCATCTTAACTACCAAGGTGAGCTTGGAATTGGCTCTCCTCCTGCTCCTGCCTCTAAAGAGAGTCAGAATAGCTGCTAGTAATGTATCTGATGCTTAAATGGATAGTTCCTAACCTCACTTGATATACTTAAAGATGGAGAGAATTTAAGAATACCTTGAAGGATCAATGAAATTTTGGGGTCAGTTGCTGCTCCTGGTATTTCCAATAAATCTTTGCTCAGTTGGAGTGAGGCTTTTCCTCTTACTAGCTGGGTAACTTTAAGAAAGTCTTCTTTGAGCCTCGGTTTTATCATCTGTAAAATGGGAATGATCCTTCTATTATAAACCTCCAAAGTGGTTGGGAGGACTCAATATGATAACTTATGCAAAGTGCTTTTTAAGCCTCAAAGTGGTTTATACCATTCTTGCTCATCAGTTATTTTCCATGATTAGTGATGATGAATTTGCAGAGAGACATCAGTATTCCTTCACCTGATTCCTCACGCTATTATTGTGCTGTTAGTCACCGAAACTCTATAAACAGTTTGTTGCCTTGGAACATTAATTGGGCCACAAAGGGAATCAGGCATGTGACCTGGGCTTTATTTTCAGACTGAAATCAATTAACCTGAGCTTTGCAGACCATATTGCACATAAGGGTGGTTGGATCTAAACATTTTTTTCCTAGTTTTTTTCTTTGTTCCCTGTTTGTTCCCTCTCCTCCCTCCCGTTTTCGTGTTTTTTTTTTTAAGGCCTCTGGAGTTCTGTATCCTCCGGCTGGTAATTTTCCTCCTTACCTTCTGTTTCTCAGCCAGCAGCAGCTTGCCCTAGTAACACCAGTGAATGGCACCCGTAATCATTGGCTCAGAAAAAAACTCTCGTGTCCAATGAAATGTCAGCTTAAAGAGAATTTCCTGACAGGATCTGAATCTATTCAGTGCTCAAAATGGAATGGGAAGAAACAGGATGCAATCTGAATTCCTACTGCTTTTTAGGGACCTGCCTTATGAAGGCACGAATCTGCTTCCTTATTTCTCCCAATGAAACCCTGGGGGAAACCAGCCCTAGAAGTGACTTAAGATTAAGGTTCCCTCTACGGCTGATCTTACAGTCAGAAAACCAGGTTCAAGTCCTTTCTCTGACTACTAGCAGGAGCCATTTAACATCAAAGTGCCTCAACAAAGCTCTGCAATTAAAAATTGATGGAGGGAGTTTCTACATAAGGGAGTGCTTTACAGCCATGAAAGCTTGGCTCTAGTGAAAAAACAAACCCTACTTTCTATATCCTTCCTTCCCCTTTCATTTAAAAAAACAAAGAACTGACCATATTTTTCTATATATGTACTTGTATGGCAGCTGTGCCCAGGAGGAACCTTCTGCTTTCTTCTAGTGATTCTTTAACAAGGTGTTACTCTTTTGATAAAGGGAACTTTTTGATAAGGTGTGAATTCACTTGGCCAGTAGTTAGATAACTGTACCTGAAGTTAGGAAGACCGGAGTTCAAAATAAGCCTTGGAGGCTTATCCATTTAATGTCTGCCTGCCTCAGTTTCTAAAACTGTAAAATAGGGTGACAGCTAGCACCTGCTCCCCAGGGTGATCAGATGAAATATCATTTCTAAAATGTTATTTTTTTAAGGAAATGCAAATTCAGCTTTATTTTGGACATGGTTTGCTAATAGACAAAGTACCTTCAGTTATAGGAGCCACGATTATCTTGTTGATTTGTATGGAAACAGAAAAATTAATTTATTTTCAAATTCTTCCCTTCCATAGACATCCATCCTCTCCTTCATTTCCTGGTAGGGTTTAACCAAGTATTTGTTGACCATTCATTTTCCTTAAAACCAACAGTGCCTTTCACAGTTTCCTTTGGTTTGAAAACTCCAGGAACTAGTTGTTGGACCTAGTATATGTTCTTAGAATCAAAATTTTAGATTGCCTAAAATTGCAGTGCCTGGCATATAGTAGGTGCTTAATAAATGTTCCTTCTCTTTTTTCTTTTTCCTTTTCCCCATCCTTCCTTCCCCTTTTAACATCATATTAAGGATGACTGGTTGAAACCCACCTAATTCATACACCTTAACTACAGCCTGAACTTAGTCTTTTAAAAGCCGAATTGAGATAGGCTCTGGCTCTTTTCCCATATTAATCACTTAGTCACCAGCCTCTGGGCTTTGTAGGGCAAATGGTTTCCCACAGATATGAAGATACAACTTGCTTCTTTTACCAACAGGACAGATATCAAGGGTGTTTAGCATATGTAAAGTGCTTTATAAATTCTACTAAGTTAGAATTTATAATAGATGAGTTCTAACCAAATAAGTCAGCTAATGAACTTGTTAACGAGGATGAAAAAGCAAAGCAAATTAGGAGAATTTCTTCATATATGTAAAGTACAGTCTTCCTCTGGTAGCTGGCAATTCAAGAGCCTAGAAATGCATCCAGGCAAACTACTTGTCAGAATGTTGTTCAGTCTCCCAGAAAATAACTGGACCTCCCCGCCACTTCACTTTGTTTCCCAGATGCTATTCTTTTCTTCCCTACATCTCTGTTTCTACTACAGAGCTTTGTTGGCATGTGCTACTGGGCATCCCTTCTAAACTACTCCTGGAACTCATTCTTCTTCAAGGAATGCTCTAGTTCTTTTGGGAGACATGCTTATAATTCTCTCTGACTCAGTTTCCCCAACTGTAAAATAGGCATAATAATATAGCACCTGCTATCAGCATATTATTATAATTTTTATACATATATTTTTAATAAACTCTTACCTTCCATCTTAGAACCAATACTCCATATTGGTTCCAAGGCAGAAGAGAAGTAAGGGATAGGCAACTGGCATTAAATGACTTACCCCAGGGTCATACAGGTAGAAAGTATTTGGAGTCAGATTGGAACCCAGATCTGGTATTCTTTCCCTTTTGCTACCTAGCTGTCCCTGAGACCCAGTCCTAAAAAGTAAAATAAAATAAAAAATTTAAGATTGATGATTTAAGTGAACGTTGGGATTAAATGACTCTCTTAGATAAGGAGGCTTTCTAGTACACATATGTTTATAGGCTCGTTAGTTATAGGACAGAGGACAGGGATGCAGGGGCTAAAAAGATGCTATTCTGAGCCTCTAGCCACTGATGATCCATCACTAATGAAAGGGAAGTATCTTTGAAATGAGAAAGGAAGCGGAGAGGGAATTGCACTCCCTTTCTGCAGATCTTTTCGGGGGCGCGTGACAGGTGCACCTATATTATTTCTGTCTTAGATTAAGAGACCAGCCCAAGCTTACCCAATAGGCTTGGAGGAGAATAGAGCTTTGTTCATCCAGAGAGTGAACACAAGCTGTGTTCTTCAGGGCTACAATTCTGCAAATTGTTCCTCCCAAGAGGCCCATTCCTGCTAAATCAAATGCTCTGTTGGATAAAGTTTTAAAGGTTCCTGTTTTATACAAGGAATTTGAGGCTGTCTGATTTATAGCAATTCACACTGATGATACTCAGCCAATCACACCCATGTTGTCACTTAGAGCGCTTTGGTAAGGCAGCACTGAAATAATAGAGTTCCTGACTTCTCTGGGTTTTGTCTCCTGGCCTCAGTGTAGCCCTACCTCCCCTGCTCAGCCTTCCTCCTAGGGGTGTCTCTGCTTTCCAGCTAGCAAGGACAAACGCGCTCCCTTTCCAGCTGTCGGTTTAAGAAAACTCTTGTGTTGCCTGGGGAAGAGGGGGGCACCGTAGCTCAGGAACTGGCTGAGGGAAGAGCAGGAAAGAAAGGAGAAAGAATTAGAAAGGAAGATCTTCCTGTGTTTGGTTCTAAAAACTGGCTGATCTAGAAAAAGCTTGGCTCAGCTGCTGTTTCTGATAAGAAAAGTTATTATGGGAGCTGATGAACCAAGGCTGTGCGGTCAATTTTAGTGAAAGCAGTCAGTGACAAATTGGTAGGAATTTGGCCCCCACCCAAAATACTGGGCAAACTATTAAGAGAGAGAATCGGGGAGGGGAGATGAAAAGTAGAGCCTCATTGAAGTCAATTAATGCAAGACTACAGGAAGGATTGGAGTTGTTCAGATGTTTCAATCATGTCTGACTCTTTGTGAACCCATTTGAGGTTTTCTTGGCAAAGATATTGTAGTGGTTTGCCATTTTCTTCTCCAGATGATTTTACTGATGTGGAAACTGAGGCCAACAGGGTTAAGAGACTTGCCCAAGGTCACACTGCTAATAAGTGTCTGAGGCTGGATTTGGACCCATGAAGATGAGTCTTCCTTATTCCAAGCTGAGTGTTCTAACCACTGTACACCTAGACTAAGATAGAAAAACTTGGTTTTGTGGCGGCATGTGTGCCTCGAAGCTTAGTTACCTCTCCAGCTCTTTTTGACATTCTGAACCACCAATACAGTAAGTGACAAAAGGATGATCTTATCCCAGGTGAATTATGGTTTATCTTTTTATAAAACAAGTCTATTTTGTATGACATCAGGATATACGGTGAAATTGTTAGTGTCCATGAAAGTAAAAGGGCTAAATATTTATTCCTGATTATTATATTTGCTTTAAATTTACATATTTATTTTACCAATTACATGTAATAACAAATTTCTACCTAAGTTTCCCTTCTTCCCTTCCCTCTCCTGCTCCTGGAGACAGCAAGCAATTTGATCAGGGTCATACATGTATTATCATGGATTATTACTTTTATTTAACCATTATTCATAATGCTTTTGATAAGGTAGTTCAAAATTTTCCTTAAATTATTTTTTTCATCTTTGTGAAGAGGTATAAATAAAGGTATTTATGTCTGGCAAGCCTTTGATGTGAATTTAAAATGGCCTGCTATAGAAGAAAATACCTTCTCCAGTGGTTCCCAAGCTTTTTTGGCCTGCCGCCCCCTTTCCAGAAAAAAATATTACTTAGCCCCCTGGAAATTAAGTTTTTTTAAAAAATTTAATAGCAATTAATTGGAAAGATAAATGCACCTGTGGCCATCACCGCTCTCCTGGATCACTGCAGCACCCAGCAGGGGGCGGTGGCGCCCACTTTGGGAATCACTGTTAACTAATAGTCACGTTAAAGCTTGTAAGGTGCTGTCCATGTGGAATCCAGAAACCCTCAAACTTGTATTCTAGTTAGATCTGATGATCCCCCAGTCTAGTTAGCTTGAAGGTGAAAGTCCAAGGCTAACAATAGACCTTAAAGTAGTTTAAGTAGAGGTGGCTAATCCCTTCAGGTGTTAAGTATCTCTTTTTGTCCCTGTGGTTTCTCCCCTTAGACCAAAGTCCTTCAGGGAGATAGCCCAGCTCTTTGGCTGGATCTTTCCCTTTTGTGTCCATTGTAAAGCATCAGTCTCTCACAGTTGTTCCTATCTAGGACTCCCCATTTTCTTTGTTACCATTGTAAAGCCAATCAACTATACTCTCCCATCCTCAGTCCCCAGTATTTAAGATTTCCAATTTTCATGGCTCTTCAGAGTTGTCATCTGCACTATGGCCCTCCTAGGAGTTCAGTGACCAGAGCTGCCAGTCTGGGACTCTGCGTGGGTTTACAGCGCACAGCTTTTCGAGGAAGCCTAATTTAGCACTGAACTCTCCACAATTAAAGAATGGTTTCTCTGACTATTTAATAATTCTGTGTTTTATTTTTTTCCAATTTGACAGTGCTTTACAGAATTGTTTCATCTGATCGTGTCGATGTGGAATCTAAGAGAACCCCAAGTTTAGTCAGCCTAAAAGATGGAGACCCCAAAGCTTGCCCTTGTTCCCCAGAGAAACCACCCTAAAGGGAATCTCAGACTAGCAGTTTCAGACCGAATAATAGACCCTAAAGTAAATGATAATTCCAGTTAGGTGAGGCTAAGCAAATGCTAAAAGTACTCTTTTTGTCTTAAGTAGTTTCTTCCTTTGTATCAGAGACCCTTTCCCAAGATGACCCACACCTAGGCAGGGACCACCCTTTAGTATCCATTGTAAGTAGTCCATTCCCTTGCACCCTAGCCTCTGGCTATGGTTTCCCCCCCCCCCCCCAAGTCTGTCTGTGTCATTTGAGCACTCCCATTTCCTTGGAATCAATCATATTTCCTCGCCCCTCGGTTTCCCAAAAGGGTATATAAGCTTCCCAATTTTCATGACTCTTTCGAGCACCGTGGCATTCCCTGGAGTCAGAGCAGCCAGAGTCCTGTGGAGCCCTGAGACAGAAGCCCTGAACTCCTTTTCCTTAATTAAAGAGTGGTTTTTCTGACTTTTTAATAGTTCTGTTGTTTTTTTTTTCCAGTTTAACAATCGTTAGAGCAAATCTCAGTTAAAAATTATTATTATTATTATTATTATTTCCATTTTACAAATGAAGAAGTTGAAGCTCAGTGGGATAAGACAACTTGCCCAGGGTCATGCAAACAGTGTGAAAGGTGGGATCTGAACTTAGGTCTTACTGGCTCCTAGTCAGGCACACTGCCTGCCGCATCCCAATGCCTTCTGCTGCTGTAGAATGTACATCAACCAAAGAAAGATCTATGCCTTGTTTCCAAGCAGCTAAAGACATATTTGTGGATTTTCTGCATTCAAATGTTATAGGTAATTATTCTCCAAACCTTTCCTTGTGTATTGCAGAAAATCCCAGCGCATCTAAGGGTTATGTTAAAGATAGACACTAATCATCTAAAAATCAAGTCCTAAAGATTCAGTAATTAGAATCCTTTCTTGAAGAATGTTACACTAACCATTTTGTACCAGCTGTTCAGAATTTTTCTGAGAACAACTTTGCTGGAAGGGTGTGATGGCTTTTAGATGGGCACTCAGAACACACTGAGTGTCTTTCAGATGCAAACTTCATCGAGGTTCTTTACTTGTCCTAACATCACTTCTCTGGCTAAGAGGCTCAGCAGAGTCTTTCCTATTAAGAAACCTGCTGCCTAAGAACTTCTGCCCAATCCATCTGCACCATGGACCATTTTCTTTCCCATCCTTTCTCTTCTTCCTTTCCTAGGATTTCTGAAAGGGCTTTAATGTCCTGGGAGTACTGAACCTTTGGGGATTAAAGAATCCAATCTCTACTATATCTAGGGGAAGGGTGTCCAAAATTGGTACCAGAGAAGCCCTTTGCATATCTTAGGCAAGATTTGAAAACAATGACCCCGTCTGACTGTTATGCTCATTGAGACTTGGAGCCTTCACTGTATATTGTATACCTTTTGGGTCACAAAAATATCAATCTGCCATGGAGAGTAGAATGTTTTGTCATAAAAAAATGTGTGAGGACTGGTCAGACACTGAGGAGGCAAGATGGTGTCAAATGTACTACTTGGGGTACCATTTGAAGAACAGAAACTCCTGGAGATAAAACTGGAGTAACTTCTAGCCTGGAAAATAAAGTAGGGTCTCTTTCTATAGAGGATTTAAAAACAAAAAACAAAAAACATTGAAAGAGGTATTGGTGGTATTTCTTTGATGCTTGCTGCTTATGTCCTGCTCAACTACTGTGCTGCTCAGAGGGAGTCAGAAAAATCTAAGTTCAAATCTTACCCTATCTTTCTGAATCTCAGTTTCCTCATCTGTAAAATGGTGATATAAGGAGATCAACATAAACATAGATGAAAATACAAGTGAGAAACAAAAACACTTCAGAAAATATATTTTGTTTTGAATTTAGAGAATTTGGGGGATTCTAATTCTGCTTGGTAAAGATCCTTTGATACACTGAGTGCCCAACATGAAAAAAATGAATTTAAATCTCAAAAAAGTGTCCATTTATAAAAAATCATGTTAAAATTATCACTTGTTCTAGTTATTATTTCTCTGCCTAAAACTTGGAAATAGGACTCTTCATTGACTAAGATTGATTACTCAATGTGACAAATCTTCATGAAGGTCACAGTTGGAGAGAGCTTGAGGCAGAAGACCATCTAGACAGACCCATATAGACACACCTAACCTGTATGGGCAACACTGACCAACCCTTGCATAAATAATAAAAGTATTTGGTCAGGTTTCATTTGCCATTCAGGGAGGGAAGAAAGTAACCTTCTCTCCAAGACTAACTCTAGTTTGATGGTAGAATTCACAGAAGTATCATATACTAGCCTATATTTCCCACAAATATCCTTGGGCCCTTCAAAGCTTTTCTTCTGTTCATGACTAACTCCTTCCTTTCATTTGTAGCTTTTCTTTATCTGAGCAAGCCTTCATAGACCATTGACCATTGTCCACACCATTGAGCATATCTGTGGGTTAGAAATCCCTGTGTTGGGAGATCTCAGAACTTTTCTCCCCACCATCCCCCTTTACTCATCCTCTGCACAAGTTAGCAGTCCGATCTAACTCTCCTTACTGTGAACGTCTTTGAAAAAAATGAGGTTTCTAGCCAATTAGTGACTATTTTCTGTGCGACCCTTAAGAATAATTTTCCTAGCAAAATATTTGTTTAGTGGTAACTCAAAAAGTCTTTTTCTTGGTTGAGAATGAGGGTGGGAAATAAGGAAAATAATGGGCTGTGTAAGAGTTTTGTGTTTCTTTTATTTGTTTGTAGGGTTCTTTGTGCAGCTTTTGGAGGAGGAAATAAATGCTGCTTCATACCTGAAAAAAAAAAAGACTAAACTTTCCTGCAAACAGGCAGTTCTCCAATAACAAGCATTTACTATTTATCTTTAGTCTATGTTTGATTCACTGAAAATGCTCCTGGTGCTCACTGGGGGTCCTAATCCTATCCCACCAAAAATACCCCCACCTTAATGTGTTGTGCTGACTCTTTTTTCTGGTCCTAGGTCTGCCCAGAATTGATTTCTAATTCCCAAGGATTTGAAGGGTAAGCTGATGAAGTTGTTGTTGATGCTCTGAGGATGCCCGGTCACTTATATCTCAGAATACAAACTGAAGACTTGAAAGAACGGACGGTTTCTCATTCCCAAGGGCTGGCCAGTGAAGAGCCAGCCCCTTTAAAGGAAGCAAAGGAAGGAAGAAAACCAGCTTTAGAGGTTCCATGACAACAAAACAGATCGACATAGGAAACCTCCAGATATATGAATGCTGCAAAGGAAATTTAGGGAAAATGGGTCTTGACTTCAAATCTGGTAGAAAGACCAACAACTTGATATCTTTTGGCTGTGATAGCTACAAAGAAACTTTGAGAAAGAGGATAGCAACATATATCCCTAAATAATTTCTCAAAAGCCTATCAAGTGACTAAGTTTTCCTTTCATTCTCAGATATGCCTTCCAAATGTTCCAAAGAAATTCTTTGGAACTCTAAGATCCCAATGAGGTTTCTCCTTCACCTTTGATTCATAGCAGTAAAAAAATGAGACAAATATTCTTTGCCCTCACCTCAGCCTCTAAACCTTCTACCCCTCAGTGTTTTCTCAGTTTATTCATTACTCCTGCTCTGTCTTTGATTCTTCCTGAACTCAGTCCTATAGTTAATCAATTTCGCTACTCTCTGTCATCAACTTTCCAATTCCTTCCTCTCTTGTACTATTGACTTATCTCTTGCTAAACCCCAGTCTTAGATGATTTCTCTTGCCTCTTTTTTTACTTATATGCTGCTAAGAAGAACTAGATGAACATAACCATGGTGACTGAATAAGGTAATTTCATGTTATCCAACTTCAATTGAGGTCTCTGTTCAGCAAAGCAATCCTTTTATTTCTCCCTAATTGACTCCTTAACTCACCTTTCCCAACAGAAGCTATTCCAAATCTTCTCTTCTCTCTCTTCACAATTCTTCTGTTCCTCCTTGATCCCCTCCAGGTAAGGGCATTGCTTCTTGCTTTAATGAGAAAATTGAGGTTATTTACTTGAGGTCTTTCTTCTCCTCTTTTTATCTTGATATCATCTCCCATTCTTTCTTCTTTTTCCCTAGTCTTTGCTAGTAATGTAACCCTTCTCCTTGATCATTCATCTACATATGAACTTGGTCCCATCCCCTCCAATGTTCTTCTGCAGATTACTCTTCAGTGATTTCTCTCTCTCTCTCTCTCTCTCTCTCTCTCTCTCTCTCTCTCTCTCTCTCTCTCTCTTACAATCTTAAAAAAAAACCTTTTCACCAGAGTTTAGCATCCATTCAAGCTATCATTCTATATTACTCTTTTCTATCTCAGTCAGACTTAGAAATATCTATCTACGCTTACTCCACATTTCATTTTCCTCTTCTCTCAGTCACTCTCCAACCCCGGGGAATCTGACTTCCATCCACATCAATTAACTAAAAATGCCCCCTCCAAAATTGCTGGTGATTTCTTAGTTGTCAAATCTGATGGTCTTTTTTTGGTACTCATTTGACTTGACCTCTCTGCTGCATTTGACTCTGTTGAGCCACCTCTCATCTTCAATAGTCTGTCTTCTTTGGGTTTCTGGAACACTGTTTTTCCCTTGTTCTCCTACCTGTCTCATTGATCTTTCTCATTCTCTTTACTGGCTCATAATATATATTATGCACCTTACTTATTGGTGTTCCCTAAGGTGCTATGCTTGGCCATCTCTCTCCTTATACTCTCTTGTTGACCTCATTATGTCCCATGGTTTTAGTTGTTAACATCTTTCACATAAAATTGCTTTTTGCTCTTCAAAGAGTCATCATCTTAGTTCAGGCTCTCATCACCTCTTGACCAGATTACTGCAACAATCTTGTAATTTGTCTCCCTGACTCTAGTCTATCAACCACATAGCTACCGAAGTGATTTTCTTTGAGCCCAGATCTCACTATTCCATTCCTCTACTTCCTTCTAGGACAAATTGTAAACTCTTTTCTTTATCTTTGAAAGTCCTTCACAATCTGATCAAATCTGTCTTTCTAGTTTCATTATATGTTACTTCCCCATCACAAACTTAGCAACTTAGAATGACTGACTTTCTCTCTGTTTCTTGCACATGGCATTCCATCTTCTATCTATCTTCATGCTGGCTGTTTCCCATGTTTGGAAGATATTCCATCCTCACCTCTGCCTTACAGAATTCCTCTTTCCCTTCAAAAACAATTCTGGCATAAGGTCCATCTTGAACACACAATGGCTAGTGCTTTACTTCCTTAACTATCTTGTATTTCTCGTCTTAGTATTCTATCTGTCTATCTATCTATCTATCTATCTATCTATCTATCTATCTGTCTGTCTGTCTGTCTGTCTGTCTGTCTGTCTGTCTATCTATCTATCCATATAGATACATAAATGTACACACAAATATATTTTTGCAAATCTATTTTTATTTGTTGTCTACTCAGTTATTTTATAAACTCCTTAAGGAGAAGGACTTTTTCTCTTTTGTTTCTAGATCCCTGGCAATAGCTTAGTACCTAGCACCATAGAAGATAATAAACCCTTGTTATTATTTTTACCACCTAATGTTACTGATGAAGAGATCATATTAGACACAGTGGAACTGTCAGCTTTGCCATTTTCTTGCTGTTCATTTGTGCTCACCTTATTACTATTATCTTCAATCCTCAGTTTCTTTTTGGGAATTTTTTTAAGCCTCTTAAACCATTTTGTGAGGGTTAGTTTAGCTTAAAGTAGATAATTTGATTCACAAATCCACTTAGTCAGGCACATAAATTCCAATGCATTACAATATGTTGAAAGCAACAAGAATAAATGAAGAATGAAGATGCCACTGTTCACCTTCGTGTGTCGTGATATTTCCATTCTTTCTTCAGGATACCTCATGTGCTGTGTATCACATGTGACCATCTGACATATAGACCAAGTTAGAGTTTCACTATGAATCTATATGTTTTTTTGGGGGTTGTTTTGCTTGTTTTTTTAAACTCTAACCTTCCGTCTTGGAGTCAATACTGTGTATTGGCTCCAAGGCAGAAGAGTGGTAAGGGTAGGCAATGGTGGTCAAGTGACTTGCCCAGGGTCACACAGCTGGGAAGTGTCTGAGGCCAGATTTGAACCTAGGACCTCCCATCTCTAGGCCTAGCTCTCAATACACTGAGCTACCCAGCTGCCCCCTGAATCTGTATGTTAAATATGAGCAAAACTTAATTTCTTTCTTTCTTTTTAAAACTAGAGGCTTTAAAAAGAAGTTCTAACATTTTCTTCATGTACTCCAATAAATCATCTTATGTACTTCATAGGGTAATACACTCTATGACAGAGACAGTGGTCTAGGCAAAGAGGGATTGATCTAAGTGGATGAGAGTGGGTACAACAGATGTTTCTGACCAGAATTGCCAGAATCTGATAACTTAGATAAAGACATGGAAGAAAACAATGAACCAAAGACAATCATATTCATGGTCTGTGGTATGGGGTAAATAGTGACACTATTACTAGAAATAATAAAGTCAGAAGACATGGGTTTAGGGGAAAAGATTATGAGCTTAGTTTTGGATAACTTGATTTTTGAGATGTTTGGGGAACATCCAATTGGAGATGTAGGTATGGAACTAAGAAGAAAGGTCTCAACTATAGATATAGATCTGGAAGTCTTCTACATAGAAATGATAGTTGGAGCTTTGAAAGTGAATGTGATTGTCAAGAGAAAAAGTATAGTGAGTATGAGAATAGGACCAAGGACAGAACTTTGAGAAATGTCAACATCATTGGGCTAGGGCTAAGAAAAGAATAAGGAGTTAGTAAAGTAGATGAGAAAGCAATGATAGGGAGAACCACACAGGAAAAGAACCAGAAGAATGTGGCTGCTTTAAAACCAGGAGAACATCCAATCGATCATTCATTCAGTTTATATTAAGTGCCTGCTAATATGCCAGGCCAGTATTATGCTGTGTTAAGCAACAGGGATCAAATCTGGTAAGAGAAAGTATATTTGCATCCTTGGTGCCTAGCACAGTGCTTGACATATAGTAAGTGTGGGGCAGGAGTAGTATCTACTAGAGTCCACCCCATATAAGTTGGGCTAGTTTTTCCTTAAAAGACAGGGAAACCATGTCCTGAGTTCTGACTGATCCAGAAGACTTGTTCAGTTGGGTCTGACTCATCTCACCCCATTTTGGAGTTTTTTTTGGCAAAGATACTGGAGTGCTTTGCCATTTCCTTCTCCGGCTCATTTACAGATAAGGAACTGAGGCAAATAGGGTTGAGAGACTTGCCCAGGGCTGCCTAGCTAGTGTCTGAGGTGAGATTTGAACTTGGGAAGGGGATCCTTCCTGACTCCAGGTCCAGTACTCCATCCATTGTGCCTCCTAGCTTCCCTAGGGCCAGAAGACCAGGGCTCCATATTAACAAAGCCCAGTTGCTGAGGGAATAAAAAACCCAGTCCACAAATAGTTGGTGCTCCTCATTCTTGACAGATGTCCTATGATTGTGCCAGTTGGCAAACTCTTCTGAGAAGATGCATTCCTATATGGCAATAAGGGGGTATTAACTTACCTGGACCAGTGTTGGTTCTTTGCTGAATATTCTTTTCAGGCTATTGCTACATAAACTTCCTCTTTGCTAATCCTTAGATGGTCTTCTATGAGTGTATCATTTTGTTCCACTCCCAGACCTAAACCACCAGGCCAGCCTGAGTCAAGTCAAGTCCAGAATTAGGTGCTTATAAAGTGCTTGATGATCGATTAAGCAACACTGTCAAAAGCTACAGAGGAGTCAAGAGGGATGAACACTGGCGGGGGGAAGGGGAGACCATTAGACCTAGTTATTAAGAAGACACTGGTGACCTTTAAGAGAATAGTTTCAGCACAGTAGCGGGGGCAGAAGTCTGGATGCAAAGAGTTGAGCAGAGAATAATAACCTGCATGATGTATCTCACAAGATTTTCATGGAAATCGAAGGAGATAATATAATGTCAAGTGCTTAGTAAATCTTCGAGCACTATATAAATGTCAGTTCTTATTATCATGGTGGGGTAAATAATATAGAATGAAAACATTTTCTAATATTAGTTGATTTATAAAAATTGGATTCATGATTTTTAAAAGAAAATGAGTTGAATATTTAATATTTTATATAGGAAAATAAACTAAATTAAATTGTTTTTCATTTACATATGTCTCTAGATTAATTTGTTATTGTTATTTTTGTTGGCTGGGGTTCTCCATCAAAGCCCCATTCTGATGCCTCACTGTGACAGGAGGTGACACAAAAGTAACTGACTTTACCAGTGGAACGAGTACAAATCCTACCAGGTGCTATTAAACTGGAAAGACTTAGGGTCAAGGGACGATTGACAGAATGTTGGTTGAACAGACTAGCTTAGTTTGTAGAGGTCTACAAAATGAGGGAGAGAGAGAGAGTTGGACTAGATGGCTTCTGAGGTCCCTTTCAGCTCTATAAATCAGCTATTTGGTAATTCATTTTTTGAGCCAGAGCATTTCTTGAATACCAGTACTTAGGAGAGTAGCTGGCACAGAATAGGTGCTTAATAAATGTTTGCTGACTGACTGGCTGATCCTCTACTATGTTATAACAGAGGCTGAAATGAGTCCATGCTGGGAATTTTCACATCTATGAAATTGCAGGTTCCTGAAGTTACAGAGTGAAGGAAGATCAGGGACCAGTGAGAGAAAACGTGTTTCCTGTCTTTTATTTGATAAGAGCACCAGGCATTTACAAAAGTGGTTTTGGAAGGGGAAAAGACCAAGAAATAAGGAACCCTGAGCCTAGGCAGCAGGCAAGGGATGGGCATTTCCATAGCTATCCTAAGTCTGGTGAGATCGGGTAGGGATCCAAGGTCCTAGAGTCTCTACTAAAAAATACCTGAGACACCAAATGGGAGAGAAGACCCAGGAGAAGTCATAGCAACTCCTGCCACCTGGGAAGCTTAAAACTACCTTTGGAGGCCACGGTTCATGGACACCTAACATCCTGATAAAAGTTCAATTCTGTTATTGTAGGAAACATCGTGGAATTATATCTAATCTAGCGCTTGCTAGTTGTGTTACTCTGGCCATATCTGTTATATGCTTTCTGCCTCCGTTCCTCCAAGTGTATAGATGGGGATAATAATACTTGCATCATTTATCTTTGCAGGTTGTTATGAGGAAAGTACTTTGTTGTCTTTTTTTCCCACTTAAATTAAATTTTATTTTTTTAATTACACTTAGAAACAATTCAAAAAAAAACCTTTGTCTTTCATCTTAGAATCGTAACTGTGTATTGATTCCATGGCAGAAGAGCAATTAGGGCTAGGCAATGGGGGTTAAGTGACTTGCCCAGGGTCACAGAGCTGAGGTGAGATTTGAACCCAGGACTTCCCGTCTCTGGCCACCTAGCTATACCCTAGAAACAATTTCTGACAATTGTTTTCTGACATTTTCTGATTCAGATTCTTGCTTTCTGTTCTTCTCCCAGTCTTCAAGACGTTAAATAGTCTGGTTTGAGTTATGCCAATGCCTTTATGCAATACATATATATATGGAAAGTATATTGTAAACTAAAGTGCTTAAGAGATATGAGTTGTTATTGTTATTATTTTAAAGAATATCCATGGTGCCTGGAACATGATAGGTATTTAATAAATGTTTACTGATTGATTGAGCCTATAAAGGATGATCTCATAGGGAATTATTTCCCCCCTTTCTTTCCATTTGTTGGATTATAAATCTAGATAGGAAGGGACCTCAGCTATCTTCTACTCTTAACACTCTCATTTTACAGATGTGGAAACTAAGGTTCAGAGAAGTTAAATAACTTGTCCAAAAGCCATGAGTACTAAAGGGTAGATGTGAGATTTGAACCCAGGTCCCCCAAATCTAAAACCTCAGTTTATGCCCTATTGTATTGCTTCTCGAGGATCTGCCCTAGAATTAGTTTCAGGTGTACACTTTCTGATTCAGGTTTCCAAAACCAGAAAGTAGCTATATCTCAAGTTAAAACTCTTCCATCAGGCAACACAATAAGAAGCAAAAGAGGAATTTTTTAAAGTTTCAGAAAGAAAGGGCCATATTGCAGCTTGAACCTGCAGCTCCCCTGTGTTTCCCTATCTTCTCTCTGAGCCCAGATCCTTTTGATTTTCTACTCCTAGGCTCATAGTCCAGGTTTCCTTAGAGACCAGGGCCAAGGTCAATGGTTATTTCTTCCAATGCTATGAATCCACTCCTGTGCCATAAAGAGCTGTTGTTTGAGGACTGGTACCTGTTGGAAATAGAACACTGTCATGCTCAGACCTCTTGATTTCCTGACTCTAAACCTGCTAACCAGGTCAGACTATGGTATGAAGGAAAATGACTTTTACATAGGCTTTGCTCTGTATTTGAATCCTAGTTGGGAATAATTTTCTCATCTCCTCAGAGAAGGGTCCCTTAGTCATATTTAATTCTCTTTGAAAATGAAGGATGAGGAGGCAGGTAGGTGGCTTAGTAGATTAAGTGCCAACTCTAGAAACTGGAAGTCTTGGGTACAAATCTGGCCTCAGACACTTATTTCCCAGCTCTGTGACCCTAGTTAAGTCACGTAAACCCCTATTACCTAGCCCTTATTGTTCTTCTTACTTGGAGTCATGATTCTCAGACAGAAGGCAAGGGTTTAAAAAAAGAGAGAAGTAATTGAGAATCCAAATGCCATGGGCAGCAGGCTTCCACCAGGATTTTCAATCCAGAAAAGTGTCATGAAGAAGGAAGGATTCTAACAAGCATAAATGATGAAAGAAAGATGGCTTGATAATATGTGAAGGGAGAGAAGGAATTAGAGATATATGGCACCCTTTGGGTCTCTTCCTTAGGTGGGAGAGGGTCCTTCTAGGCCAGTGGTTCCCAAAATTTTTTGGCCTACCGCCCCCTTTCCAGAAAAAATATTACTTAGCCCCCTGGAAATTAATTTTTAAAAAATTTTAATAGCAATTAATTGCTGCAGCACCCACCAGGGGACAGTGGTGCCCACTTTGGGAATCACTGTTCTAGGCAAAGGATCACTTGGCAAATTGAAAAAGGTGAAGAAAGAATTTTGATATATGGGAAAGCAGTGTCTCAGAAGTCAAAGGACCTAGTTTTAAGTCATTTTTTGGATACCATATGACGCTGGGCAAGGCCCTTAATCTCCCTGGATCTCAGTTTCCCCATCTGTAAAATGAGAGGATTTGATTAGATGGCCTTTGAAGACTCTTTCAGCCATAGATCTCTCAGCCAAAGATCTTTAATTTGGTCCATGATAGAATGGGGGAAAAGAGTATTTAGTGTGGAAGCCCTGAGGCTCATTTGAGCATGTGAAGTAAAAGATTTGTGTTGATTCTGTGTTTCGTTGGGGTGGGCAGAATTTAAGCAAGAGGATTTGAAGTAATTTAGACTTTTGAGGTTGAAGTATTTATCACTTCAAGTTCCCCCTCTTACCCTATTTGGGAGTGGGTAGGGGGTTAAAAAAAAAAAGAAAATTCAAGAGTTATCTGAGCTTCCTTTGTTCCATCATTTAAACACTCTCACAGCAAAATTCTCTAAGGGGCATTAGGTATGAAGCAGGTATACACAATTCTGTGCAGCAGACTGTGATTCATCACAGAAGTTAAGGCTTGCTCATTGATTCCAAGGGAAAAAGGAAATGGAATCTGCTATATTTATCTTCTAGAGTTTTACCTCCAGCTGGGGTGATGCTGGCCTCTTCCTGGAACCATCCCCAGAGATCCTGGCAGCTGACCTCAAAGGAGGTGCTATATGGGAGAGGCAATGGGAAAGTCAGATCATCTTTCATCCACTAAGGAGAAAGCTTAGATGCTAAGTTCCGTAACTTAGAGGACATTCTTAGAGATCCTTACTCAGCTCTCTGATTTGTCCTATTAACTTCTTTTTATCATAGGTATTGGGCAGCCTAGGGCATCTAGGTAGTGCAATGGATAGAGCACTAGGTTTGGAGTCAGGAAGACCTGGGTTCCAATTCAGCCTCAGATATTTATTAGTTGTGTGCCTCTGGGCAAGTTACTTAACCCTTCTTACCTCAGTTTCTTCATTATAAGATGGGCGGGAGAAGGAAATGGTAAATAGCTCCAGTACCTTTGCCAAGAAAACCCCAAATGGGGTCATAGAGAGTTGGACACAACTGAACAATGACATTGGTCAGCCTTCCTTCTCCCAGGATATGCTGATTTAAATATTTATTAGTCCTTCATAATTAGGTTTACCATTTCCTAATCAACAGATGTCTACACTAGGGTTTCTAAGTTCTTATATGGATGCACTGGACAACAAGTGCTAGGAGGCAGGCACCGGATCTAGGCCATTCTTGAATGCTATGACATCTAGCAAGTCATGCATTAAATATATTATGATGATGATGACAGATACACATTAGGATCATAGATTTAGAGGCCAAAGAGGCTTTATAAGTGGCTTTCTTAGAAACTGAGAAACCCCGAATAGGTACAGTCATGCACCTTTTCATTAGTGCATCATCCTTCCATTGGAATACCACTCATACACAAAGACATTCTCTCTTCCTTTCTTCCCTACCTCCCCTTCTCCTTCTTTCTCCCAGGGACATGATGTTTCTGTAGCTAAAAGCTCCGGGTTACTCTTGGCCATGTCTACCTCTTTCCCTGGTTGCCTCCCCCTGCTACGCCCTCCGAAAGACTAAAGCACATACTGTACATAAATGCATATCTACCAAGAGACTCATAGACAAATACTCTCAAAAGAGCAAACGAGAAGATCGATGAAAGGATATTTGGTTTGTCAAGTGGGAAAAGAATATATAGATGGGGGTGAGGTGAGGGAGAAAGTTAAATCTGGCAGGGAGAGCCTAGGTAAATAGCAGAAAGGCAGAGCTTTGGTGAAGTAACCATAGGTTTAATAAAGTGCATTTTTTTCTTTCTGCTGTTAGCTTTTTGTAAGAGGAGAAAATCAACACTGGGTTTCCTTATTTTCCTTCTACCAATCCCTAGTGAATGCATTCTACCTCTCCATCCTGAATCCTTCCCCCCACATAAGCAGACACATCCACTTAAAACACACAACGTAATCTTTTTTTATTTAATTGTTTAATCAGTTTACATTCCACAACTGACAGATTATTTATTTTTATTTTTCCATGAACAAGTCATTTAATTAATTACCAGACACTTTTTTTTTCTTCAGTCGATGAAAATACAATATTTCTGCCAATTGAAAAAGAAAATTGCAAGATGCAGTCAGTCTGTTTTTCGGTGAAGTCCCAAAATGCTCTCTTCTTCCTCAGTCCTTTCAAAGTCGCAGGAACCTGACAATTTCCCTTTTCATTCCCCCCCCTCCCACTTCCCTGTTAAATTTACTTTTCAGTATATCACAATAATTTAAAATCTGGTTCTGATCATCTTTCCTGTTAATTAATTACGAGAAGGAACAGACAGTACAATAGATCTGATAAGATGTTGCATTCTTGGTAAGATTAAACAACACATTTATTCACATCATATCAGAACAAATTAACATAATATTTAATCTTATTTTAGCACCAATAACCACAGGAATTTGCTATCTCTAAGGATAGCAGAGATGTTGGAATCCTGCAGGACACACCACTCCTCATCTACCCAATCAGAAAGCACTATGCAAATAAAAGGAAAGGTAAGTAATTTTGTATTGGCTGAGCAATATTCTGGTGGGCTATAAATATTCCAGGTGTTTGAGTGTTTTGCCAGTTATAGCTTCAGTCTCATGACTATGTATAAAAAATACCGAACCCACTCATTTTCTTCCTATCTGAAATACAAGGTGTAGAATGCTATATTTTAAATTGTACCTTCTCAAACTGCTTCTTTGAAATGCTATGGGTACACCCAGGTGGTTAGTTCTATTTTATTCCCCATCCTTGGTCTGCTGACCCCCTGCTTATCTTTTCCCTGAACATTGGAGTCTCCCTTCAGAAGGAGGGTCTCCATGCATAGTGGGGAGATAGTGGACCGCAGCCTGAAGCCCAATGTAAATATGTCGCATATAGATAATAGCTGCAAAGCTGTTGTCAGAACCCAGGAGACCCAAATTGCTAATAATCACCGCTCATCCCTAACCATCTCCTTTTACCATTTGGATTTAAGGCAAAAGTCCTGAACCTAACAGATCGGGGGAATCAAGGACTACATCAACAGCTTCAGCTTTGACACTGTTGGTAGAGATGATGGCAGCAGAGTTTGATGGCCAGATTCTCAGTGTTTGCTCCAGGGGAGGCTTATTTCTCCATATGTAACAGGACACATACTTGGGAAAGAAAGAGGGAGCGATGCTACTCTGGTTAAGAAAACACCCTTTGGCCTTTAGAGTCCTGTGGATGGCTGAGGGAAATGGCTTCTGGCTGTCATTCAGTGCGAGGGAGGAAAGTGAGGTCTCATCACTGTCCTCCCGGCTTGCAACGGGAATGAGCACCCATGCCCACACTGCTAGCTGAGATGGGAAGCCTGCCTGAAATTCCAGCCCCTGCAGAAGACTTACGTGGTGCTGGCCCAGACGTCACTCCTAAATCTAAGCTCGTGTTTACCTCCTTCCTTAGCCAGCTGTGAAGGAAACAGAGTGACTCAGCTGGGGTGAGAATACCCATCAGTCAAAAAAGAAAGTATAAACAGATTCTCAGGAGAATCCATAATCTGCTAGCTGAGGACTCATTGATACTGAATGTCTTTAAAGCAAAAGATTGTGAAGGAGAGTTTGAAGGCAGAGAAGTTTGGGTTATTTGCCAATTCAGTTGTATCCTCCTGCCCCAGGGCCACTTGTCTTCTCTTCAGTCTTGGAGATGGGCACTGCCAGCTTAATATCTGTCTCCCCCCCCAACCTCCACATTTATTGGTGCCTAACAGATGTCCCCTCTGACCATCTTTTCCCCTCTGCCACTGCTAAATACTGAGTCAAGCAAGGTTGAGGAGCATTCCTAATCTGATTCCTTCTTTTCCTCCCCCCCAAACTAACACCCTTTTAAAGGGCTCCCAGTTCTATTTCATGCCTCCCCACCTCAACCCAAACAGTTGTTGATGAAGCTCTCTGTCCCCATCCCAAACCCCTTTTCATGAGCAAGCATTCTTTTTTAGGTTAACACTATTTACTGAGCTTCTTGTTTTATTTAAACCACTGAGCTCTCTCTTTCCCTGGGGGCAGAAATGTGTCCAAAGTGGGTGGGGAAAGACATCTCAGAATGAAATGGTAGATAAAAGACTTTGGATCTAGAGTATAAACTGGCTGTTAGCTTGAAGTTCCTGACTAGGGAGATAGGACAAGGAAGTGAGACAGAAGCAAGGGTAACACTCTGAATTAAGCTCAGTGCCAAGAGGAAATATTGGCACAGGCTGGTGGCATCTCACCTAGGAAGAGCAGCATAGTAGGTAGCAAGAACTAGACAATACTACATACTTAGTATTTCAAGGTGCCCTGGAAGTCCGTGGGGCAGAGAAGGAAATGGAGGCCTGGTGAAGTAAAGTAACTCATCCAAAGCCCCTGAGCAAATATGTGACAAAGCTATGGATGGAATTCCCAAAGCTTAATTTTGAGACTACTGTGCTAAACCTCATCCTGCCAATTTCTGTTGGTTTTGCCATTTGGAAAATGTGTTTTATTTGGAATTGAGAACCTTTGGGGACAATTTTCATAGCTGATGATTAACTTCTTGAAAAGTAGCCAGAAGAGAAATAGAAAGGCATTGTGGTTTAGTGGAAAAAGCCTTGGCCTGAAGACCTGGGTTTTAGTCCTGGCTTTTCCACCAATGGGGTGATGTGGGTTTTTACTTCCTGGGGTCTTAGTTTCCAAATCTATAAAATGAAGAATTTGAATTACATGAACTTCAAGGTCTCTGTAAGTCTTATAAACCCAAGACTTTGATGACATGGGGATGAATGATTTCGCCCTCCCTTTAACCTGAAATGAGGTAGGGAAAGAAAAAAAGAAGAAACCAGTGACATGATTTCTGGGTAGCCTTCACAGTTTTCCAGAAAGTTAAAGGCTATCTTTATATTTTACTGATCCTCTACTTCCTTACTCTTTCTTTTCTTTTTTTTTTTTCAATTTCTAGTTAATTTTTTGTTGCACATTTTTTTAAAACAGATATCTTGGACAGTAAAATAGTCACATTGTGGACAGGGCAAGAAGCAGTATGAAAATGAATTAATGAAAGCTCTTCTCTTTACAGGAAACACACCAACACACTCACATGAAAACATACATTCAGAAAACGAAACACACAGGCTAGAAAGGGTCTACAGTTGACTTCTAAAGGAAAAGGAAAGGTGTAATAGGAAGGAGAAAGAGAGGAAAAAATGGGAGAAAGAGAGGAGAAAGAAGCACAGAGCATCTCAAGATGAATCACCCACTCATTTGGAATGAAATAGCTTAGCTGAAAGGTCAGTAGGATGGTTTTTTGAGACCTTGTGTTCAATTCCTATTCAAACTTAGTTATCCATACTGAAAAACTATCCTACCAGGAGGGGAGTAGGCTCCCCATTTTCAGTTGTTTTATAACCTAGGCATCCCTCCACGTGATCCCATTATTCCAGACCCCAATGCTGCTACGAAGAGAAAAGTCAGAGATCCATATTTTTGAAGGATGCTAGTATTCGGTTTAGTTTTTTGAAGTTAGCTGTCCTCTGAATTTACCATAGTGAATACATTTTCCCCAAAACTGCTGTGGACTCCCCATGAGGATCCCATCTTCTCGAGGATGTAATTCTCCACATCAGACAAGCCCGCCTGCTGGGAGTCTCCATTTCAGCTCAAAAAGAAGTGTATGACTCCTTAAAACATATCTTTTCTTAAAGCTGAAAAAGGAATTAAGTAAAATTTTCTTGAACATTGTTTTTTCTCTCATGTGCAGCAAACTGGGAAGGGTTGCAGAATGGACACTGTTAAAAGCTAATTGTTCTAGCTCATATATGCTAATTGCCCCCATATGGTCAGCTCTATTCTGCCATCTCTAGGGACAAATAAGAGGAAAATGACTCAAATTGACCTATGCAGGATTGGCATTAGAAATAAGGGTGGGGGGCAGGGGCCTGGAAGGGGTGACTGAAGGTTATGGGATCTCCTTCTCTGGAGGGATTTAAAAATAGAATAGATTCTCCTTTGCCCAGAATATTAGGTACAGTTTTACTGAAGGGGGTAGCTGGAAGGAAGGGGCACTTCAAAGTCCCCTGTAAATTCTTGTATCATATATACTTGGAGAGAGACAGCATATTGAATGAGATAAGGACCCAATCTCAAAACCATGAAGATCTGGGTTCAAGGACCACTGCTGACAAACAGGGGCTGCCTGGCACTAGGCAAATCACTTATCCTCCTTATCCTCTCAATGGCCTCCAGCAATTCTAATGAAATTTGAAAAGAAGGTTCTGATCTGAATTGACAGAGGGAGTTTCCTCATCTGGCAGTTCCCAAGATCATTGAAATCACAGGGATTTAGTGGGGCTTTGTAATAACTAGAGGGGAAGAGCGATGACTTTGAATGTTCCTGTCTCAGGACGAATGGAACAATGTATCATTGGAATGACACGTCGTATTTGCAAGTGCTTTACTCTCATTTTTCCTTCTCTGTCATCCTCGTGATGCTATGAGCTGAAGTGGAATTTTATGTCTATTTTATAGATAAGGAAGCTTAAAGATGGAAAGGGGAAAGTAAGCTGGCCAAAGTTCAAATATATATTTTTCTCTGTGGCTTAACTTTGGCCTCAGTGGCCTTCCATCTATAATTAGATTGAGGTACCACCAAAAAAACCCACAAAAAAAAAAACCAGAAAAAGGGTTCACCAAGCTTTCTTCCAGCTGTGTCAGTGGCCACATCATCAAACTCTTAGTGCCTCAGTTATCATTTGTCTAGGTTCAACTTGCTCAAATGATTGGAGCATTATGGTAATAATGCCCAAATTATAGGAAAGAATTACAGCACCGGATCTATAACTGGATATAAAAGGATAAGTTTCATCTAGTTCAATTCTCATTTTACAGATAAGAAAACTGAGGCTCAGAGAAAGGAAACGATCCTCCTAAGGTCATATAGATAAATAAGCAGAAGAGCTAAGGTCTGAACCCAAGTTTTCTGACTCCAAATGTGAGGGTCTCTCCCCACAAAGTGCTACACTGTTTTACAGTGGGTTTCATTGTTGTATGGACCAGTTAGCTTTCCCTGACTCAACTATTCTATAATTATAGAATGTGTTCTTAACTTGGACTCATCCCTAGATGTATGTATAATATTGGTAAGGTCAGAGATATTGAGTGATCATAGACTCGCAGGAATTTAGGGTCAGGAAAGATCTTAGAGACCATTTAGTTCAGCCCTCTATTTTTACAGCCCAGAGAAGATCAATACAAATCATAACTATTATTGGGGGGAAATTTTTTAAAAACTAAGAAGTTAGTGGTGATATCTGTAAAAAGCAAACTGCAGAAGTCATCTATCTATTAGAGATGTTAATATGGCACCATCATAGGGACCATCACTTAAGTGATGATGTCAAAGAACAGTTCTGTAGGTTTTCCAGGGTATCCAGGTAGACATTATAGGGTAGTGGCAAGAAAACTGAGCTAAAAGTGGGGAGAAACATCTAGGGCAGGTTCTTCTGCTAACCTTGAACAAGAGTGACCTTGAATATGTCCCTTCACATTTCTGGGACTGTTTTGCTCTTTTGTAAAATTAGAGAGTTGGGCCAGGTGATCTCTAAGGTGCCTTCTAGACTTGATGTTCTATAATTCTACTAGTCTACTCATAGAGTTCTCCTATAAGGTAATTGTATAGTTTGTTCTTCTTGATCACGTTTCTAGGTAAGGATATGTTATGTGCTTCTTCTGGAAAATAAAACAGGGCCAGCCCTACCTAGGCAGAACTGTGAGGCAAGCTTGCCTCCTTTAGCCTTTCTGCAATTTAAGGCTCCTATCTAACATAGGACTACTGCCTACTTGCTTTGTGTCTCTCATATCAAAATCTGCTCAAATTCCTTTACATTAAGGTATAAATGATTGGTAATAGCTTAATGGACTGCATTTCTCAAGTTATTCTACCCAGTGAAGTTTATGGTACCCACAAATAGGGAAAATCATCCAAGACTAGGAACCTTTCTCTAGTTCCTACAAACCCATTCTTGAGGTGGCGAATTGTTTATTTTCTAAAGAGGTGGGTCCCATTGCTAAATTTCCTTAGATTTCATACACTTTCTGGCTGCTGCTTCTGCTACTGTTGCTGCTGCTGCTGCTATGTACCTTTATAGAAAATGGAATTTTTTCCAGATCTCTGGGTTGTTCATTCCAGACAAAGCTGAATAAAAATAGCCAGCCTCCCCTAACCATCTGTGTGTTTCATCTAGAGTTAGGTATTCTAAGTGACTCCTTTGGGGACAAATTTGAAACATCCCTAACATGCCACCACTGGAAAAAAATCCTGAAACCAAGAACTCTCTTTTCTTCTTGTTCTTGGTTTCTTCTAACTTTTTCAATGCTCCTCTTTGTCCATTGCCTTCCTCCCCCAGTGCCTACTCCATCTTCCCTTATGCATGACATTCAGGAGACCTTCTGGAGAACTAACTTCCTATTCTTGGATATAGAAGGAGTTTCCCAAGAACTCTTAGGGGGTGAGAGAGAGAGAGAGAGAGAGAGAGAGAGAGAGAGAGAGAGAGAGAGAGAGAGAAAGAGAGAGAGAGAGAGGTAATGCAGTTATTAGGAGCAGAAATATACTATTCCATGGGGACAAAGAATGGTCATATTTTAAAGTAAAGATACTGAAATATGTGTATTTGAAATGAGTGCGCTCCCCTTCAAAACATATTTGAGAGCTCATATACTTATTCCAGTGGAGAGGAAGTATGAAGGGGAATAGAGTGTTGGAATTAGAAGACCTGGGTTCAAAGAGATTTGAATTTCTGGTCTATTTGTTTAAAAATTATTCATCTTATTTTATAATCATATCTCTCATACTGCCTGAATGAGAAAGAAGCATTCTATTTGCTGACAGTGGGGGGGGGGAGTGGAACATGGAAGGTATGAATCAATTATTTCTATCTGTATCATAACCTCTTCTCAATTTCATCACCAGCCTTTGATGGTGAAGCCTTCTATATGACCACTGAGATATTTAAGTATGTGTACTAATGGGAATTTCTATGGAAACACAACTAAAACCTTGGCTTCCAAAACAAACTAAGAAGTATATCAAAATTTTACAAGAGGATGACCCACATGACTTCCATTTTATTCTTTAAGAGTCCTGAAAATCTTCTAATTACTGAAAAATCTTTTTGTGGGAAGAGAAGGCAGAAGGTAAATCTAACAATTTTTGAGAGAAGCGATTTATTCTACCGATCTGAATTCAACTTAATGGTACCCCACCTGAGGATTAAACATCTTGGGCTATCCCTACATCAGAATTGCTGTGTGTTGGGCTTTTAGGTTTAGATCTCTGGATTGTAACTGCCTATGCTTACTAAAAAGGGCAAGAGCTTGCATCTGAGAGTGGCCTCTCAAAAAAGCCCCTGATGATTAGCAAAGTCAAGACAAACTTTTTTGGACAGTGTCTCCCACTATCTAGGAATGAGTATGTTCAAATGACACGGTTAATTTTGATGCTGATGAAATTCCTGGCAAAGAAAGGATTAGCTTTAATTTTTAATAATGCCATTTCAGGGGCACATGTAACAGTTTGGTAATTAATGGCACCCCAGAAAATGGCTCTGAGGATACATAAGAACGTAGGTAGCTATGGTGGTAGTGGTAGGGGGTTTCCATTGGGACTAGTTTCCCTAAATAAGTATGATGTCCCATTAAAGCCCCTGTGTGATAACTACCTTGTTCTAGGATCTGATATTCAAGGAACTGAAATAGTAACACCTGACAGGTGAACTGGAGATATGGAAGAGTTGGATAGGAGAGAGGTCCATTTTATGAGCATTTCCCTTTAAAAATTCAGAGTGGTATTGGGGAAGGCGAGAAATGGAATTACCTCATTGTTTCTAAGGGAATGAATTGGCTTCTTTGGCCTTCCTAAGGAGGACTTGATAAATGATTACTGACTGATGTTTCTGGGAATTATGAAGCACAGGGAAATAAAATGGAAAGAGAACCTTTTCCTACCAAAACTAGGAAAGGAGAGAAAATAAGGAAGAGGGTCAAAAACAGTCAAAATAGTTCTTTAATCCTCTTATATGATAATATAAGTGTCAGAAAACTTCTAGGAAGGAAAGAAACAGGAGATAAAGCTGTCCCTACACTGTGCCAGCATCTCATGGTAAATCCATATGTACTTCATCTTCATTCAGTGTCAAACAACTGTAAAGGATCTGGGGACTCTCCCTGGGGAGATTTAGGAGAGGGTACTGACCCCAAATCTCTCTGGGAAACTGGGGTCTTAGGCTAGGGATTTGGAGGAAGGAAATTCTGGTCCCAAGGTGTCAACCAAAGTACAAACTAATCTGACTAGGTTTGAGATTGTTCTTACAACTTCTGTAGTGTTTAATTCAGGTGACTGGAGTCTGGTCATTTAATCCTCCTGTGGGCCAGATACACTTGCTCTGATCTGTGACAACAGTCTTTTCTCCTAATCCTGGCCAGCTGTGTGTGTGCTTTAACAAGCAACTTCAGGTAAGAAAGACTCTGAATGCATCAAGGCAACTCCATCCCCATATTTGAAAAGACACTGGCTGGAAGTTGGAGGTAGCCTTGTCTATTAAGGACTGCACAGGTGGAGAGAACTGTCCAGAAGAGACTGGTTTCCTGGTCTCTAGGAGCCCATAACACATTTGAGAAGCATTCAGGTCTTGAAAAGTCTAAAGCTGAGGGCTTTAATGAAGAGTTTCAAAATTTATTCCAAAGCTCTAGGCTTCCACCAGCCTCCAGAAAGCATTTTAATAAAGCAGAAAACCTCTTAACGATATAAAATAAATAAGAAGGAAAAAACAATGGTATTTCTAGGGGCCAGAAACCAAAGATTTGATAACTTTTTAAAAAAATGCAATGAATTACCTGCACCAAGTTGCCACCATCTGGAAATTTTCCATTTACTCAAGGAGCTGGAGTTTGGCTTTCGAAACTCTTTAGGCACAGGCAAACCCCCTTCCCCAAAGGAAGGCTTCCAAGCATACATGTGGATATGGCCATTTGCCCACCTCTACCTCAGAACAACATTTCTTCCCCAAGGGGGGAATGAAGGCAAAATGGCTCTCAATCTGAGATACTTCTCTGCACTCCTCCTCATGCCCAAAGAGGCATTTATGCCTTTCCCCTTAGGAGGAAATCATACTCTTCAAAGTTTAAAAAAAAATCATTTCATTTCCCTATAATTCTAAAAACTGCAGGTTTTCCTGATAACTTTCTCTTTCCTGTAGAATAAATCCACCATTTAAAAAATAATTCTTATCCTGGTTATATGTTAACAACAGTCATGATTATACATAGACACCTCTCCCCATCCCTCCCCCACATTCCTATAGCCACAAAGATCCCCTTTATATATGATAACATCTGTCCCAAGTTACTTAACCCCACTGGGTCTCAGTTTCCTCATCTATAAAAATGAGGGGATTGGAATAGATGATTTCTAGGGTTCCTTCCAGCTGTATTTCTATGAAGCTAATTTTGAGAAGCCCTGACATAGACACATTCTCACCTGCATCCAACTACACACATACACACATGTACACTCCACATACATAGATACGTACATCCAGGGTATACCCCCACAGATAAATGCACACCAGGATACCACACAGAAAACTCCATACACGCACACGCTCAAAAAAGTAGCATGTCTTGAGAGAGTTGAGAAGATGGGTGACTTGGTAGGTAGAGGCAGAGTGGATTGGGTGAAGAGTCAGGAAGTGAAGAAAAGGTGAAGAAGGGAATATAAGTGGATAGAGGAGAGGCTTATTGGTTGGCAAGCGATCCACAGGATATTCATTTAGCAAAACATCACATTTACACAGGTTTGCTATTTACTTCATCCTTCCTACGCAGCGACCCCCTCTTAAGGATTCTCTCCTTTATCTCACAGATGTCCAATTGCATAGCTCATAGCACTCTATACATAGTGGACTCTGCTAAGTGTTCCTTTCTTAATTTCTTGGGCAGACTCCTAATCCCACAGCTTCATGCCTGCTTTGCTCACTTTCTGGTTCCTCTAGCTACTCCAATGCTTATTTGCTCAAATCAATCCCAAGATTCTTTGGTGGATTTATCATTCCTCCACTTGGGTGTCAGCAACTAAGACAGATACTCTGGGATTCACGACCTTGAAGATTAGAAAGAAAAGGAAGAAGAGCAGGGAGGAAGGGAGGGAAAGAGAGGGATAGATGGGAAGAGTAAGAAGTTCTGGGTTGATTTACAACAATATCATACAAACTTGAGCCCATGGAAAATGGATTCTTTCTCCACACATGACCTATCTTCTTTCATCTTTTCGGAGAGTGAACTGATACAGAAGGGAGGAGATACCCAATGAAACAGGAGTTATCATTGATGGGGAATAGTAGAAAGGTTTTATGTAGCATATTTCAACCAAAAGCCCCATTCTTTCTTCCTCCCAATCTTTGTTCCCTTTTCTCCTTCTGTAATGGCTTTTTGCCCAGCTGTGTCTTGAACTTCCAAAATTAAGAGGACTACTCCCACAGAGTCCCCAATAATGTGCAGAACCACAGGGTTCCTTATCTGAATGGTTCTCTTGATTCTGCCATCTGGAATTTTGAGCTGTTTTAAAAATAATAGAAAAACTGAAATCAATTGATAACACCTCAGTAATACATATACACACATGCACATACACACACTCTCTCACATTTTCCCCCCAACTCCAATAACCCCCAGTTGCAGAATTGGCACCCATATAAGAGTTCGCCTTCTCACCTACTTTTTTCCATGCCCCTCTGCCTGGGCCAAGATATCAGCATAATTGATAAACAACAGTCACACCATAATATTTCAGTTTTAAAAGGAAAAAAAAAGAAAACCATCCAAAAAAAAGTTATCCACACACATGTATCACAGCATTGCTCAAAGGCCCCTGACTGCCCAGGGGAAGGGGGTGGGGGCAGGGCAGCCTCTGTTTGACCTGGATGTAAGGCAGCTGGAAGATAAGACTGGGTTGTCCGAGCAGCCACTGAAGTGTCCTCATATTGATGCAGATTTCATCTCTCAGGCTTGTTGGTCTCTTCCCCCTTCCCCTCCCCCTCCTTTGTCCATCCAAAAGTTTGGCAAGCAAAGAGAAAACTTCCATCCCAGTTTATTTTCTCTTCGAATTCTTGTGTGTAGCTGGTGGGGCAGTTGGGGAATAAGATCAGGAGCATTGGGAGAAGAAGATGGTTTTGAAAATGGCCTCGAAGAGTTGGTTACATTCTACAGAGATGAACTAGGGGTTTTGTTTCTTTGCGTTAATATTGGTGGGTGGTGGGTTCTTCTCTTGTTGGTCCAATGGATGGCGTGTATTCCCTACTTCCTGTGCTTCACACATTTGCCACTGTCCCTTCCCAGCTCACCAACCCATCCTTACTGGTAGCAGGAAGTGTGATTCAACTGCAAGTGAGTGTATTCACTCAACCTTCACAAAATCATGAAGCCATAAGTTACGAATTGATGGAAGAGCCAAATGACCACAAAGTTTTCCCCATCTTGGTGAGAAAGGATGAAGCAACACTAAGTTCTGTGGAGACATGGGTGCCTGAGCCAACTCAATGCTCTCTTGGCACTGGCACCATCTTGCTTTAGTTTCTTTTTATATATGTATATTTTATATATATATATTTATATATATATATGGGGGGTTTGTTTGTTTGTTTGTTTTAGCACACTGTCCCATTTTCAGGTCTGGTTTTGGGGCAGTTGGTCCTGGGGACAGGTTGGACAGAAGGGGCCAAGGTGCAGAAGAAGCCCGAGATAAGCGTGAGGCCCAGGCCTCCCCACGCACAGAACATGGACCATCCGTAGCCATGGCTAATATCATCAGGTAGTACATACAGGTAGCGTGGGTAGCGTGATAGCTCGAAGTTGATCCCAGCCACACAGGTGCACAGTGAAATGATGCAGAAGGTTCCTAGAAGACAAGGTTGGGATGGGATTGGGGAGAAGGAAAGGAGAAGGGAAGGAATAGGAACGAGAAGGGGAGGGAGGAAGAAAGAAAGAGGTGAATGTTACTAATTTAGTTTTGTTTTAAAATCTTCAGGTAGGAAAAAAATACCATAAAATGCATAACAACAAAAGCAATAACTGGCATTTTCCACAAGGAGGAGCGTATTATGGAAGAGCACCCCTTACTCCCATTTACTCTCTCCTTGGGCAGAGCAGATTCAGAAACCATACATTGGAGAAAACACCAAAGAAGTAACACTTGATCATTCTGTAAGGCAAAAGAACATCCTTTACCTCCTTTGGAGGGTTTCACTGCTTTGAGAGAAGATGAAACAACTCAGTAAGTCCCTTTGCTTTGTGTTCCTCATTAAGAAAAACATTCCTATACTTTTTTTTTGTTCCTGTACACATCACATTCTACATTATATTCTGTTTATCTTTACACATGTCTCCAATAGCTGTCACGAATTCAGTTCTCTATATTGTGGCAAGGCATCAACTTATATCATTACAGATGTGATTTTTGGTAAGTTCTTTTCATCTGTTAACACATAGGGATATTTTACTGAGGCCAAGGCCAGCTACCAGAATGAGGTCATTTGGATCAGAGTTATTTCTAACACAGTTTTCACGAGTTAACATTAATTATTTCCAACCCGGAAGGTGGCTGACAAGATGCATCAGCCATGAGACCTAAGTGATTGCGGCCATATACTTACCTATACTCTCACGTTCTTTCTGTCTTTCTTTGATAGGGGACTACTGCAGTGTATGATTACATTGTGCATGTGATTTTTACCAAATGAGAATGAACTTGTTTCCCTCCCAAAGGGCTCAAGACGCTGTGAAGAACTCAAGATGCTGACATCTCTGATTCCTCAGAACAAGGACAACTTAAGGAATCATAGAGACCCTTGATGCCAGGGGTAGACAGAGGATGAAAGAGAGTTAGGATAGTGTGTATGTGTATGTGGGTGGAAGATAAGGGAGAGAGATGTATTTATTTTTCATTTGTAATGAAACTTATTTCCCTACAGTTCAATTTTTTCTAGGTCCAATACAACTTATTTCATATCTCAAATATGTGAACTTATTCAAATTCACGTACCTGTATTAGTAGCAGACATAGATACAGAGAGCAGAGAATCCTGAAAGAAGACTAAGATCAGAACAAATCTTTGTACTATATCTATGACTTGAACAAGGAGAAGTTGTAGAGTGACAAGATAGAAATTGTTGGTGATTTTCAGAACAAATGTATTTTCATATGTTTTTTAATTGGAAAAGTTATCTTTTCCATATCTAACAGAAAACTCATTTTTATTTTGTATGAATGCATAACACGAGTATCTCATATTTCGTTGAGTAATATGTATATGTATATACATAGATGCACATATATAGGTAGACAACCCATCATTAAGTCTATCTGTTCCTTCCTTCCTTTGTTCCTTCCTTCCTTCCTTCCTTCCTTCCTTCCTTCCTTCCTTCCTTCCTTCCTTCCTTCCTTCCTTTCTTTCTTTCTTTCTTTCTTTCTTTCTTTCTTTCTTTCTTTCTTTCTTTCTTTCTTTCTTTCTATCTACCTATCTCTGTATTCCTTGAATAAGCACTTCAGAGCTAGACCCAGAAATGAAGTAGAGGAAGAGGGCAGGTGATATTATACCTAGGAAACTATACATATTTTCAAAGATTTCAAGTTACTTTTTTGGTGACACCATATTGCTGTAAATGATGAAGCAGCACCACAATCTCTGATACTTGGGAAGTGGCAGAAGAAATTTCATCCAGAAATGTTGGATCAAAAAAGGAAATGGATAAATTATGGGAAAACAACAAGCAAAAACCATTGATTAGTAAATGTACTCCATTGCTACATGTGGAATGTTAAAAAAATCAAACCTTTAAAAAGGCTCTGTCATGTTGGGTAGATCCTTTGAGAGAAAGTCTTTGGGAAGACATGGATAACAATGTAATGGGATGAGAAGACATGGATGGGTTGTAAGCTGTATTGCCAGAGGGATTGCTCATATTGATGAGATCACAGATCCATTAATGTGTTGAATGAAGAAATATAGCTATACCCCACCTAATGTTGCTAGCAAGCACCACAGGGAAAAAAAAATAAAAGCAATGCAACATTATGAAAGCAGTTGCTTCCCTGGGGGAAATGGCATTCATGTAATAAGAGATACAGACTGGGTCTTGGTTATCCTAGACTAATAATGTTGTGAAATTGTGGGATGACTTTGAAGCAATACTATAATAGCATATGCTGGACCTACTGGCAATCATTTCATTAGCATTTGTTTTGTCTCCCTACTGAAACTCCAAGTTCTGGAGGTTGAGGATCACTTCTTATATTTTTATAACTTTCACAGAACGTAGCATAGTGTTAGACACAGCAAGCACACCCACCACAAACATTGGTTGAATAGAGTCTTTTGCTTTCTTTTCTGTTATTGCTTGATACTGATGTTCTTAACATTGGCCCTTTTCCTTGGGTGTCTATCAAACACCACAGAAGTCTGCACAGGCAACATCCCAGCTAAGGTTGTCCTTTAAATAATCATGGAAGAACATGGGCCCAGAATAATCTCCCTAGCAAAATACATACTTCACATACTTTTGAGTATGTGAGTCCCGGAGGGTTCAAATACTTATTCTTAAGCTAAAAATTTCATAGGCCACTTTAGTGACTGGGAAGTTCCTTTCTGGAAAATGTAGATTATTTGTTTTTAATTTTCAGTTTCTCTGTTTTCCTCTCCCCTGACCCTAGTCCTATTCCTTTTCCTCCCATTCCTTTCTCAAACATTAAAGGAATTCTTATAACATTCAAAAGAAGCATGCTAGACTCTCTGGAAGATATCTATATATCTATATGTCTATATAGATATAGATATAGATATAGATATATAGATAGAGATAGAGATACATGTATATATGCATATAAATGATAGTGCTTCCCATCTCTTGATGCTAATAAATAAATTAGATAATGTATGAATAGTACTTTGAGAATCTTAAAGCACTTTATAACTATCAAATATTATTATCATTATTACAATTCTAATAGAGCCTGGCTTTCCCCAAATGCAAGTACCTCCTTTTGCATAAGCTTTCTTGCCTTGATTTTGAATACACTTATAATGTGAACACTGTCTCCTTAAGAAAATAGAAGCTACTTTAGAGTGGGAATTGCTTCATTTTTGTCTTGAAATTTCAGGGACTATCATAATGCCTAGTACTTAGTATGTGCTTTTCAAAGGTTTGTTGATTGATTTAGGAGCATACTTCAGAGTCATTGATTTGGGGGAAAGAACCAGGGTTTGAATAGCACTTATGTACTTACCATGTGACCTTGGAAAGGTTGTGGCCTCTCTCACTCAGTTTCCTCATGTGCAAAATGAAGAGGTTCAAGAGATGATTTCAAAAGTCCTTTGAAATAACTACATAAATCACTATATAAACATCAGCTCCTAACTTAATTGTTTGCCATTTTTCTTTCCATGTTTTCATCTGAAACTAAATATGTCCAAAAGAGAACTCATTATCTCCCTTCTCAATCCTATTTTCCTTCTAAGCTTTCCTATTTTTGTCAGAGTAGCATCATCTTCCCAGTCACTCAAGTCTGAAACCTTGATTTTGTCCTCGATTCTTCATGCTCACTCCGTAGATTCAACTAGTTGTTAGATCTTGTCACTGTTACCTCCATATCGACTATTGCAATGACTTCCTAACTATTCTCTCTGCTTCCAGTCTCTTCCCATATCAATATCTCCTAAACAGCTGACAAAAGTGAATTGTCTGCATCATCAGTCTGACCATGACACTTGTACCCGAACCCACCCAGTAGGCTCTAGTGGTCTCATTACCTTTGAGATGAAATATAAACTCTTTAGGCATTTAAAGCCCCCACAACCTGGTCCCTTCCAGTCTTTTGGAGTTTTCTTATATGTTATGCCCTTCCACAAATTTGATAGCCCAACTATAATTGGTCAACTTGCAGGTCCTCACACATGACACCACATCTCTTACATCTGTGCTTTTATACTGAATGTCCCACATGCCTGGAATGTTCTCTCCCTCTCTCTTTATCTCCACCTCTTAGAATCCTTGACTTCCTTCAAGACCCAGCTCAAATGCCATCTTTGGCATGAAACTTATCCTGGTTTCTCTCCTCCTCCCAAGTGTTAGTGCTTTCTCCTCTAAGGTTATCTTCCATCTCCTCTGAATCTATCTTTGTGTGCACCTATTTATACACATGTTGTCTCCCCCATGAGTATGTAAGCACTTTTTTGTTGGTATCCCCACTGTATAACACAATACCTGACACATTGTGAACACTTAATGCTGGCTGATTGATTTCTTCCCAACGTATTCATGACCCAAGCAGTATCATTTCTCCATTGTAGACATTTCTCATATTTAGTTACAAAACTGAAAGACAGAATTAATTTAGGGATGATGTCTTGCTTTGGCGAATAAGATCCTGATAACTATGGTATTGGTGAGTAGAGAGGATAAAGAGATTAATTTCTAATTTTCCTGGAGTCATCCAAAGAGAAACTTTTTTTAATGTTCATTCACAGACAAGGTTGAACAATTTATGTGAGCCTATTTAGTCAACCAAAGGAAGCTAATGAAAGATGCTTCCTTTTATGTCTTCTTGGAAAAGTGGGGCCCAAGGCAACATAAAATATAAAAGTGGGGGAAGGGAGTGTTATAGGAAAAGAAATGCCAAATGAGTTAAGGCACAAAACAGGGAGGGAAAAGTAGGTAGGTGATGCTCTTGCAAATATGTTCTTATATCCCTCTTGCTCAAGAATGTTTGGGTTTATAGATGGGAATGAGTATATGGTACTTAAGGGCTCAATAATATTTGTGTTATAGTTACACTATCTTTCTTGCAATGAATATTATATTAGGGTGCATCCAAGTCCAGAGAGATGACAGAGACTGAAACTTTGAGGCATACTGGGAATGAGGAGTTTGTTCCCAGAAACCACAAAGATTCCAACAACCTTGAACAAGGGACCATGTAAAAGGGAAAGCAAAGATAATTCACAGCAAAGCATTTGCCCATTTTTAGAATGGGAGCCAGGAATAGTTAATGATTATACGATAATAAAAAGAAATAAGACACACAAACAACATATGGATTTGGATAATGCCTCAGATACTTCCTAGCTTTCTGCTCATGAGCAAGTGACTTAAGTTCTTGAAAAGTGCTACATACGTTTAGATAGACCTTACCAAATTTTGTGAATTTGGATGTCATCGGGAAAACAAGTTAGTCAGATCAGCAAAGTTCAGATTCTAGAGAAATGGGCCGAAAGCTATGACACCAAGGGCCCTTGTGACAATTCATTTCTGGGGCTTCCATTTTGGAAAAGAAAATCAAATAACTAATGTCCCCTGTAGGAAACTTTTAGATCTGATTTATTGGACTGATCAAGTCTGGGAAGGTCGATACGGGAATTAAAAGTGGTCACCAAAGGCAATTGGCAGGCTAAGTTGATAGTAATAAGAACTGTTGGTATTTATGGAGACAATATGTGTGAACAAATGAATGAATGAAGGATAACATTTTTAAGTGTTTACTGTATACCAGGAATTGTAATAGGCATTGGAGATGTGAACATAAGAAATCAGATATCCTTCAAAGTCTTCTTCCTAGCCATTTCCTCTTTACCACTTAAAAAAAACCCAAAACAAACAACTCTTATTTTCTGTCCTAGTAGCAATTCTAAGACAGAAGAGTAGCAAGAGCTAGGCAATTGGGGGTTAAGTGACTTGCCCAGGGTCACACAAGTTACTCTTAGCCATTTTAATAGATATTCTTGTTTATAAACTTCATCTGTGGGGAGTAGAGACAATAGATATATAATAGTTAAATATATCTTTGATTTTCACATATAGTTTCTATTTCCCTCCCAGATCCACTTTGTTCTCTGATGAATACACCACTGACAAGAAGAGATGCCCAATTATTACCTGTTCTTCTGTTGCCTTATTGTTGACCCTCTCTGTGCCCACTAACTCCCCCCTCTCTACCACCTCTCAATAGCAGTATCATCAATTAGATTAATTTAGCTGATAGCAATCAAGCACCTACTATGCAGATGGCAATAAGCATAATACCGAAGAGCAGTTATATTTTAATAGCTTTAAGGTCTGCAAAGCACTTTACATAAATGATCTCATTTTATTCTCACTAACCCTGTAAGGTGGGTGCTATTATCACTCATTTTAGAGGTCAGGAAAATGAGGCTGAAGGGTCCAGTGTCAAAGAGCCAACGAGTGTCTGAAGCAGTATACAGACTCAGGCAATCCTGCTTCCAAAGCCAACACTCAAACCATTGCACTACCTAAGCTGACCCATTCGATTTGGATTTTGGACAGGGACCCAGCCCAAAGACTATATTTCTTGTCATTAAACAGATTAAAAAAGGAGCTAGAACACGTGAGGTGGCCACCAGCTCTCCTTCATTCTTGTCATTCACTATGACTAATCCATCTTTTTCTTTATCTAGTCATGCATCTCTCTGATGCCATTTTTATGCTACTTCTATATAATTACTTGCTGGCATTATACTGCAACTTCATGTCTATTGTGTACCTCTCCATTGCTTTTTGGGTGACCTACAATTTTATGCCTGTAGAAGATGGTGGCATTCCATGACTTGCAGCCATTCAAGCATCTCTGAGAGCATATTGATACTAAAAATATGAACTTTTGTTTCAGGAAGAAGCTTGGGGTCATGAAAAGAACTCCACAACTTCCCAAATAAAATCCATCCCACTCTTCTTCTATTCTATTCTTCTGTCCATTGTGGTATTTCTACAAGAGGCTGCTGAGACAGATATCCATTCACGTAAGTTTTAGGTTAGGCATTAAGCATTCTTACTCCATTTGGTTTTCCCTGGGTGTAGTTAGGCTAACTCTTTCCATGATTGGAGTAGACAGGTGGGCGAATACTATAGATTTGCAAATGAGAAGACTGAGAATTTAAGTAACTTGACTAATACATAGCTAGTAAGTGTCAAAAGCAGTCTTTGAACCCAAAACTTAATGATTTCTAAGCCTAAAGCTGTTTGTTGTTGTTGTTGTTTTTTAAATTTGGGTGTTTTTTTTTACTATATCCAGTAGTATATTAACAGATGTTTAATATTTGGAATTCAGAAAATACACGGCATATTTTTTTTAAACCCTTAACTTCTGTGTATTGACTTATAGGTGGAAGAGTGGTAAGGGTAGGCAATGGGGGTCAAGTGACTTGCCCAGGGTCACACAGATGGGAAGTGTCTGAGGCCGGATTTGAACCTAGGACCTCCAGTCTCTAGGCCTGGCTCTCAATCCACTGAGCTACCCAGCTGCCCCCACGGCATATGTTTTAAAGTTTAATTTGTATCATCAGGGGCAGCCAGCTAGGTGGCTCAGTGGTTAGAGAATCAGACCTAGAGACAGGAAGTCCTGTGTTCAAATTTGACCTCAGACAATTCCTAGCTATGTGACCCCGGGCAAGTCACTTAACACCCACCCTCCCCCTTTACCACTTTTGTCCTTAGAAACCAATATGTAGTATTGATTCTAAGGCAGAAGGTAAGAGTTATTTTAAAAATTGCATCATTCACATTTTCTCCATCATTTTCTTAATTCTAGAAAACAACAAAATCATAAAGCAAGCCCTGACTTGTAACATTTGAAGATATAAATGATTATACTGAAAATATAAAAATCAGCCACAAGTCAGTACAAACTGGCTCCAGCATACGTTGAATGCCATAATGTCTATTTAATCATTCCTTCCATTATCACTGTATGATTCTTAAGCTACGTAAAGCTAATAATGATGTATTATAGCATTTGTTTTTCTCTTTGCACATGGCTCTTGGTTTCTCTGTAATTTGCTCTCAAATTCATTAATTTAAAATTTGTCTATTGTCTCTTTAATTTTCTATTTTGTTCCTGTGGTTTTTGTTTTTAATTAGAAAAAAGTCTTTATTTTAGAAAAAGGCATCTTCCACAAATTAATTCTCTTTAAAAGGCCATGACAAGGGGAATAACTCCTTTGGGAGTTAAACATGTGCTTTGTGGGTTTTTCATTCACCATACAGAGTACTCATCACTGAGGAGTCATGAAGCAATACAAAGTCAGTGTACCATGGAAGAAAATACTGGTTGGTGCTGGAATGAGCATCAGAATAACTAGGTTCAAGTCCTTGCTCTGCCATATATTAGCTGGGAGACAAATAGCTTTCTTCCCTTTTGGCATAATACATTGGACTCCTACAAAAAGCACATCAACTGGCCACATGTGCTGGTTTGGTGCCATTTTGGAAGATGCTAAAGTCTCTGGCTGCTTCCATTCAGGCAGGTATAACTTAGCACACTGAACGACACTTTGGGAATGGTAAAGAGTCCCCTTACTGGGTGCTGAGCAGGGTGGGCTGATGATTCAGTGGACCTTTAAAAAGGAGTAAGTGACCTTCCCTCACTTCTCTTTTTTACTCCTGGCTTTGGCATAGGTGAATGCCCTTTGACTTTCTTGCTGGAAGGGTAGGGTTGATGGTGATCACTTTTCTCTAATCTCAGCTATATATCATTTGTTTCCTGGGGCGACTACAGCAGGGAGACTCAATGGGAAAGTTTGAGCTTGGGTTTCTGGCTGTCTTTTCTGCTTTCTGCTTCTTTTCCTGATTGAAGGTGATTGAACAATGATCCTGAGATGGACGTGTTGGCTTTGGAGGCAACCTAGGTTTATCTATAGGAGTGGGCTAATCAAAAAGACAACCGGGGTGCAGCTGTGTGGCTCAGTGGACTGAGAGCCAGGCCTAGAGGTGGGAGGTCTTGGATTCAAATTTAGCCTCAGAAACTTCCTAGCTATGTGGCCCTGGGCAAATGATTTAAACTCGATTGCCTAGGCTTTACTGTTCTTCTGCCTTGGAACCAATATATGGTAGTGATTCTAAGACAGAAGGTGAGAATTAACAAAAAAAAAGTTAACACCAAAAAGACTTGTTTAAATGCTGGCCTGAATTTCCAGGAAATATCTTCTTTGAAGGAATTGTTTGGACAATACAGTTAGGTCTCTTTGTCCCTGTTCCTACCACTGCCAAATATCTTTTCTAATACAAAAGTCTGATGACTATTCATGCTAAAACCAAACCAACCAAACAACTTTACTATCTCTCTATTACCTATGGAATGAAATTAAAAAACTTTGTTAGCCTGGAAACTCAAGACCTTCCACAATTGGACTTCAACTTCTTTTTTAATCTTATTTTACATACATTTGCTCTACAAAGCAGCTAGACGGAGAAAACAATGCACCCAGAGACAGAGAGACCTGAATTCAAATATGGCATCAGATATTTACTAGCTGTGTGACACTGGGAAAGTCATTTAACTTCTGTTTGAAGAAACTTAATTTCCTCCTCTGTAAAATAGGGATAATAACAGTGCTAATTTCAAGGGTTGTTGTGAGGATCAAACTGAAAATGTAATGAGTTTCGTATAGTGCCTGGTACATAGGTGATGCCTAATTAATGCCTGTTGGGTTTTTCTACATTTTTTATGCTTCTACCTATTACTATTGCCATTGGAGTCAATGTCATTATCTGATGCTGCTGAGACTAAGTACTGTCTCCTTGGACCAGGATCTGTCAATGCCCCTGTGCCCTGAGATCTGCCCACCACCTCCTACCGGATGCTGAGGTACCAGCATCACTGCAGATGCTCTCAGTACTGAGATCTGACTCTGTCCCTATGCTGTGCCCCCTCCTCTATCTTCCTCTATCTTCAGTAGAGAATAATCTCTCTCTCTCTCTCTCCTTGGAATCCTTTTTGCACTTGATACTCTTTGTACCTGTTATAAAGTTGCATTATGTTTTGTATTATCAGTTTTTATACCGTTGCTCTGAATACTTAGATCCAATATGGGAAGTATAAGTTACCTTCTCTATTAAACTGGAGGTTTCTTGTGGGCAGGAGCCAACATCTCAATTATCTTTGAAGACTTCAAGTCTGGGGATCCAGGAGAAAGACTGATAGCTCCCTGGTAGTCAGGCAACATACAAATAGCTGTCTATAATCATTAATTACTCTCAACTATATATATATCAAATGCTTTGCTGATTGCATGGCTTAATGGACAGAATACTGTCTGCAGAGTAAGAAGGACTTGGGTTTAAGTTCCTGTCTCTAAACTTTATTGACAGTGTGACCTTGAGCAAAACATTTAATTTCTTAATCCCCACCCCTCCCTCTCTTCCCAGTAAATTTGTATGTCTAGAAGATGCAATGCAAAGCTCAATTTGAATTAGTAGAGGGAATTTCCTTATTGGGAGCCCCAATCTCAGTTCCAGACCATTCCCCCACTCCCTTAAAACAATTCTCATATTGATCTTATATAGACAGTTCACTTAGGTACTAGATAGAGTTCTGGAACTGACATCAGCAAGATCTGAGCCTAATAAATGCTTGTTGTCTCAAATGTTTACTAGCTGTTTGAGCCTAGACAACTCAATTGACCTTTATTGGACTCAGTTTCCTCATCTGTAAAATGAAGATAATAATAGGATCTAATTCAGAGGATTGTTATGAGGATACATGCAATAACATATATAAAGTCCTTTGAAAAAAATTTTTAATAACGTTTATTCTCTGTCTTATTAACCACTCTAAGATAGAAGAGCAAGGGCCAGGTAAAGGGAGCTAAGTGACTTGCCCAATCATGAAGACTGAAGGGGTCACAAGTATATCATTCAAGTAATGCATTGGTATCCTCAAAACGGTAAGAGAACCACAGGAAAGCCCATGTTGAGCAAATTCTCCAGGGAGGACTTATGGAAGGGCACAGGCAAGAATCTGATAGGATGAGGAGTGAGAAATGGAGAGGCTGCCATATGTAATGGAGATAACATTTCATTCACACAAATGAGATCACAGATATATTGAATATTGATAGGATCACTTACGGTGTTAAACCATCAACCTGCTTTTGAAGGCTAACTCATGCTATCTACTTTTCCTAACATTATTAGATCTATTAGTGTAAGATACTTAGTGCTGAGATTGAGATTCCCTAGGGGAAAGCAGAGAGCTGTATGTGGGAAGATTTCAGATTCGTAAGGCTATTGACAATCATGAATCATCTCTCTGGACTATATAAAGAGTAGTCCTTGGTAAGGCATAGTGGCAAAACTGGGCCCCGTTGATATATTGATGTTAGGAATAGCTATTGAGTCTTTGGGAGAGGAGGAGAATGAGGTATCAATTAAAGACTTGAGTCAAGTAGGAGTAGAAAGTCTGGGAGTTAATGTGAAGGAGGAAGGGAATCTGTATGATGCTCTTATAACCAATTCTGCATTTTTGTGGAGCTGACTGAGAGACAGAGAGTCCTAGATTTCTGTGCTGATTCCCACAGAGAAATATTAGCATCTTGTAACTTGTGATGATTAAACCTTGGCAGATGTGGATATCTGATGTCTAGGTCTATAACACCCTAGGCAAGATGATATACCTATCCTCATAATTATTGTTGTATTAGCATGCACAGACAGGGTAGGGTGAAAAAAATTATATTTTCCATTCCAAATGAGTTAGTTGATTCATTCTTTGCCAGGGACACAGCTGAGGAAATAATAGCTATCAGTCTTGAGTGAAAGCAGTCATAGGACCCTTGAGTACCAGGCCTCAAAGGGAAAGGAATATCAGTAATAATAATAATAGTCAAGGTCAGTAATAATAATTCATGTTAACTAGAGCATTTTGTGGTTTATACAAACCAGCAAAGTAGAGAGAGCAAATGATCATGATTACAAAATAAAATATAATAGTATTTGTTATTATAATTAAAAAACCCCTTACCTTCTTGTCTAAGTATCAATTCTAAGACAAAAGCAGCAAAGCTAAATAAATGGGGTTAAGAGATTTGCCCAGGGTCCACAGCTAGGAAATGTCTGAGATCAGACTTGAATCCAGGTCCTCCAAACTCCAGGATTGGCACTCTACTTACTATGCCACCTAGTTGCCACCTATATTATTATAATTATATGTATATGTGATATTATGTAAATAATATTTCATTGTATATCTTATTATAAAATCAATATATCATAATAGATATTATTTATATATTATTATTATCCCCCAGGGGCCATATAATTTTTTCTTACTGTGGCACAAGTTGGAGTGAAATTAATAATAATATAAAAATGATCTCCACTTAAAAAAGGTAGAAATAGAGTTATCAGAGAGGTTAAGGGACTTTCCTGGGTAATATTAAATATTGGCCTTGGGCTCAAGCTTAGTTAGGTCTCTGGACTATGACAAATTCTCCTACCACTTCACCAAGTTGCCTCTTGCTAATTACAAGAAGAAACCATTTCTAAGGAAACCAAGACCCTTAATAGGATTTTAAAGGCTGTACCAGGGCAGGTTAGTATTAGGTTCAGAAACAGTCAAATAAGCACCCATTTCTTACCCATAACATACGGGTCTGTACAAAACCAGAAGGTCTCATAGGAAAATAACTCTTCAAGTTTGCTGGTGGGAAGAAATTGTTTTGGTGTAAAGCTTACTGCCCCCTAGAACAGCAGGGTGACACAGGATACTTCTTAGGTGTCTATGTTTCACAGAGAGCTGTTACCCATCTGCAAAGGAGCTGTCTGCAGTTAAGGCTTATTCAGAGAGCAACAAGGTAGGGGAGATGGGGTGGAGGAAGGAATCTGAGGTTCGACAGGATTCAGGGTTATTCACTGCTTTGGTATAAGAAATTTTTTTTGTACAAGCTCCTTCTTGCTTGAACAACTGGTTTCCTAGCCATATTGTCCTATTTCCCCATGGAATCCTATCAGCATTGCATGGCAAAAGTGTTCAATTTGACCCAAGATGCGCTTCTTGATTTTTTCCCATTTCCTTGGGCATGCTAGGCTTTCTAATCACTAAGTCCTTTTTCTCTGAGCAATTCACCACTTTCTTATGGTTCTTCAACAACTAAGATGTTATTAAAAGAATAGATTTAGAACTGGAAGGGACCATAGAGGTTACCTAGTCCAACCCCTTCAGTTTACAGATAAGTATCTGAAGCCCAGATAGGTTGATTAATTTTGCCCAAGGTCACATAGGTATCGAATGGCAGACTGGAGATTTTATATAAGATACTTAACAATATCTTCTATTTTTTAAATCCTTTGACTGTTAATATTTCTTGTTGCAACATGAAATCATTAGTTCCTGTTTGATCCATTCTAATTTTCAAGGATTCTGTTATTTGGGAAAGGAATCATACTTCCTGCCCTAAACTGCAAATTCTCTTTCCAAGTCTTTCTTTCATAGCTCTCATTTCTTTTTCAATTCTTTCCTCTGCCTTTCTTGTTTTGTTTATGGTGTAATTTTTAACCCTTAAAAACAATAACACTTGTTTCATTTCTCCTAAGAATTCTAAATGATTTTGTGGGCAAGCTAGATTTTTTGGGGGGGGGTTGCTTATAGGTGTTTTGGAGTTATTCCTTTTTTCTGCGTTGGTGTGTTGGGTAATTCTAGCATCAGTATAACCCTTTATTTTTTTGTTTATTCATTCTTCCAGCCATACTTCTGAACATCCCATATACAGTCCTGAGATTTTCATCCTATATTATTACTGGCATAGATTGACCTACCCAACCTAGTCTGCCAGTTCTATAGCCCTCCCTATTGAGGACTAGAGGTTTCTGTTTCTGAATGGTTCTGTCTCTGACAGGTGGGTCATAGGGAAAAGCATAACCTGTTGGAGGCCAGATAAAAATTATCTCTTACTGTGGCACAAGCTGGAGTGAAGTTTGCCTTGGTAAGAAATAACTGCATGCAGAAATATAGGGCTGTTGCTTTTTCCATTGGGTCCATAGCATTGTAGATTCAGAGATGGAAGAAACCTTTGAAATAATCTAATCTAAAAGTCTGTTTATATTTGAGGAAACTAAGGCCCAAAGTGGTCAAGGACTGGGTCCAAGGTCACAGCTGAAGAGCCAGGAATTGACCCAGTGGAATTCTGGGTGAGGCTGACCCTGTATTTTTCAGGGATTCCATGCTGCAATCTCTACATAACACCAGGCTGTTGACTCCATATTCAACCCACATTCCATTGGGATGGCTAAGAAAATGAAACCTGAGGGGGGCAGCTAGGTGGCTCAGTGGATTGAGAACCAGACTTAGAGATGGGAGATCATGGGTTCAAATCTGACTCCAGATACTTCCTGTGTGACCCTGGACAAGTCACTTAAAACCCATTGCCTAGCCCTTACCACTCTTCTGCCTTGGAACCAATTCACAGTATTAATTCTAAGGTGTAAGGCAATAGCTTAAAAAAAAAGAAAAAGAAGCCTCACCATCTGATCAAAATATTGTTATTTTAAGTCCTCCCCCATCTTGAAAAATTTCCAGCACACCAACACCTAAAGCAGCAAACATACAACGAATGCCTTCTAGCTCAGCAATGACCAGTTCAGATCTAGGAATGCAGATTTGCATGAAACCCTTCAAGTGCTCAGATTAAATGCCTCAGCAGCACTTAGCTCTCAAGAGCACTTTATGGCTTTGTACAGACCTGCATAGAATATAAATTACTGTTTAATTATGCACCATTACGTCACCCACCAGGCTCCAGGCAGGTCACAGGGTTTGCCTCTAGCTCACCCTGAGGAAATAGCTCGGAAAGGAAGGAAGTTGCCTGAGAAGTAATGGGCCCCCTCTGTAGGCCACTATGGTAAAGAGTGCATGCAGAGACCCTGTGGCTGGTGGGACTTGGATGACACATCTTAGTGGGCACAAGAGACCTGGGCTCCTGATGTTGCCACGGCACCCCGGGCTATGGAAATATTCCATGGGGCCCATTTCTACAACTGAGCCATACTTGGGTAGCAGTGGTGCCATTTTCTGGATGGTTCCGCTGGTGCTAGTTAAATATCAGAAGAAACTAGCATCACAGAATTCCAGATCCTCAAAGTTGCAAGGGATTCATATGTGAAGCAAGAATTCCCTCTATGAAATACTGACAAGTTGTTCTTCACCATCCATGTGAAGACTGAAAGATGGGGAACTCATTGCCTCTTTTTGAACAGTTCTAATCATTGAATTTTTTCATATGTGGGACCTAAGTCTTCTAGCCATTTTTCCCAATACTTTCCTTTCAGATTAAGCAAAAAAAAAAAAAAGATCTAATGGGTCCATCTTTCAAGATAGTTCTGATGCTCCTTCTAAGTTAAAGGTTCTTAACTTGAGGCTCATGCCTGCCTAAAGGGTGTGTAAATAGATTATAGAGGGTCCATAACTTGGATGAGAAAAAAAGCATCTCTATTTGTACTAATCTTTTTTTTTTTTTTAAACCCTTACCTTCCATCTTAGAATCAGTACTGTGTATTGGTTCTAAGGCAGAAAAGTGGTAAGGGCTAGGCAATGGGGGTTAAGTGACTTGCCCAGGGTCATGTAACTAAGAAGTATCTGAGGCCAGATTTGAACCTGGCACCTTCCATATCTAGACCTGGCTCTCAATCCACTGAGCCACCCAGCTGCCCCTGTACTAATCTTTAATTAAAATTCAGCATTTCTTTCGGTTATTTAAAAACATTCTGAGATGGATTCTATTAGCTTCATAAGACTACCAAAGCCATCAATGACACAAAAAAGGTTAAGAACAAATATACTTTATTTTTTTTTCCAGGATGACATACATTTGTAACATTTAATATAAATGAATGCACATATTAACACATATTGGCATATGTATATATATATGAACATTCACACATTCATCAATGACCACTCAGTGCCCCAGTAGCTCTCTAGACCATGAAATATAAGTATATTGATTATATGCATATATATACATATATGCATGCGTGTATATATATACTTGTATACATATATATGTATAGATTTTATATATATACATATATCAAAGCTATAACAGGGTACATACATTGCCTAGGGAATGATTGCTATGGATAGGAACCAGGAAAAAATCTTTGTATAGCATGGATCACTCTAGGGACTTCACTATAACCTATATGTCTCTCCTCACTTTCATAGCCAAATTCCTGGAAAAGGCCATCTACACTTCCTTACATTCCTTTCCTTTTTCATTCTCTTATAAACCGGCTTCTACCTCACCATTCAATTGAAAATGTGTGCTCCAATATTTGTACTGTATTGCTCATGACAACTTTTTTTCTTCATAACATGTTACACAGATTTTTTTCCTTGTTTAACTTTTTACTAGTTTTCTTCCTCTTTTTCTGATTTTGAGACATCTGCCCCATAATGTAGAGGAATCATGAACAATCCTTTGGATTTCCTTTAGAAGATTTTTGTTTTCTAAAGATTAATTAATTAGTCTATTCTTATAGCTATAGTTTGGCAGTTCTTGGCACTGTTTATTTTATAATTTTTTTACTTAATTTTCCTTTGTGCTGCAACGTGACTGATTTTGTTTCATAATAGACTTAAATGATCCTGAAATATTTGACTTTATCCTACTATCTAAAATAAATAGGGGGCAGCTGGGTAGTTCAGTGGATTGAGAGTCAGGCCTAGAGATGGGAGGTCCTAGGTTCAAATCTGGCCTCAGACACTTCCCAGCTGTGTGACCCTGGGCAAGTCCCTTGACCCCCATTGCCCACCCTTGCCACTCTTCCACCTAGGAGCCAATACACAGAAGTTAAGGGTTTAAAAAAATAAAATAAATAGTACCCTACCATTAAAATACCCCCAATACTCATTAAAGTGTGCTCTTTAGGATCTAAAACTCTATAATTAACTTGGACTAACATCCATTCTTAAAACTCACAAAATTAAAACAATAAAAAACATGTAGAACATGAAATTTATCACTCAAATGATGGAAGTAATTAAAAGTAGGAAGCCAGCTTCATTTAGTTTTATCTGGTCAGAGTCAGACATTGGGAGTCAGCCAACACACACACCCATTACAATTTTTTAACCCTTATACTCTGTTTAGAACTGATTGCAAAGTATACATTCTAAGAAAAATGAGAGGTAAAGGCTAGGCACTTGGGGTTAAGTGACTTGTCCAGGGTCACACACCTAGGAAATGTCTAAGATCAGATTTGAACCTTGGACTTCCCATCTCCAGGCTTGACTTTCTATCCCCTGAGTGACCAAGCTACCTCTCACAACTATTATTGTTACAAAGTGAAACCATTTCAGAATTATTTATTGTTCTATGTAATTTGCACACCACTGTAGTTCACATAAGAGAAAAATCACTAAATATCTCTAAGTCTCACGTTCATCATCTGTGAAATAGGGACAACATGATGAGTGAAAGAAAGAGGGTTTCGGCTTATTACTGGTAAGCAAGAAGTCCCATAAAAGATATCATTCAGGAGATGTACGATGAGAAAAGTGTTTGATTGGTCATGAAGCAAGAATAATGTGAACTAGATGGATAGTCCAAGAGATGAGGGATTGCCCACATGAATGAGATCATGGAGCCAATGAATCACAGAAGCATCACTTGCATCTCCTACCTAGAGAGTTCTTCTGAGGATCAATTAATATACCTGCAAAGTACTTTATAACCACAAAGTGCTTAGCAAATGTGACCTATTATTACTTAACCGTTGTAGATCTAAGTTTGCTCATCTCTATAGTGAAGGTGCTAGTACAGAGGATCTAGTATCACACTCTGCTCCTTCTCCACTCTACAGTGGATAGGCATATGTTGGCTAAATGTTGGAGTGAGCAATTACAGTTCTGCCTTGCTGGATCAATGACATTTTTTACCCTTCTTGTTAAATTTATCAATCTAGAAGCATTAATAAGTGTCTGCTATATGCCCAGACACTGTGCTATCTAGGGGACACAAAAACAAAAATGAAATAATTCCTGACTTGAAGGAATTTGCTTTCTATCAGGAAGAAAATCCTTTATACACACATGTATACATAAATTATTTACAAAATAAATGCAAGATAATTTTAAGGAAAACTACAACATGGAGCAGAGAGAAAGATATTTTTGCTTGTTGCTTCTCACCTTCCTGGAGCACAGGACAGCTGCTTGGAGAGCCCATTAGATGCCATTATTTGGTGCCATTGTGCATATGAGGCTCAGTTCTAAATTACCCTTACTTCAAACCTAGAGGGATTGGAGCCCCAGCTGTTTAAGTGCCTGAAGGAAATTGGTTCATGAAAGAAATCTCTCTGACTCCTGCCTAATCTGATCCAAGTCAACACCATGCTCATTAACAGAGGATTTGGCTTATGTGCTTATGTGTCTGTCTATCTATCTATCTATCTATCTATCTATCTATCTATCTATCTATCTGTCTGTCTGTCTGTCTGTCTGTCTGTCTATCTATCTATCTACTTGTCTGTCTGTCTGTCTGTCAATCTCTCTCTCAAAACACTTTTGGCTTGACCTGGTCTTTTCCTATAAATGAAGACCCTTTTCCTAATGCTATACAAGACTATTACTCCATTTCTGTATCATTAGGTTGGATCTTTACTAAATTATATTGTATAGATAATTTATACATCTTTTTTTCAGAATTTAGAACAGTAGTTCTTATAATTTCAAAATAAAAAATAATAGTTTGCATGGAACCTAGATTCATTAATAAATTAGATTAGAAGCTCTTTGAAGATAGTTTTTTTTTCTCCATCTTCCTCCCTCTCCCACAGTGAGTACACAAAATCTTGTTGGATTCAACCTAGAGTCAGAAGATATTTTAATAAATAACTGAGATTTGAGGTAATATGTTGTAGGTGCTATTATAATGGCACAAACTAAGTGATATAGGTGTTGAGCTCATTGGGTATCAACTGGTCAAGAAATTTCATAAAGAAGACAGCATTTGAGCCTTAAAGGATAGTTAGAATGAAGACAATATTAGTTAAAGGATAGGGATTCCAACTGATGTGGAATGTCAAAGATGTAGACGGGGAAAAAGCAAATAGTATTTGAGAGAATAGCAAAAGAGAAGTTGGATTCAGATTTTGGAGTATTTTTAATTTCAGGCATTAATAATCCTTAATTTGGTAAACAATAGGGAGCCACTGAAGATCTCTGAGCAATGGGATTACCTCATAGTCATCAAATTCAGTGGAAGAATGTCTCAAAGTCTAATACAATTTGACAAGTCTACACAATATAACTGTTTGGTCTCCATTATTGACTGTTTATTGTGATTAATTTAATCCAGCTGCTAACTACTTACTCTAAATGTGCTTTTGCTTCTGCCTTCTTGCCCAACCTGGTTCTCTTGACTCCTAATCTTTAGTTTCCTCAATTGTAAAAAGGGGTTAATAACACTTACCTCATATGGTTATTATGAGAAACAAATGAAATAATATTTGTGAAGAGCTTAGTTTATGCCTGGTACCTAGTAGCCACTTTAAAAAATGCTTATAATGATCCCTCATCTATCATGGGGAGCTACACTCCAGAGACCCCCGCAATAGGTGAAAATTTACAAAATAGCAGTGTTTTATTTATTTTATTATTTAAATATATTTTAAGACTTTCTAAACCCTTTCCACTCTCCTATAAACCTTTCCCACACTCTTATACACACTGAGCCAATCAGCACCCAGGATACAGAACACAATGCTATGGTTGATCGCCTTTCATTCCATTAGCCAAAGCAGAAATACTTGCTTTGTGCTCAGTCCTATACAATCTCACGTTGGCAAACTTGTGCAAGTAGAAGTGGTGTACTGCATTTCCATTGTTACAGTATGGTATTCTTCCATAAAATCTCACAATATAGCAAAAACTCCATGATATAGAATTATATATATATTTTAAAAACCTGCTATACATTGAAGCTGAGATAAGTGACCTGTGATATAGTGAGGGACAACTATATTCCTTTCTCTTTTTTCTTCCTTCTTCTTTTCTTCTACCTTTTCAATGCTCAACTTCTATGATTTCACCAAAGTTCTCCCTTCTCACCTCTGCTTTTTTGAACTTCTAGTTCCCTTCAAGGCTCAGGCACCATTTTCCAATACTTTTTATTGTTATTCCCTCCCCAAACACTTTGTTTTCCTTTAGCATCTAACATTTACTGATCTGAGAAGAACAGTAGAATATAGGCTCTTTAAGGGCAATTGATTTTGTCTTTGTGTTCCTGGTGCCTAGCCTAGTGCTTTGCACACAGTAGGCACTTAATAAATGCTAGTTGATTGATATTTCTTTCAAGCCTCTCAAGTATCTTGAAAGGTAGGTAAAATATTATTACCCCAATTTATAGACGGGAAAATCGAGACTTTATATACATGGTATCTTTCTTCACTCTACCATACAGAATGATCATATTCCTAGTCTTATCAGTCACAAGAATTCTACCTTCATAATTCATAACTCTGAAATTCCTCTAACCATCACTTCTTGCCTTCTATTTCTTTCTTTCTGAAACTTATTGTCTATCCTCACCATAGCTTCCACTCTTCCCTTCTTCCTCTTCTCTCAATAAAATCTAAACCTGTATTTAATCAATTTAGCTTTCCACTGTATCCTGTACTCCTGAATCCCTTCCCTCATCATCTCATCACTTTCCAAACTCTGATCCCAGATAATTTCTACGATCCACCTGCTGTGTGCCTACCCATGTGCTTCTAAATGCCCTTGGAAGAATACTACCCTACTGATCGAAACCCTGACAGATTTTTGCTATCTATTTTCAATTGGACTGTTATTGCTTCATGAAAAATGTTATATTTTTTTACTTTATCCAATTCTTTACAATGTCTGGTCCAAACCTCTTGTCTCAAATTTTCTTTCATTCTCCTTCTCCTGTTCCTCTCAACAGAACTGCTCATCTCCTTTCTGACTAGAAAAAGAAATGAAGTTATCTATTATATACTCTTTTTCCTTTCCAATAAAACATTTCAAATCGTTTCAACACCATTTCCCAGTCTTTCCTCCTATGGTCCAGGCTCAGGAGAGGATGTAGGCTTTCTCTTTGCCAATGTCAGCCCTACTATTTGTGCCCTTTATAGTTTTCACTCCTATCTCCTCAACAAGCTTGTTCTTTTAGTTAACCCTTTCTCTCCCTAATTATCTTTCCTTATTATATGGTTCTTTTTCTACCTACAAATATGCTCTAATCTCTCAATCCCTTTAAAAAACACCTTTACTTGTCTCTACTATCCCTTTAAGCTAAATTTCATATCTTAACCTCTTTTCATTAATAAACTTTTTAAACACCGTGTATACTGATTGTCTCCCACTCACTTCTCAGCCTTGCATTGTGGCCTCCATGCCTGTCACTCAACTAAAACTGCTCTCTCCAAAGTCACTAATGATCTCTTGTTAAATGCAATGGTCTTTTCTCAGTTCTTATCTATCTTGACTTCTCTGGAGTATCTAACACTGTTGCCTTTTCTTTCTTAGATATTCTCTCCTTGATGTGTGACACTACTCTATTGTATTTCTCTTGTTATCTGTCTGATTTCTTCTCCATTTTCTTTAGAGGATAATCATCCATGTTCTCCTCCCTATGTGGGGGCATGTTCTAGTGCTTTGTCCTGGACCTTTTTCTCTTCTCTTTGTTCTATTCATGCTATATCTATGACCCTTCTTGATGAAACCACCAGTGCCCATGAGTTCAACTATTACCATTATACAGAAGACTCCCAAGTCTACATATCCAACCAACATCTCTCTCCTGAGTTCCAGTCCCACTGCTGGAATGCTCCATCGGTCCCACTGGCATCTCAAATTCAGCATGCTTTAAAATGAAGTCATATTCACCTATAAACCTACATTGCCTCCTAACTTCTCTATTCATGTCCAGAATAACATTGTTCCTCTGGCCATCTAGCTTCATAACCCAAAAATCATCTACAACTCATCATGCATTTATTTCCCATATCCAAAAAGTTGCCAAGTGTTGTAGATTCTATCTCCTTGAAATCTCTTGAATTTTCCCCCTTGTCTAATGGTTACCAGGATAGTTTAGTTTGGGCCTTTGTTACCTATCATTTAGACGAATGCAATAACCTCCTTTTTTTGTCTCCCTTCATCCAGTTCCCTCCTTCTCCATCTTCCACACAGCTTCCAAACTGATCTTCTAGGAGTTCAGATATGATCATGTCACGCCCCTCTGCTCTATGAACTTCTGGGACAAAAGACAAGCTTCTTGGCATTTAAAGCTTTTAGGTCTCACCTCAGCTTTTCCAGGTTGATTATATGTTAGTAGCCTTAATGCACTTTGTATTGTAGCCAAACCAGCCTACTTACTATTCCTCATGCTTGACATTCCACCTCCTATCTTGATATCTTTGCACGGGCTATCTCTCCTTCCTTTCAGAACCCAACTTCTATGATTTTGTGAATGTTCTATTCCTACTTCTCTTTGCTTCCTGGAGCTTCTAGCTCCTTTCAATGTTCAGCTGAGGTGCCATTTCCTTCAAGAACATTTTCCCAATTCCCCTAGTTTCACTTTGTATTCATTTTGCTTATATCTTTATTTATCTGTGAAGTTGTGTCTTCTCTGTAGGAAGAGTAGAATGAAAGCTCCTTGAGGGCAGTATGTCTTTGTATCCCCAGTCTTTACCTCAGTTCCTAGCACATAGCAGGTACCTGACAACTTCTAATTAAGAGTTCATTCAAGCCTATTAAGAACCTCTGAGCAGGTAGTACAAGTATTATTACCCCCATTTTGCAGAGGGGGAAGCTACAATTTGACTGGGTTGTCCCAATCTCACCTAAAGCTGGTAAGGTCAATTTGGGGGATTTATGAGTAGCAGGGGTATTTTTGTTTCTAAGTAAGGAGTAGCTAGATGGCACAGTGGAGAGAGCATGGGACCTGGAGTCAGGAAGATTCCTCCTAGTGAGTTCAAATCTGACTTTAGACATTAACTAGCTGTGTGACCCTGAGCAAATCATTTAACCTTGTTTGTCTCCATTTCTCATCTGTAAAATGAAGTGGAGAAGGAAATGGCAAAAAAAAAAAACCAAAAAAAACAACAACAAAAAAAAAACCAAAAAACTCCAGTATCTTTGCCAAGAAAACTCCAATAAGGTCACAAAGATTTGCATACCATTAAAACAACACAATAACAATAAAACTGACCTATATAACCAGAACCTGCTTCTTATCATTGATTACTTCTCTCTTAGCATGCATCTGCACACACACACACACACACACACACACACACACACACACACACACACACACACACCAAAGAGTGAGAAAGCATTTTTCACACTTGGACCCACCCCTCTCTTGATTATCTCCCATGGGAACAACTATTAACACTACTAAAACAAGGGCTTTCCTCTTTCCCAAAGATACCAGCATTTTTTTCTGGTGTTCTGGGACTTGCTTCAAGGGACTAGAAGCTTACCTTGACAGCTTCTCTTTCTCTAAAGCATGAAAGTCTCTCTAGGAACAGCCCAGAAAAAAAAAATTTAAGGAGGAAGGCTTTTGAAGTTGCCTTTGAGATCATCTAAGTTTCCATGGAGATCAAATACTAATCAAATCACCACCTCATTCAGAGGCTTTCTGCTTCCAATATATAGCCATAAGAAAACTTGCAGAGAAAGTCAGGATCTGTAGGGTAACACCCCTTCCATTAGCAAAAAATTTCAATGAGTCAGACTACTCTCTTCCTTGACTTCCCTTTCCTGTTATTTCTGGTCTTTTCCCTTTAATCTCCTTTTAACTTGAAGCCCCCTGGGGTCTGAAGGTTTAGAAAGGCATCTGATATCAGTGTAGTGGTTGCAATAATAAACAAATGGGCATGGTGACCATAGAGTCCAGTTCTAGGAAAGAGGAAAGTTTTCTATTATAGTTATTTTATGCATGTGTGGTATTATTTAACTTGCTAGATGGTCAGTTCTATGAGGGTAAGGACCCCTATTTCTGTACCTTTACCAGCAGATTAATAATGGGCACTTAATAAATATGTGAGCTAAATTAAATTAACTGGGAAAGACACTCATTTTTCCCCTTCTCTTCTACTTGCTAGGTGGCTAGGTTCCATGAAAGCAGGGATCTCATCTTTGTATCTGCATCAGCATATAGGAAGTACTCAATATATATTATATGTGTGTGTTTATATAATACATATGTCTACACACACATAAATTTAAATTGCTTCAAAAAGATATCCATCTTGCTTCTTCTTTCCTCCTTCCCTGGCTGGTGTCCTGTTGATTTTGGAAGAGACTCACGTATGCACTGCATGTATGCAAATGTGTTTAGATATAGGTAGAAAGGAATGAAAAAAAATATTTAATGTGTTTACTATGTGCCAAGAATCTTGCTTTGCACTGGGAATACAAATACAAAAATGAAGAAAGCCTCTGTCTTCAAAGAATTTGTATTCTAATGGGTAGACAAGCAAACACTCTTAGGGTAAAGGTGACCAGGTATGGACATTTTGGTCTAGAAAATTACAGAGATGTTGAGTCAGATCATTGGGGAGTGCACTGACACACTTCATCCAGGAACAGGAGGGGGCAGGGAAGGAAGATGCCAAGGAGGCAGGAAATGTAGATATAGTTTTTTTCTTCCTCCCTCCCTCCCCTCCCTCCCTCCCTCCTTTCTTTCTTTCTTTCTCTCTCTCTCTCTCTCTCTTTCTTTCTTTCTTTCTTTCTTTCTTTCTTTCTTTCTTTCTTTCTTTCTTTCTTTCTTTCTTTCTTTCTTTCTTTCTTTCTTTCTTTCTTTCCCTTCCTTCTTTGCTTCCTTTCTTTCTCTCTCATATATACTTAGTTATTTTTGCTGTTGTTTCCCCCATTAGAATGTAAGCTCCTTGAAGGCAAGAACTGGTTTTGCCTTTATGTCTATGCCATTGTTTTTAGCACAGTGTCTGGCACAAAGTAAACATTTAGTAAATGCCTGTTGACTGACTGAAACAGTCTTAGAAAGTTGCCTGGGACATTGATAGATAAAGTGATTTGCCCAGTGATCATTCAGCCAATATGTAGGTGATGTGGGTCTTAAAGTCAGCTCCTCCTTACTGAAGGTCAGTTTTCTATCTGGCATGCCAGGAAGTCTCTCCATTAGAGATGGAATGTTCTAATTAGTTCTTGAAAATAAGCTTATAAATCAAAAGGTCGAGTAGCAGAGAATTCTAGCCAAATTTTACTCAGGGAATTGTTCACACAGTAAAACTGAATATGTTTGTATAGAGAGAGGAGATGCCAGCAAAAACTAATCTTAGTTGGTTCTTGATGAAATTCTTAAACAACTCTCTTTCTGGGGTGAATGGTATTTTATATTTGTCAATACCAAATATCTAGTTGTATGTTTGTGTGTAGGGAGAATATCCAAGCTTTATCTCTCTCTCTTTCTCTCTCTCTCTCTTTTCTTTCTTTCTCTCTTTCTCTTTCTCTCTTTTCTTTCTTTCTTTCTGTCTCATATCTCTCTCTGTGAAGAGACTCACGTATGCACTGTAGGTATGCAAATGTTTTTAGATATAAGTAGAAAGGAGTTTGTTTGTACGTGGGACAGATGTCCAAGCTCTCGCTCTCTCTCTCTCTCTCTCTCTCTCTCTCTCTCTCTCTCTCTCTTTCTCTCTCCCCTCCACCCCACTTTTCTCCCCCCAATTATATACACACATTTAGTGGCACATAAAATACATATAGCCTTATAAAAATATATGCATACATAATGTTTATTTATATATATATGTATACATGGTCTATATATTCTGCTTACTTTCCCTCATAAACTCACACTTATGAAAATTGGAGCCTGGAGTCTAGTGCCTGAGAGGAAACTGAAGCATTTCTGGCCATGTTTACTGCCAATGCTTGAGAGAAGAGGGTAGTTTAGAGAAGAAAAGAGAAAAGGAAGTTGATGGATAAGATGGGCTGTCACTCTATTTTCCAAGAAGGCCTGAAACCATTCCCATTGCCTTTAAACACATTTGTCTATGCAAGAAGCATACCTCCTTTTCAGTCCTTTCAAGCAACTAAATTGGCATAAGTTGCTGGGTTGCCCCATATAATTAAAACAGGTTCATTCAAACAAGTAGGAATGATCCGCAAAGTATCTCAGTATGGAAGTGTAGAATTTGGAATGAAATGATTTGGATTCAAAATGTTGTCTTTGGGTAAACCAACCTCTGCTGGTCACAGTTTATTCATCTGTAAAATAAGGGTATTGAACTAGATGACCTCTAAGGTTTCTTTTGGCTCTGAGGATGATCATGGAAGATCTCACTACTGTTCTAGGACCTATGGTTTCCATGCTAGTGGCTGGAAGAAGGCTAAGTGAAGTTACAAGATATTTTATTCCCATTAGTTTGCAAATTATTTACCAATGGGATGATTTAGTCAATGTTTCTTAAGTAGCTCTCCATTCCTAACATGACTGGGACAATAGGAATTAAAGAAAGTTCAATAATTTCTGTCCAGTCCTCACCAACAATGAAGAATCAGAGCATTAACAGAGGTCTGAACAGGTCCAAGAACAGTGCCTCCGCAGAAGAATAACCTATTCTTCTAATACCTAATAAGGCAACATATCTGTGAGTTTGTAAATTTGGCTTATGATAGTTCAAAATCTACCTTCCATATCATTGATTTTTCCATGTTTGATGCCTTCAGGTTCCCAGCAATGTTTCCTAGACCTTCCTTGGCAAAAACCCTGCACTCCATCCATCTTTTTGTTTCACATTGGTTAGATATGTCTTGGCCTCCAAGAAAACCTTGATTCGACCCAAACTGCCCATAGCCTTTAAACTTTCACCATTGATCTGAAACAATTCTCAATCATCCAGTGCTGTTCAAGTCCCCAAGTCTGTTAATGACCTTTACTTATCTGCCATTCTTCAGATTTTGAGAGAGATGGCAAAGAGGAGAAGAAAAGGAGGAGAATGTTGGAAGAAAGAGAAAAAAAGGAATGAAAGGATAACAATGGAAGTATTTTGGAGTATGTGAAACTTACTGAAAAGTCACAAAGCAGAATTCAAGGTACCAAGAACAGAAATGGCACCATCAGTTACAAAAAATGGTGTTACCTACAGAGAAATTTAAATAAGTTTCCAGTATCAGGACTGCTATAAAAAGAACTCAGACATTAAAAGACTTTAGAGGGCTTCAAGAGTCCCTGTTCCACTAAATTAAAATACCTTCTCAATATGGTACCTTATCAACCCTTCAAGTGATCCCCAGGGCAACTTTATTTACCTATGCATGTACCTTTGGGTATCTGCATAGGGAACAAAAGGGAGCAATAAGATTATTTTCATTCAGCACATAGACCTATGTCCATTAGGTGGCACTGATGCACACCCAACTAGTGAATTACTAGGAGTTCCCAAATCCACATGCACTCAGTGATATCTTTCGTTCTGTGCCATTCTGTTCTCTGGGCTCCTGGATACTGCTGATGAGTCATCAGAAAGCACTTGGCTCTTGTAGCTGTATTGGCACCAAGGTGATACTATGCCAGTCTGGGCTAGATTTCTGCCCCCCCCCTTCCCGAGGGCTCAGCCAAAATGGGGATGGCATCCAACTCCTTACCCCACCACACTCCCAGCCTCCTGGCCTCAGGGAGCTACCTTGTATAATTAATCTCCTATTTGAGATTCAGGGTGAATGTTAATTAAATAATTTGTTATTGGTTATTTGACAGGGCTCAGCTACCCACTTGCCAAACTAGGGAAGTGGTAAAATCTGGAACAGAATAAAGGATAGCTTTGGCAACTTATCTTTCATACCAGAAGTGAGTGTGAATAGATTTGAATAGAATTCCTTCTGTTTTTATCTTGGCATTGGTGGTTCAATCTCAAGCCAACCACAACTTGTCTTTAGGTCTTTGACCTTAATTTACTTTTCTATTTCCACTGAAAACCACGGATCATTAGAACTGCAAAGGACCTTGGAGAAAATTTAGTCCATGAGGAAACTGAGATTTTTTTTCCTTCTGTGTCGATTGACTGGCACCTCAATGGCTGGCTCAGTAAGTACCATAATTCTGGCTCTCCTTTGACATTACAAGTTGTTAGGGTCTTTGATTTCCTACGGGCTATACTTCTTCCCCAAGACTTCAACTTTATATTGTGGAAACTATCAATAATATACATACAGGATTAGTAATGGGAATGTATAGTAATGTGTGTGTGTGTGTGTGTGTGTGTGTGTGTGTGTGTGTGTAATTCAGACCTGTGATTTCATTGTGTGGAGGACTCCCAGTTCCCTCCACTAACACAGATCAAAACTCATCTATAACTTTTCTTGTCTTAGAGAGTTGTTTTCTAGGACTTTGAACAGTTGAGTCACTTGCTCAGTGCTCCACAGCAAGTATGTGTCAGAAACAGGACTTGAATCCAGAGCTTGCTACTTCTCAGTAATCTCTTAACGTAGTATATTCTTGGGCAAAAATGAGGAAGTCCTCAAGTAAGAGGAACTAGAGAAAAAGAAGCTTTCTTATCCAGTTAATTTTGGACCTCAAAAATACCGCCTGGGGAAATGTATCTGTGAAGTGGAAGGACAGTTGCCCTGCTCAACCATTGTACCTTTGCCCAAAGGGATGACTGGCAAGTAATGAGCTACTCTGAAAGCCAATGCTCAAGACTGAGGGTCAACGGTGGAGGCTTCTGATACCTGGAATATCAGAGCTAGAGATGGCTTATAGGTCTTAAAGACCAAGTGACAGAGAGACAGGTGTTCATGTGGTCTCAGCAGCTGGAAAGCTCCCAGCTCTCTCTCCAGAGCCCCTGGAAAGTAAAGCTACCTCATATTCAGAGCATCTGCAAAGTTTTATTTTGGAATTATCTTCCCATCCTTCTTAGTATTTTTTTTTTCTGTTTTTCTGAAATGCCTTTTTTAAATCTTTTGATGTCCAGCCAATAAAGAGTTCCAAAGATTCATATACACACACTATATAACATAGGCATGTATATATATATACACATATATCATATATAACATACATCTATATGTATATATGTATACACACAGATATAGTTGGAAGGGACTTCTGAATCTATTCAGAACAATCTGTACCTGATGAAGGATCGTGTCTCAAACATAACCAACCAGTTTCACTACCTTCCAAGGCAACTCAGTTCACTTTTGGATAGAACAAATTATTATGGTATTTTTCTTTTTTTTTTCCACATCAAGTCCAAGTCTCTCTTTTTGTAGCTTCTACTTATTGTTCCTCATTCTTCCCTCCAGCACCAAGTAGAACAAGTCTTATTCCTTGTCCACATCTTTCAAATAGTTGAAGACAGCTATTATGTTCTGTCTAAGTCTTCTCTTCCCAGGCTAAAGGAATCTAGCTCTCTCAATCAGTGGGGGACATATTATTGTCAAATTATAACTTGTGTAGCAATGGACTTCTTGTCTTTTAGGTGAATAGATAATGGTAACTGCCATTATTTCCCCTTAAATGTATCTATTCTTTCAAATATGGAAATATCACTGTTCATAGACCCACAGGAATCCTATGTGTCAATCTTTGAACTGGCACTCAAAGCCTCTTAACTTAAGTATAGCAGTTTAACTAATTATCTCTAAGTGTTGCTGTTCACACTGCTAAGACAGGTGTCAGTAGATCAGGACTTTTCAACAAGTTCACTCCCTGATTCTCAATTAAATTGAACTCACATACAAGAAGATAGCAGTTGCTCAGAGCCCCTCGGTGTTCAGAGTTATCTTCCCCCCACATTCTCTTTCCCACCCCACCCCACTGCCCACATTTCTACCTATGATTATAACTCAAGCTGTGTCTACATGAAAGCAGAGTAAGTAACTCACATTCTTATCAGGTTTTGCCCCTTTCACACTGGACACAAATATACCAAATCATTCTTAATGCTGCGGTTGTTAAATGAGGCTGCTGCTTGTCTGACCTATGGATCCCCTAGGTCTTGTCACCTCCACCAATGCAGCCCCCCCAGGATCTCGAGCTATTTTCATCTGCCCTGCATTGAACTTTGTTTCGTCTTTTGTCTTCTCAATAATGTGAATTGCTTGAGAGCAGGGGCATTCTTGCTTTTTATATTTGTATCTATAGTGCTTGACACATAGTAAGTGCTTAATAAATGCCTTTTTAATTCATTCATTCCATGAAGTACATGCAACATATAAAGGTCTTGACTGAATCCAAAATTTGCTTTAAGATAGATAGAAAGATAGATAGATAGATAGATAGATAGATAGATAGATAGATAGATAGATAGATAGATAGATAGATAGATATACAGGCAGACAGAATGACAGGTTAGATAGGTAAATAGATAGACAGACAGACAGACAGAATGATAAATTGGGGGGAGAGAGAGAGAGAGAGAGAGAGAGAGAGAGAGAGAGAGAGAGAGAGAGAGATAAAATGAATAAAGAGAATCCTTCACTACCACAAGAACTAGGCTTGCTCCAATTATTTTTGGTCCTTTAGGATCTACTAAATTCTATCCTAAGAATAGGGTCAGGTGAGCAAAATTTCTTAAGATTTAGAGCTGGAAAAAAATAGACATCTTTGGTTTTGGAAAAAACATATTTCAGTATTTCAGGGAATTCATAATTTAATATTTTCCTAGCCTAGTGATTGGGTACCTAGGGAATGATTAGGTTATAATTGTTGGGAGAGGACAAAACCCAGTTTAGAAGGGGTGAGGTCAGGAGTTTTCACAACAACAAAGAAAGGGGGAAGAGGAAGGGATATTGGGTGACAAAGTGTGGTTGAATCATAGAATTATAGATTGAGAACCAGAAGGGAACTTAGAAGTCATTGAATTCAAACCTTGCATTTTACAGTTGAAGAAACTGAGGCTAGTGGAGTTAAATGATTTGCCCAAGGTGAGACATTGAGTAAATATCTGAGGAATTTGAACCTAGTTTGGGTTGGAGACAGACCCCACCACTGGCTATTGCAGGAAAGATTGAGTATGATCCATTTCCCCAGTTTTTAATTAGTTGAGCACACAGGCTGCCATCCACATTTTGGAGACAGGGGAAATCCATGTTTGGAACCCAATAGACAACTTGGGGCTAAGAAATACTGATTTGAGAACAGTATAGTGTGGTAATGGGAAAAAATAGTCTAGCATTATGATCCCTATTTTACAGATCAGGAAACTGTGGCTTAGGAAGGAAGGAAGGAAACAAGCATTTATATTAAGCCTCTATTATGTGCCAGGCACTATGCTAAGCACTTTGTAAATATTATCTCATTTGATCCTCACAATAACCCTGGGAGGTAGGTGCTATTATATCCCCATTTTGTAATTGAGGAAACTAAGGCAAACCAAGGCAAGTGACTTGCCCAGCTTACATAGCTACTAAATAAGTGTCTGAGACCACATTTGAACTAAGATCTTACTAACTCCAGGCATGGTTCTCTATTCACCAGAGAGAGAAACGGAATTTGCCAATGTTTACACATATATTATGTGAAAGTGCTAAGATTTAAACCGAGGATTTCTAACTCAAAATCTATGGTTATTTCCACTATCCCATGTTTCCTATCACACTTGAGTAGAGACAATAGGAACCAAATTAAGAATATGATACCAGCATGTCATAGTGGAAAGAATCATGAATTATGAGTCAGAGGGCTAAGGTTTGAATCTTACTTGTGTCATTTATTACCTGAGTGACCTTTCTGGCCTAGAGTTTCCTTATTTGCTAAATGAGAGGATTTGAATAGATGAACAGTGAAATCTTTTCCAGTTCCAAATCTAGGATCCTAAGTCTATCAGAAGAGCATAGAATACAATCTGTCCGAGTATTGTCTACACTTCTCCCTCTTTTGGGGGGCAACTGTCCTCAGCTGGTTGTTTTAACCTTAGAAAGGTCAAATGATGGTAAGGGAGCATAGTCAAAGAAAGGTTATCCTAGTGATCACTCTTGGCCAATTGGGAATCCTGCAGGTCATGGCTAAATAATTTGTATATTAAATAATACAGGATAGTCACCAGGTGGAATAAGAAGAGAGACTCTTCCAATCTGGATAAAGAGGAATTTCCAGAGATAGAGTGCACAGTTAGGTTTGGCCTCTGGTTGAGTTGGACATGTTCTAGTGTCATCCTTGGGTGCCATCCAAATAGCTTTGTGTCTGTCAGTGGTATTTGCTTAAATTCCATTTAAAATCTGACCTTGGAAACAAGACCCTGAAAGAACAATTTAAGCTGAATTCTGCAAAATCCACTTTACAGATTGTAACCTAGGTATAATCCACTGGCTCCAAGAAACACTTTTGTCATTTACCTTAGGGAGCTAAGCCATTCTTTTCTTGTGTCCCCCAAGCCTAGGCAGGGCAGCTTGGGACAGAGGGTGCAAAACCTCTCTTTAGTCTACTTTTGTATCACAGAGTGCCAGCTCTCCGTCAAACTTTCACAAGGTCTAATATCTATTTGCATATCACTGGTCCTTGTTTTCAAAAAACATTTCCAGTGCTCTCCTCCTCTCTCTTCCTTGTTTCAAGCTCCACTCATTCCTTGGCTTTCTCTTTGTCTTTAGTAGAAGATTCCATTTTGATAGGTATAACACATTCATTCATATCAATTTCTGAATTTCATCCAACTCAGAGGCCAAAAAACAGTGTGGTATGGCAGGAAGAGGGGAAGAACAGTACAAATACATGATGAGATGCATTTGGTTTCCCCATTGGCTGTGACTTGTTCCTTCCATCATTGTATCTTAGGAAACAATGTTTGACTATACATTGGATGGGATAAATATGACAAATAGGAGCCTTTTGACATAGAGAATTTGCCCCAAATTGGGTTTCCTTACTTTGGACTCATATTGAATTTTATTTGTACCTCTCATTCACTTAACCAATATTTATTGTGTATTATAAATAATAATAAACACTCTCCCTTCTCACCTCTGCCTTATATAACCCTCTAACTCATTCAGTGCTTAGCTCAAGTACTACCTCCTTTAAGAGACCTTTTTTGATTACCCCCTTATTAGTCCTTAGTCTTTACAGATTATTTGTACATATCCTGAATTTATTTGTTTATTTTAATACAGGCGGTATTCCCTCAGGCAAGCTCTCTGGAAGACAAAGTGCATCTCATTTTTATACCTAGTGCCTAGTACAGTGCTGGGCAAACAGAAGCCACTTAAATGTTGATTGATGATTACTTCTGCGATGTTAGACAGTGAGGATAGAATTATAAGGCATTTAGAATTTTCAAAGGACTATGCCTTAGGTGTTAGATTTGTAACTTTAAAATTTAATTGTTTCTCTGGTCAACATGAAGAATTCATGAGCACTTAAGTGCCTACTATGTGCTTAATCAGCAATACATTAAGTACTAGATCTCTTCATCTAAGAGTATAGTTAATTAATAATATTAATTATAAATTGATCTTTACAATAAAATAATTGCTATGATATTAATTAATAGAATGTAATAATTAACAATAAATCTAGCACTTTCAGATTAATTATCTCATTGACAAGATGGGGTTGTGTCTTGACTTGTATGTGAATTGGATTTATGTGAGACAGAGTTGCACAAATGATCAGCCTCATTTTTCTCTTCCAGAGTCATCAAAGTCCAGTAGCAAGACAAAAGTCAGGTGGAGTGATAATGATCCAGGATGGTTGTACTCAATGACCTGTCAGATGTCTGCCAGCTCTAAATCTATGATCTTATAACTGAAGGTTCAAATCCCTACTCTTTCACTTACCACCCGTGCAGTCTTGAGAAAATCACTCACTGGACCCAAGTTTCCTGACTTGGGAAATGTGGATAATTACACTATTTACCTCACAAGATTATTGTGAGTATTAAAGAGAAGAAGTGTTAGATTTGGACTCAGAAGGATCTGCATTCAAAATCTGCCTCTGCCAACTAGGTAAAACCACTTACATTCTCTGAGTCCCTGTTTTTTAAAAAAAAATCTATAAAATTGAGAAGACTGGATTGGACTGCTCTGCCATCTGGCTCTAAATGCACACTTGAAATGAGATCATATACATGAAAGGACTCTGAAACCACAAAGCACTCTATTAAGGGGAGTTGTTATCATCACTTCAGCTATCGAAGGAGGTTGTATGAGACTGGATCTCTAGTTTGACCTGAGCACACTATCATCGAGGAGGTTTGTGGAGAGCTTGGAATTCATTTGGGGGATTTCACTGTCCCATGAGAACCATTATTAAAAGATAAAGACCTGGGCTCACTGTCAAACTGTCCTGGATGCCATAGGCCCTTGAGAGGATCCCTCAGAGAGCTGTGTCCTCATTCTATAGGATTTGGACATAGAACAAGATTAGAGGGGCATGGACCTTGTATTTCTTTTCTTTTTTTTTTAAACCCTTACCTCCCATCTTGGAGTCAATACTGTGTATTGGCTCTAAGCAGAAGAGTGGTAAGGGTGGGCAATGGGAGTCAAGTGACTTGCCCAGGGTCACACAGCTGGGAAGCATCTGAGGCCATATTTGAATTCAACCCACTGAGCTACCCAGCTGCCCCTGGACCCTGCATTTCTATTGAAACTGCAATGAAGCTGGTGGAGGAACTGAGAAGATGGGAATGAAGACCTAGTTTTAGGAGCTAAAAAGGGTGGCAGTTATTGGAGCAGGAGGATGTATCCTTGAACACTTCTGCCTGTGACAGGACTTGGGGTTCTTGAACTCCATGTAAAGTCAACCTGCCCATCTCCTTATAGAAGTTCTACCTAGATATCAGGGATATAGTCTTCACTGGGAACTGAAGGAGCAGTAGGAGTCCTACAGACTTGACCTAGAAGTCCTGGTACAATATTTCATTGAGTACAAAAATTTCTTAGAGATAGAGTTCTGTAGAAACTCAGCCATGTATAATCAGGAAAGAGATTCTGTTTTGGGGTCCAAATAGATCTGTTCAATTGTATTTCTCGCACCAACATAGTTAGGTCCCAGCTTCCACACATATGTTAAGACTATCAGTTAAGGCTGGGCTATCATCCCAAATCCAGTCCTACATCTTCTTAAGCAACTATGATGGAGTAAATATGAAGGGGAAAGGCAGTCAAAAGCCTTTCTCTGGATCTTGGTTATAGGATGTCTACCCTAAATCAAAGGGCAAATTAGAGGTAGAAAAATGTTTGATTCAGGTCATAGTATCCAGCATGATATCTAATTACATTTCCAGGAGTCGACCTAATGGGAGCCCAAAGATTTTACCCCAAAGTAGAGGGATTCTATAGGCAGATAGATGGTATGAACAGAGCATTGAATTTGGGGTCAGGAAGATATAATTTCAAACCTTCCCTTAGACACACTTAGCTAGTTGTGTGACAGGGGATGACTTCTCAGGTTCAGTTTCCTCATCTGTAAAATGGGGTGAGAATACCATCTAGCTCCTAGAAGTATTATAAGGATCAAAAGAGATGACATATTTAAAGCGCTTTGTAAGCTTTGAATTGTTTTATATAGATGTTAGCTATTATTATTATTCTAGAAGGAACACAAAACTCCTTTCTCCAAACAATAAGCCTTACCTCCCATGAGGAAGAGAAGCCCTGCCACATACTGCATAAGGCCTCGGTCCCAGCAGCAGCCCAGCACCCCAATGATCCAGCCAAAGAGGATGATCGCCACTGCCATGCCCATGAAGCCAGCCGTCATTCTGCGCAGGTCTGGAGCAGAAAAATATGCAGCCAAGAATTAGAACCAGAACCTTAAGAAGCATAGAGAGAAGCAGGGATCCATGTTGCTTGGAGACCCCATAGCAGCCAGCTAAAGAGATTGATGTGAGATAATCTTCCCTCCAACCAGACGCCACTCATTTTGTCTACTTCAGACAGATTCATTTTGTTCTCCATTGACAAAGAAAATTTCAGTAACAATTTTAGGTGTGACCAGAGATCTGAATTAAGCTCAGAATTCAGAGCTCTGAGGGAGATCTCAAAGAATAGAGAGCCAGTTTTCAGAAAACTCCCTTTTACACAAAATTCTAGTCTTGTTCTTTTAATTCACCAGCTATGAGAGTCTGGGCAAATGATTTGACCTTCTGGGCCTCAGTTTCCTCATTTTTAAGATGAGGATGTTGAATTAGATGAATTCAAGTTTTAAGTTCTATGAAAGTATAACCTCTCCTGGGGCTTCTTAGCAATGTGGCCAGTCCCTTGGTTTGTATGTATATGTGTTGTGGGTAAGCATATTTTCTTTTCTCTCTCAATAGTGCTTTCTAACTGTCCCTCTTTCTCAGGCACACAACAGCCCATCTGTCATGGTGACCACTCAAATGACCCATGAAGTCCCCTTCCCTTCAACAAACTGTAGAGACAACTCTACTCCACACCTCACTGACCAGAAGTGTGGTGGGTTTGGCATGATTACTCAGCCAGCCCTCCTGTACTTGGCTGGGACATGGAACCTTGGGCAACCTTCTTGTTTGGGCACAGATGAGGAGAGATGTCATCTGGCTGCAGCATTGTCACCAGATGGAGAAGGGCAAAATGGATACCACATCTCAGTTACACTCAGCAAAAAATGTTCTCTTTCTTTCTGGGATGCCTTACCTGGACTTCTATGCTTTGGGGGGCATACCTGAATTACTATCAATATCCCTTTCCTGACCCACTCCATCCACCACTAATGAAATTCCCATTCTTTTCCCTCCTCCTCCAAACTTCCCTCACTTTGCCCCTCTTAGTATATGGTCATCTCAGCCCCCAATTCATTCCCCTCCATCTAGTACATATGCCTGTAAACATAGTCCATAGCCAAATAGAAGCAAGTCCATCTTCTGTTTGTTGGTCTTCAACTAGTGTCCCCTTATGTCCTGGGAATGGGACATAAGATGAGTTAAATAAGCATTATCCAATTTTGCAAATATTGCCATACTAACTTATGGAGGTCCATGACCATAAAAAGCAAATAGGGCAGTGATGAAGAACCTATGGCACAGGTGCCAAAGATGGCACACAGAGAGCTCTCTGTGGGCATGCATTGCCCTTCCCCTCCAGAGTTCATTACTAGGAAGGCAGAGGGACTCAGGTGGAGCTGTTCCCCTTTCCCTCTCCACCGTACCTGATGGTATTTTTTCACATCACCTGCCCCTCTGACAATCAGCCCAATGGGAACGCACAGAGGGTAAGGTGGGCAGCTCACAGGCGGCAGAGTTGGAGGAGAGCAGAGCACTCAAGCTCCTCCCCTATCCCTCTCTACACTCACTGAGGACATTCCTCACTTCACCCACCCCTCCACCCAGCAGCACAATGGGAGAGCTTTCTCCTTTCCCTGTGTGGGGTAAGGCAGGGTGGCCAGGCCCTCATAGTGGTGAGGGGCATGGCACGTGGTCTGGGGGATGAAAAGGTTCACCATCACTGATATAGGGCATATGCTAAACTTCCCAGTGTGAAAAGTGCAGGATTTGGAGTCAGAAGACCTAGGTTTGAATATCAGATCTGCTAATTACTACCCATACACATTTGGACAAATAATTTCACATTTCCGAACCTCCGTTTCATCAACTGTAAAACTAACAGATTCAACTAGATGAGCTCTAAGGTCCATTCAAGTTCTATAGCTGAGATCTTTTAACACTAGAGTCAGAGATAGGGGAAGATACACTTAATTTAAGTGCCCTCAGTACTTAGCTTATGGCAGATGATCTCTCTCTCCTTTCATCTCCATCTGTCCTCCACACTACTCCTGTGGGACATATGCCCTGCTTCATTGAAAGCTGAATGCCAATTCAAGGAAGCCCCCAGAGAGGGCAAGGCAAGAAGATAAAAGGGGAGGGGTTGATGGGGCATTAGCTAATGGCTTTCACTCTGTCAAGGGATTAGGCTGATGGGTGCTCCTGGTAGGGGAGAGGAGAGGAAAGGGAAAAAATATGGGTTCAGTTCCTGAAATACTCAGGCTGTAGATTCCCACATAAGAGAAACAGGAAGGCTCATCTGCCTGGTTTACACAGGCAGGCTTTGCAGAGGAGTCAGGGTTACTTCCTGTTGAACACAATTCCCCCTCCCCTCCCACAAACTAATCCCAAAAATGCTTGGTTTGGCTGTGTAAAAGTAATACTAATTACAGTCATTTACATGAACTGCTTGCTATTTATTCCTAATTACCATGCAACACAATAACAATTATTTATATCATTTGTGACAGGTTCTTTCCCCTCTCCAGGCTGATCCCTCTGTTGGTAGAGGTGGGCGGATCCTGAGCCTATCTGAAGGCTAGGCTGAGAGTTATTCTAATCACTCTGGAGGTATCTTGACCAGTTTCTGAGTTCATCCAGCCTCATCTGGAAAAGCACAGAGCAGAGGCCCCACTGGAAAACAGGCAGCTTTCAGCAAATGTACGGTGGCCATGTTGCTTTGGCAGGTTCAGGACCACTGACAGTTCCTGGTCTCTGTTATGAACTCATATTAAATTTGTTTTCAATTTTGACTACAATCCAAAGCTCTCTCTTTACATGTTTGCTCAGTCTTTCTAATTTGTTCCTTGTGTTGCATGGTTATCCATTTACTGCTTAAATCTATTAGAAGGAATAGTGATGATAAGTCATTTTCCATCCAACTTCCTATGAACCTGCCCCTTCTCTCCAGCTTTAAAATATCGTAGCTCCAATTATCTCCTCTATGATGATGGCTCCTGAAACTATATAGACAACCCACATTTTTCACCATGAGCTCTAGTTCTACATTTACATAAGACAGCTTAGATGAAGGGTTTGCCAGGACATGAATCTCAACACATACAACATGAACTTGTATTCTTTTCCCATCCTAGCTCCTCCTTTCAAATCTGCGGATACCACCACAATCCTTCCCCAGATGTTTATCATATATTAGAGTATCGGGCTCTTTAGTCCCCATCTTTTTTCAGTACAACATAGGATCATTAATTTAAAGATAGAAGGGGCCATATGGGTCATTGAGAAACCTCCTTATTTTATAGATATAAGTGAAGAACTGGAGGGAGGAGAGAGATGAGAAAGAGAAAAGAAGAGTGGGGGGGAATAAAGAACTAGAGTGAAGGGGGGAGAGAGAGAGAGAGAGAGAGAGAGAGAGAGAGAGAAGAGTTAGCTATCTATATTTTTAGAGGCAGGGGAAGGGGTGATGGTGGTAAGTGACCTCTCCAGAACTATACAGCTAATATCTGAGGCAGATGTTGAATACAGGTTTTTCTGACTCCAAGTTTCATGTTCTTTCAACTACTCCATGTTTGAATCTAAGCCCAGTGGTTTGTCATTTTGATTTAGAATGTCTACAGCCCTAGAATGTCTCTAGGTACTAGATACCTAAGCCCAAATGTGAAATAGTTTCAGGGCTTAGAAGACTCCTAGTTGATTCCACCTTCACTCTCCACTCAAAGAGCAAAGAGGTAATGTTATTGAAACCGAAGGGAATTGACATTAAGAGGCCCTCCAAAGTTAAGGAGTTCCATTATACTACTGAGGACTGGGATTCAAATTCTGCCTCAGATGTTTAGTACCTTTGGAATATTGGCCAAGTTACTTCTCAAGCCTCAGTTGCCTCATCTGTAAAATGAGTAGTTTGGACTAGATGACTTCTAGGGTCCCTTCTAGTTCTACAGTTATGATTCTAAGATATTATCGTACAGAAAGGAGATATCCTGCATAATTCATTGAGATTCAGAAAGGAAATACTGACACTAGGCAAAATCCGAGCTAAACCTTGTAGGAAAAGTGTTCTTAACTGTGTGTGTGTGTGTGTGTGTGTGTGTGTGTGTGTGTGTGTGTGTGTGTGATGGAGCTTTTTAGTAATCTTTTAAAGCCTATGGACCTCTTCTCAAGCTAATTTTTAAGAATTCATAATTGAAGGAGATGCTCAAGTACAATTAATGCATAGTGAAAATAAAAATATAATTTTTTCCCTACTAAGTTCCTAGATGCCATGAAACACTATGGATGGATCCTTGGTTAAGAACCCCTTCTTTTGTTTAAGATCTGCCTTGGTTGTTGTTCAGTTGTTTCAGTTGTATTCAACTCTTTGTGACTCCTTTTGGTTGTTTTTTTTTTTTGCAGAGATATTGGTGTGGTTTGCCATTTCCTTTTCCAGCTCATTTTACAGATGAGCAAACTAAGGCAAATAGAACTAAATAATTTGCCTAAGGACACACAACTAATAGGTGTCTGAAGGTGGATTTGAATTCAAATCTTCCTGACACCAGGTCTGCTGTTCTATCCACTGAGTCATCTAGCTTCCAGGAAAAAGATCTGCCAGGGTACTAAGATCACCAAAACTTTGACAAAAACAGTGGTAGTTAGATAGCAGACTGGATAGAGCACAATACCTGCACTCAGGAGGACCTGAGTTCATACCCTGCCTCAGATGCTTACTTGCTGTGTGTCGGTACACAAGCTGTGTGATCCTAAGCAAGGCAATTTGACTTCCACTACCTAAACTTCCTCATCTCCAAAATGGCAATAACAATAGCAACTATTTCTCAAAGTTGTGAGGATCAAATGAGATGTTATTTGTAATTATTGGGCAAACCTTAAAAAAAATGAGCTAGATAAAGAAATGGCAAACCACTCCAGTGTCTTTGCCCAGAAAACCCCAAATGGGGTCATGAGGAATTGGACACGACCGAATAGCAATAAATGCTAGCTGGAACAGTGGGCGGGGAGGATTCTTTTTTTTATTGGACTTAGGATTTCATAAATGCAGAGAACTCCTCTTGAGGAAATTCTTCTCCAGGAATGCAAGTGAGTAAGGGCTCTAAAATATGTCATTAAAAACAAACAAACAAACAAATAAATAAAATGTATGTCATTACATTTGCCTGGGGGTGCTGGGAGGTTAAAAAATAGCCTGGGCCACATAGCTACTATATGTCCTGGGCTGGATTTTGCAGCCTGGGTCACTCTGCTTCTAAGTCCAGATCTCTACGTACTACCCCATGCTGCCTCTTGGGATGGAGGCGAATCTTCCTTAAACGAGCAATGCTTTTGGTGAGGTCTCATGACCTCCTTTCCTACAATACACTAAAGAGCTAAATAAACAAAAGCAATCCCAGAAGCCTAAACAAGGGAGCACAAGAGGGTGGGTGACGCCCTTGGCTCACCTCAACTGGGTAGGGATATGTATACAGAGAGAGGAAAGTATATCCAGTCCCAAAACAAAGAGAAAAATACAAACACATAAATGAGAAAATGTCAGGAGCTGGGAAAGAGAGTGAAGTCTCTTATTCTGAGGCTGAAAGGGGCCTGGGGGGGAATGATGAATCTTCCAGAGATTTTCTGAGACAGACATTAAAAAGGTTGTTGTACAAAGGCATGATTGGGTCAGTTGTAGTTTAACATGCATTAGCCACAGACCTGATCTCATGTCAGGGGTTTTGCCAGCAGCAGCTGAAGACCCTGTATTAAGTCTGTGATTGAGGAAGAGGGATGAGAATCAGTCTTGTCATTCTATTATAAAGTCATCGACCCTCTGGGATGTGTGCAGTCACTTTAAAGGTTGGGATTTGTGAGGCTTTCATGAGGTTGTTTACTTCCTCCAAGGTATCTGACTTACAACTTGGGTTTACTGCTGCCACAGAGAAAAGTAGTGCCTGGATTTGGAGTTCAGACAGTTGGATGTAACAACCACCATAACAGTAATGACGATAAACCAGCATTTACATAGAGTTTTAAGTTATGTCACTGCATCCTCTGCAAGGAAAGCACCAGCATTATTGCCATTTTACAGATGAAGAATTGAGACTGACAGAAGTTCAGTGACTTGCCCACAGCAAGTCTCACAGCTGGTAAGTGTCTGAAGGATAATTCAAACTCAGGTCTTCCCCTTAATATGTTCATGACTCCACCTAACTGATTCAGGCTTCCTACATGTGTTTTAAAGTGATTCATAGAAAATGGAGAATGCTTTCCCATTAGCAGTATTTTTTCTAACAAAAGCATAGCTTTCTTTCATTAAAACATTTATTGATATTGGTTTATTCTGTTAGACTAAGCTTGAATTCTGTACTTCTTCTTGATGTCTACATCCAAGGCTCATTGGTAGAACTTGAGGAAGGTATTAAGTCATATCAACGTTAGCTGCTGCTTATATGTATTACAGTTTTCCTTGGGGAGGGAGAGAGTCCCAAGTAATTTGTTTATGGGTCTCTATAGTCTAAATTGAGTAAACTGAGGAACAGTCTATGTCCCTTGTCAACCTCTGAATAGCTTGGGTGGAGTCCCTTGGGATAAAAGATGTCCAATTTGGGAAGATTTAAAAGGCCGTGACAATGACCCCTTTGAAGCACAGAGTAGAAGTCAGACTCCAGAGGACAAGAAGGTATTTCCATGTGTGAGGATACAAAGTCCCAGCTCCTGAGAGCTCTGTGCATTGGGTATGGAAAGGAGCCCTAGAGGTTAGATCAGGGAGGGTAAAATCCTTTGTGCTGACAACTTTGTGAGAGGAAAAAGACTTTTCAAAAATAACTCATCGCTGCCTGGTGAAAGGAATTCCAAAGTTCTTCTGTGAGGCAATAGAGTAAGAGAGAGAATTGAATGCTAAGAAATCACCAGTCCATAAAGTAGAATCATAGAATTTTAGAACTGGAAGGAACCTTAGAGATCCTCTGGGGCTCAACCCCAGAGCAAGCTTGGCCCTGAAGAAGAGACCAAAATATGCACCTTCCTCCCTACTTTGAAGACTCAGGGGACCAGCAGTGGAGAACCTAGTATAAGCTGTCAGACTCAGCTGATGTATTGGTTTTGCTAGATTGCTTTTCTTTTGCTTTCCTTTTTTATTCTCTGTTCCAAAGAATGGTTTACTGGATAGGTGTGGGGAAATTATATTTTCAGAACTGATGGTGTAAAAATAGATATCAATAAAAATTAACATTGTAGAATTGAACTCCATCTCATTTCACAAATGAGGAAAATGAGACCTAAAGAAATGAAATGACTAATCCACAACATATGGCTAAGAAAGTGGCAAAGTGAAAACTAGAACCTGAGTCTTCTGAATCTTTGTGCATTCTATCATGCACCTAAAGACAACAGGGAGAAGAGATGAAATTGGGTTGGGCAGAATGAACTCAGCAGACAGCAAGGTGGTAGATGCTGTTGGAAAAGCTCTACCAAAAGAAAAGCTGGGCAGCATTGAGATGGACTTGGATGGTGGCATGTAACAAATTGCCACTAGAACTTAATCTCCTCTGCAAGACACAAAGGGAAACCAAGGGATACTATTTGTAAGACTTTGGGCCTCAGTGATTTGCCTATTGTATAACACATACAGTTTAATACAATTACCCTGTGAAGTCCTTTCACAACTGTCCTACTTTGTAGCATCATGATGGCATGAGGAGATCTTGGCTTTTGAAAACTGCCAAAGGAATATATTGTCTAGCAGATTCAATGATCCTGTAAAGGGACTTAGAAGGGCACTAGTGAGAGGTTGTATCTATATGTCTGAGGAACAGACTAAATTTGTTAAATATGGAGATGCTTTTGACCAATAGACTGGTCATGAGATAATTAATTCTTTGGTCAATGTAATCCAATGCAAAAATAGTTCCTCATCTTTTGTGGTCTCTGTCTGCTTCTTCAGCGATGGGCAAGATGTAATGGCAATGATGGCTCCAATGATGTTGACTGAATTGACCATTTCCTCCATAAAAGTGTTTCCCATGCATATGTTAAGATCATGTAAGATTTCTTGGGGGTAGCTAGGTGGCTCAGTGGATTGAGAGCAGGCCTAGAGATGGGGGGGTGTCTTATGTTCAAATCTGGATTTAAACACTTCCTAGTTATGTGATCCTTGGCAAGTCACTCAATTCTCACTGCCTAATCCTCACCATTCTTCTCTCTTGGAATGTATACACAGTATTGATTCTAAGATGGAAAGTAAGGGCTTTTAAAAAAAAGATCATAAAAAATTCTTGATAAATGCAACCACAAATAATTTTTCTTTGATGATTTTCTAATTAAAGGGAAAGGAGTAAAAAAGGGAAGTTTATGTTTGCTAAAGGTGCTTTCTACAAGCATAGAGAATATCCAATGCTGAGGCCCAGGATCTGCTCTGAATTCAAATTCTGCATGAGACATTTATTAGATGTATAATTCTGGTCAAGTCACCTAACATTTGTTTGTTTTAGTTTCCTCATCTGCAAAATGGAAAAAAACAATAGCTTCTACTTCCTTTCATTGTTGTGAGTTTATAACAAGATAATATTTGTAAAGTACTTTACAAATCTTAAAGCCCTATATAAATGCTAGTTATTATTATTATATCCTCCAGATGGTTGTTGGTAGATGATAGTATTGATTGCATCTGACTCCAGAATATCGCAGAGCTTTCTAAATAAAATTACTTTAAAGAGTTTAATCAAACTATTCACATAGGAAAAAACCATGTGAATATGGTATACTGTTAGATGAATAGCCAGCTGGTCCAAGAATATATACATCCTAGACAAAAACTGCAAATAGACAATGAACTGGGACCAGAATGAAATAAAAGGAAGAAAGAGACCTGGATTACATCTGAGGAATGCGGTGGTACCTTCTCAATCATGACTCTAAGTTTCTTGCTGAGGCTGAATTCCATTTTTTTTTTTATTGCCAATGCTTTTTTATTGAGACTGTGTGGTTGCAAAGCTTAGAATATTATAGAATCTAAGAATTCAAACTTGGGGGTTGCTTAAAGAGCCATCAAAAGACTCCTAGTTGGTATAGATAAGCTAAAACATATCACAAAAATGAATTAATGTAAATGAAATGGTATAGAAGGTATCGTCAGAAAAAAACTATGATTAAAAAAGGAAGTGCGTTATTCATGTAGTCAGAGAAGGGAATAACCAATGGCTGGGCCTCATACCATTTTGATATAGATTCCTTATGTAACTATATGGTAAGATGTAGACAAGAGTCATTCAGGATGACTCATGGATGCGTTTAGATATTCACTTTCGGATAGAAATACCCACAAAAATGAAATCAGATATCCATTTAAATATTGAAGATTCTATGTTATGGCCAATGTGTATGCATGTTGAATAGTCAGAAATCTTCATATTTTAGAAAGAAAAAATGTCTAGCTCCCTAGCACTGGTAGGATTACTATGTACAATAACCATAGAATTATAAGAATAACTTCCTTACAAAGCAATTGAGACTGATGGCTTTGGCTGGGCTAGCAAAGGCTGGAAACAAAGGGATGAACTCTTAGCTGATCAGTTCTTGGGTTTGGTTCCACATCTTTTTTTCATGAGTGCCAACATTAAACATAGTAATTTTAGAGTTTTAAAAATATGTTATTCTTTAATCCTCCCCCCCCCCCACCAAGGAAACTATTTAGGAGAAAAGGGAGAAATGAGTAGGAAAAGGAAGTTTGTGAGGTTGAGTAGAGAAAGGAAAGACATTAGAATCAGAAAAGTCAGTTCTTCCTTATGGAAAAATTTTGATTTTGGAGTTTACCCTCATATTAACATTTAAATTGAAAAATATAGCTAGAAAGCTTGACACAGGAAATCAGAATATCTGCATTTAAATAAATACCACTTAAGGAAGGAATAAATACCTATCACAGAATCAGAATCATAGAACTTTAGCACTGAAAGAGACCTTACAGCTCAAGTCCACCCCCTCAACACTTAACATTTTTCTTCTTCCTCTTAAAAGGCCTGGCCCAATAAATAACAGTTTCTTTTTCTCTCTTCCAAGTGAATAAGGAAGGGAGAGGGGGAAAAAAAAGAACAGCTCATATTTCTCCATCTTATCACCTAGGAGGCAGAAACATTTTTTTTAAAAGATGAGAAATGCAATTCTGGGCTCTAAATCATGGTCTATACTGTTTAGCATACTGTTTCAGATAGAAACTACCAAAGGGTGGTTTCTGGGACATCATGGAGGTATTCCTTTGTGATGTCCTCACTGGTTATGGATTTAAAAAACCCCATGGATATATTGTCCTGGAATGACCTAATCCTTCTTGAACCTATTTGCATTTTCAAAGTTAAGTTCAAAGTCAGGCAGTTTCAGGTTGGAATTATTCCCCACCCCCACCCCCACCCCGCAATAATGATGCTTCTTCACCTATTTTCATTCATCTCTTGTTCCTCTCATGAACCTAATCTGCACTGGATTTGATTGGGAGATTTGGGTTTGAGTTCTGATTCCTCCACTAACTATTTACATGACCCTGGAGAAATTATTTCAATTAGTCAATCTATAATAGTACTTATGCTAGGAGCTAGACACACATTGCCCTCAAGTAGTTTGCATTCTATGGATGCAAGGTTTTGCAGATAAGTATATAAAGAATATGCAGAAAATAAAGAGAAAGAGATGGGGTGATACTAATAATTGAGAGAATTAGAAAAGGCATCTTAAAAGAAGGTGGCCATCCAACTTAGCCTTGGAGGAAGCTAGAAGTTCTAAGAGGCAGGAATAAGGAGAGAGTGCAGTCCAAACATGGAAGGGAGTTCTTACAAAATGCATGGAAGAGAGATAAAATTCCATGTTTGGGGAATTGCATGCAGGCCTGTTTGGCTGCAGTGCAGAGCACATGAAGGTGAGGAATGTGTAGTCAGTCTAGAGAGAGGGACTGAAGTCAGACTGTAAAGGGCTTTAAGTGTCAGACAAAGGAATTTGAATTTTAACCTAAAGACAGTGGAGAACCATGAGCAGAGGAGTGAAATGATCAGACTTGCACTTTAATCATATCAATATGGACACTATGTGGAGGATGGATTGGAATGGGGAAAGACTTGAGCCAGGGAGATTATTAAGCTATTGAAAGAGTCTAGTCAAGAGGAGAGAGACTATGCAGAGTCGTGGCTATATGACTGTAGAGAAGGAGGTAGATACTCCTAGAGAAGGCGGTCTAAGGAAATGGAAGGATCGGACTTAGCTAATGAATGGAAAAGGACTATTAAAAGTCTGAGCCTCAGTTTCCTCATATATAAAATGAGTTGAACTAGATGACTTCTTGTAACTCTTCTGGCACTACTTCTGATATCTGGGGTGTACAGCATATTCTGGAAAGACTAGTACCTCTGGTGCAAAGGCTTACTGAGGAAAGGGCTGCTTTCCTCTTTGGTTTCCATTTGCTACCCAGATCACTCATGTGGCTGCAAGAAGCTGTTGCATTTATAGCAGCCATACCCTTGTAAACAATCTTCCTTCCTTGCTTCATTTCTCTCTCTGTCTCTCTCTCTCTTCCTCTCTCTCTCTCTCTTTTTTCTTCCTTCCTTCCTTCCTTCCTTCCTTCCTTCCTTCCTTCCTTCCTTCCTTCCTTTCTTCCTTCCTTCCTTCCTTCCTTCCTTCCTTTCT